>NC_082711.1:114457783-114811950 GCF_030144855.1 Hypanus sabinus | reverse complement strand
ACTGTTTGTCCCTCGTGAGCATTGAAATCTAGGGGAAGGTGCTGGCCACTGTTTGTCCCTAGTGAGCATTGAAATCTAGGGGAAGGTGCTGGCCACTGTTTGTCCCTAGTGAGCATTGAAATCTAGGGGAAGGTGCTGGCCACTGTTTGTCCCTAGTGAGCATTGAAATCTAGGGGAAGGTGCTGGCCACTGTTTGTCCCTCGTGAGCATTGAAATCTAGGGGAAGTTGGAGGACTGAGAGTACAGAACAATGGGAGAATTGGTTACAAGGAAAACTAGTGGGGGAATGTGATTGGATAAGAAATGTTTGATGAATAATCTCTTCTCGGCCTTCCAGCCGGGTACAGGTATCAATTATACCTGACGTTTCGATGACCAACTCTGCCATCTTCATCACGGATGATGCTTGGGCATGTCTAGTCCGGTGGTATTTATACCCCGGTAGTATGTCCCTCCTGATTGGTTAGTCCTCATCCAATCAGGTTTCCCTCTCTCATCTTGTTTACAATCAAATTCCAGTTGTTACTTAGAGCAAGACCGTTATCTTTGTTAAAATTCTTTTCCTCTAGTTTTATTTCATGGCTTCCTTTACCAGACGGTCCCAAAAGACATTCCTAGTGCAGCACAGAAGTTTAATGCCATCGAAGTCAATCCTACGGCCATTGTTCTGTTAGTGCTGATTTCCCCAGGTCACTCAAATGGATACACCTCCTGTGCTCCATGATACGGGTTTCCACCGCGCGTCCCTTCTGGCTGATATACGCTACTCTGCGTTCACAGGGGATCCTGTAAACACCAGCCATTCCGAGTCCCAGCTCATCTTTCACCTGCATAAGCTGTGCTTTGAGCTTCCTTACGGGTTTGTGGAAGGTATTAAACCAATATTTGTTCAGGATCCTGGCAATCCTTCCAGAAACCATGGAACCGTGGGAAGACAGTCTGTAGTGACTGGTTTTAAGGGCCCGATCGATTTCCTTCACCACGTAGCCATTCTGTTGGAATGCTGTGCATAATCGTCTCATTTCCTCGTTGAGACTCCCCGGGTCTGAAATAGTTTTTGCACGTTTAGAAAGAACTGCTCTACATTGGGAGGCATGACTGTGGCTGTTGTTGTTGAAGTACAAGACCATGTGAGAGGGTTTCCGATAGTTGCCACCGCCCAGTTTCCGTTGTATCAGAACATCCAGGAACAGGAGGCAACCATTCTTCTCCATCTCCATCGTAAGCTGAATGTTTGCTGTTCTGATGGTCATTGAATTGTTGGAATGCCTGGAGTCCATGAAGCTGCACGAAAAAGCTGTCATCGACTTAACTGAAGCAGCATTTGGGGCGCAAAGGTGATGAACTCTCCTCAAAATCCTCCATGTAGAAATTAGCAATAGCTAGTGACAAGCCAATCCCATGGCCACTCCGTCCATTTGTTCTCCTTATAAAGGAAGTAAGTCGATGTAAAAGTGTGTTCAAACAAGTCAATGGTAGCCTCATCAAACCTTGGCCGCAGGAGAACCAATCTGATGTAGTCTCAATGCACCAACTGAACAGCTCCCACATCAGAAAGAAATAAGGCTAATTTTACTCACTGTGTAATTACAAGCTGTAAGCTTGGAGGGATGCAAGGTGCAGTGAACACTGTGGTGCTGTGGTCATTCTTCTCAGAGCAGAGCAGGTTAGGGAGGGATAGAACAGTTACTCAAAATTATGCAAAGTGATAATCAGAAACAGATTTATTGTCACTCACATACTGTATGTCATGAAATGTGTTGTTTGGGATAGCAATAGTGTAATATATAAAAATTACTATAAATTACAAGGAGCATATATAAAAAACAAATAATGCAAAAAGAGAGCAAAATAGTGAGGCAATGTTCATGGACAGTACAAAGATATGATAGCATGGAGGAAGAAGCTGTTACTAAAGCATTGAAAGGTCATCTTTAGGCTCCTCCTCCTTCTCCTTGATGGTAGTGATAAAAAGACACGACATGCCCCGAATGGTGAAGATTCTACAGGATGAATGCTGTCTTTTGAAATTAACCTCCATGCTGGCGAGGCTGGTGCCCACGATGGAGCTGGCTGTTTTTTCGGCAGCTTTTTCCAGTCCTATGCATTGGCACATCCATATCAGACGGTCGAAATGCTTGCGACAGGACATCCGTAGAAATTTACTAAGCATCAGTGGTGACGTACCAAGTCTCCTCAATCTCCTAATGAAACACAGCTGCTGGCATGCCCTCTTCATAGTTGCGTCAATATGCTGGGCCCGGGACAGGTCTTCGGAGATGTTGACACCCAGGGAGTTGAAGCTTCTCACCTTTTCTACTGCTGACCCCTCATCAAGAACTGCTGTGTGTTTGCCCAGTTTTCCACTCCTGACGTCCACTATCAACTCCTCATGTCTCACGGACAGCGAATGTGAGGTTGCTGTTGCGACAGCACTCACTCAGCTGACCTATCTCACTCGTGTACACTTCCTTGTCACCAGCTAAGAAGCTGGCATCTGCTTTGTCATCGGCTGGCCAGGTACGTGTGTAGAGGGTAGAGCAGTGGGGTGCTTATGCTGATTGTCAGATGTCATTTCCAATCTGCATGGACTGTGGTCTCCCAAGGTCAAGGATCCAGTTGCAGAGGGAGGTCAAAAGGTTTCGAAACTCATTGATTAGTACTGAGGGGACAAGGTGCTGCACGCTGAGCTGTATCAATAAACAACAGTTTGATGGAGCTGCGGTTCTCCAGGATGAAAACTGGAGCAAGTCCAGCTCCTTGCTCAGGCAGGAGTTGATTCTAGCCATGATCAATCTCTCAAAGCATTTCACCCCAATAGTTGTGGGTGCTATCATGTGAAAAACACTTAGGCAGCTCACCTCAAGTGATATAATTGCAGCTCTTGGAAGCCAGTGAGAAACTGTCTGCAGCAGTGAGAGATTGAAGATGGTGTTGATCCGTTTTGTTCATTTTTTTGTGCAGGAGGGATTTTGGAGTTGATGTATCTGATCCATTTTTGTTTGTTTTTGTGTGAGGAGAGAGATTGTTGGGGGAGGGGGGGTGGCAATGCGCCTGATCAGTTTTGTTCTTTTTTTGTGCGGGGGGGGGGGGTGGATTTTGGGGTTGATGTGCCTGATCTGTTTCTCGTGTGGGAAGAGGGATTTGAGTCTCAATGTGCCCGATCCATTTTGTTCATTTCTTTGTGCAGGAGGAGGGATTTGGGAGTTAACCTGCCTGTTTCGTATTCTTTTGTGGGGAGGTAGGACTTTGGGGGTAGATGATCATCCTGCCTTTGTTCTCTTTCTTGATTTCAGGGCCATGCAGAATTGAGGAATTTCAGAATTGCATATTTTGATAATAAATGGACCTTTGAACCCTCCAGCCGGTCAGTTGGCACCGTTTTTCGGTACCCGGCCAGGTACACATGGCATATGCAAGGGTTCACCCTTGTGAAAGACATTCTGATGATAAGACAGATGTCACAGGGTCACCGATGATATGGTCCAGACCACCGATTCTAAGCAACCCTCGAAGTGCTCCTCCACCTTCCCCTGACCACGAACTCACCACTGGTGCTCAGTCTCTGTCTGCCAAGAGTAAGAATGATCAGACTTGCCAGAGTGCCACATGGGATGGCCCAGTAAAGGCTCTTGATGTTGACGTAACGGTGATGGAGTGCCAGGTCTCTTCTGGGTGCACAGGTAACGTGTTGGTGGTAGTCGGTCAGTGACTTCTTCATGCCAGCCTGGTTGAAGTCTTCTTCAATGATCAGGAAGGCATCAGGGTACACTGTCACATGATCAATGATCGGGGTGCACTGTCACATGATCAATGATCAGGGTACACTGTCACATGATCAATGATCGGGGTGCACTGTCACATGATCAATGATCGGGGTGCTCAGCTTCTTCAGTGCCCGCCTGACATTGGTCAAGGGTGGAAAGACATCTTAAGCCAGCAGTGTCAGTAACTAGAGGCACAGGTCAACGATCTTGGGTGGACAAGCAATGGGCAGAAGAGTTTTTACACTTTAAACTGTAATACTCAACCTGAGAAAGAGCTCCAAGTTCTTCATAATTTTCAACAGTTACACAATTACATGAAAAATAATCTTTCAAGGGTTCAGAAAGAACCAGGGAAGTGAGCCTAACTTGATACAGTAAAGAGCCATTTGGGCATGATGGCTGTGAGGCTTCTCTGTACCACATGTACAAGTTTCACAATACACTTCACCCACCACAGGAGATTTCTGTGATCATTTTGGGAGCAGCATACACTCCATCTCAGGCCAATGTCGATCAGATTTAGATTGTCTGAGCAATGGGATCAACAGACACGAAACAACACACTCCATTGTTACACCGACATCAAGAATCCTACCGTGCTATTCCACACCCTCACTTTGGGAAGTCTGATCACCTGGCTGTACTTCAGCTCCCTGAGTATAGACAGAGAGTGAAGACTGCAGCACCAGTCGTGAGGACCAAGAAGGTTTGGACCAGGGAAGCACAGCAGCGCCTACAGGATTGCTTTGAATCGGCGGACTGGACCGTATTCAGGGATTCATCTTCGAACCTGGATGAGTATGCTGCAGTTGTTACCAACTTCATTAAAACCTGTGTGGATGTGTGTGTGCCTACAAAGACTTACTGTACATTCCCAAACCAAAAGTCGTGGATGAACCAGGAGGTACGTGGTCTGCTGAAGACTAGGTCTGTGGCATTCAGGTCTGGCAACCCAGGCCTGTACCAGAAAAACAGGTATGACTTGCGGTGGGCTATTTCAAGGGCGAAGAGACAATTTGGAACGAGATTGGAGGTGACATCAGATGTACAACAACTCTGGCAGGGACTGCAAGACATTACTTCCTACAAAGCAAAACCCAATAGCATGAATGGCAGCGATGCTTCACTACCAGATGCGCTCAACGCCTGTTACGTCCACTTTGAAAGGAAGAATTACAGCTGTGAAGATCCCTGCTGCACCCGGTGACCCTGTGATCTCTGTCTCAGAGGCCAATGTTAGGCTGTCTATAAAGAAGGTGAACCCTTGCAAGGCAGAAGGTCCCAATGGACTTGGTATGGCTCTGAAAACCTGTGCCAACCAACTAGTGGGAGTATTGAAGGACATTTTCAACCTCTCACTGTTACGGGCAGAAGTTCCCACTTGCTTTAATAAGCCAACAATTATACCAGTGCCTAGGAAGAATAACGTGAGCTGCCTTAATGACTATCACCCAGTAGCACTCACATCGACAGTGATGAAATGCTTTGAAAGGTTGGTCACGACTAGACTGAATTCCTGCCTCAGCAAGGTCCTGGACCCACTGTAATACTTCACTTTATTGTCACCAAACAATTGATACTAGAGTGTACGATCATCACAGCGATATTTGATTCTGCGCTTTGCGCTCCCTGAAATACAAATCAAAGTAAATATAATAAAAATTTAAATTATAAATCATAATTAGAAAATAGAAAAGGGAAAGTAAGGTAGTGCAAGTCAAGTCTGGATATTTGTAAGGTACGGCCCAGATCCGGGTCAGGATCCTTTCAGTAGTCTTATCACAGTTGGAAAGAAGATGTTCCCAAATCTGGCCGTATGAATCTTCAAGCTCCTGAACCTTCTCCCGGAGGGAAGTGGGGCAAAAAGTGTGTTGGCTGGGTGGGTCGTGTCCTTGATTATCCTGGCAGCACTGCTCCGACAGCGTGTGGTGTAAAGTGAGTCCAAGGATGGAAGATTGGTTTGTGTGATGTGCTGGGCTAGGTTCACGATCTTCTGCAGCTTCTTCTGGTCTTGGACAGGACAACTTCCATACCAGGTTGTGATGCACCCTAGAAGAATGCTTTCTACGGTGCACCTATAAAAATTAGTGAGGGTTTTAGGGGACAGGCCAAATTTCTTCAGCTTTCTCAGGAAGTAAAGGCACTGGTGGGCTTTCTTGGCAGTGGACTCTGCTTGGTTAGACCAAGTCAGGTCATTTGTGATATTCACTCTGAGGAACTTAAAGCTTTTGACCTGTTCCACCTGCGCACCACCGATGCAGATTGGGGTCATGCGGTCCACTACTCCTTCTGAAGTCAACAACCAATTCCTTCGTCTTGCTGACATTGAGGGATAAGTTATCATCTTCGCACCATGCCACCAGGTTCTTAATTTCCTCTCTGTACTCAGACTCATCATTACCCAAGATATGGCCTACTGTTGTGGTGTTATCAGCAAACTTATATATTGAGTTCAATGGAAACTTGGCTACACAATCATGGGTGTACAGAGAGTACAGCAGGGGGCTGAGTACACAGCCCTGTGGGGCACCGGTGCTCAGAGTGATTGTAGAGGAGAGCTTGTCCCCTATTTTTACAGCCTGGGTCCTGTCTGTGAGGAAGTTGAAGATCCAGCTGCAGATCTGAGTGCTGAGACCCAGGTTCTGGAGCTTAGGAATCAGTTTATTTGGAATGATGGTATTAAAGGCAGAGCTGTAGTCAATGGAAAGGAGCCTTACCTATGCGTCTTTATTCTCCAGGTGTTCCAAGGAGGAATGTAGTGCCAGAGAGATGGCATCTGCCGTTGACCTGTTGCTCCGATAGGTGAATTGCAAAGCGTCGAGATTGACCGGTAGGTTATGGTTGATGTGTGCCATAACTAATTGCTCGAATTTGCTTATTGCCACAATAGGTCAATGGTAGATGCCATTTCAATAGCTCTCCACACAGCCTTAGACCACTTGGACAATTCAAACAACTATGTGAGGATGTTATTCATCAAATATAGCTCAGCATTTAATACTATCATTTCCACAATCCTGATTGATAAGTTACAGAACCTGGGACTTTGTAACTCCCTCTGCAACTGGATCCTCGACTTCCTAACGGGAAGATCACAATCTGTGCTGATTGGTGATAACATATCCTCCTCGCTGACGATCAACACTGGCGCACCTCAGGGGTGTGTGCTTAGCCCACTGCTCTACTCTCTATATACCCACGACTGTGTGACTAGGCACAGCTCAAATGCCATCTATAAATGTGCTGATGACACAACCACTGTTGGTAGAATCTCAGACGGAGATGAGGACATACAGGAGCAACATGTACTAACTAGTGGAGTGGTATAACAGCAACAACGTGACACTTAATATCAGTAAGACGAAAGAGCTGATTGTGGAAGGGTAAGATGAAGGAAGACATACCAATCCCCATAGAGGGATCAGAAGAGAAGCGAGTGAGCAGCTTTAAGTTCCTGAGTGTCAATATCTCTGAGGACCTAACCTGGTCCCAACATATTGATGCTATAAAGGCAGCAGGGCAGCGACTATACTTCATTGGGAGTTTGAAGAGATTTGGCATATCAACAAGAACAAAAACACTCGAAAACTTCCTATAGATATACCGTGGAGAGCATTCTGACAGGCTACATCACTGTCTGGTATGGGGAGGGGATACTGCACAGGACCAAAAGAAGCTGCAGAGGGTTGTAAATCTAGTCAGCTCCGTCTTGGGTACTAGCCTACAAAGTACCCAGTGTTTCTGTTCCATTGACGGAAAATGATCACAATTGAAAATAAAGTGGAAAAAATAAAGTGATCGGAAAGAGGAGAAATGCCATTGGTCATTGGAAAAGTGTTAGGCTACAGTTGGTTAATGATCGGAACAATTTTAAAGGATAAAGTGAGAATAATGGAGCATGTGAAGGCCCTGCCCCGATTAAAGCAACAATTATTACTAAGCAACGCAGTGGTTTAATTATTGAAATACATACTGTATGTTTCTTAGGTGTTTTATATGAATAGAAAGGTAAAATATATACTATATACTAAGACAAATATTTGACTAACTGACACTAAATAATACCAGATGTACCTGTACCGACTTAGAGAACTTCTGTTTATGTTTCGATTCACAGTCTGCGGTAACCTATGCACATTCTCCCGTATACTTTAAATCATAATACCTAATACAATGTAAATGCTATGTAAACAGTCCTTATACTATATTGTTTCAGGAATAATGACAAGAAAAAAAGTCTGTACATATTCAAACGACGAGTGCTGGAGAGAGAACTTCTGGGTTTTTTTTCGAACCTGATCTGCGGTAACCTATGCACATCCTCCTGTATACTTTAAATCAATTCTAGATTACTTATAATACCTAACACAATGTAAATACTATGCAAATAGTTGTTACACTATATTGTTTCAGGAATAATGACAAGAAAAAATGTCTGTACATGCTCAAGCAACGAGTGCTGGAGAGAGAAATTCTGGGTTTTCCCGATCTGCGGTCGGTTGAATCCGCGCATGCAGAACCCGTGGATAAAGGAGGGCCGACTGTATATTATTTTTGTTTTGGCACAATTTTTAACCTATTCAATATACTTTCAATGTGATTGATTTACTTTTTTTCTTTATTTTATGTATTGCCACTAAGTTAACAAATTTCACACCACATGCCAGTGATAATGAACCTGATCCTGACGTGGTAAACAACAGCATGCACATCAAAACTGAGCAGTGTGATGGTTATGTCCACTTCTAATCACTGCAGCTCCTGTCTAAAGGTTCTGTTGTGCGAAGCACACTGGGACCAAAATAACTTGGTCTGCAGCTCCACAGAACTTAACAAGCTGGGGATATCTCAGACAGCTCCAGAAGGCGTAATCGACTTCCGCTGTACAAAGCTTCAACCGTCTGCAGTGCTTCATTTAAGTGAATTTTACAGCTTGGCCTGAAGTTGTGGGAGAGTAGAATAACACACTAGCCACTCATCTACAGACACCTGGTGGTGGTTGAGGACCTGAGTGTCATTCGAGGTACTGGCAGAATGCTTTGCACTTCACATTGTTATTTGCTTATTTTATTGCGTTTTTTTCTGCACATTGGGAGTCAGATGGTCTTCAACGGTGTGTTTTAAATAGTTTCCATTAGGTTTCTTTGTCTTGCGATTTCTGGTAAGGAGATGAATTTCAAGGTTGTGTGGAGTATAGTTGCAAGAAAAACTTTGTGAACCTTTTGCAATGATCTGGTTTCCTGTATTAATTCCTTATAAAATGTGGTCTTATCTTCATCTAGGTCACGATAATAGACAATCTGCCTAAAATAATAACACAAACATTAGTACTTCTCGTCAATACATTTAAATAATCACAGTCCATGTTCAAAAAAGTATGTGAACCTCTAAGGTACTGCCTTCTGCAAAAGCGATTTGGAGCCAGGTGTTCCACCAATGGAATGAGATTGGAGGTGTGGGTCGTACAGGTGCCCTGTCCAATAAAAGACACACAAGGTCAGGTTACTGACAGAGACTGCTCTTCTCACGACAGATCTGTTTATGTGCAACATGCCTCAATTGAAACAACTTTCAGAGGTCCAGAAGAATTAGAACCATAGAACACTACAGCACAGTAAAGGCCCTTCAGCCCTCCATGTTGTGCCGACCCATATAATCCTTAAAAAAAAGTACTAAACCCACACTACCCGATAACCCTCTATTTTTCTTTCATCCATGTGCCTGTCCAAGAGGCTCTTAAATACCCCTGATGTTTTAGCCTCCACCACCATCCCTGGCAAGTCATTCCAGGCACTCACAACCCTCTGTGTAAAAAACCTACCCCTGATGTCTCCCCTAAACTTCCCTCCCTTAATTTTGTACTCATGCCCTCTGGTGTTTGCTATCGGTGCCCTGGGAAACAAGTACTGACTAGTTGTAGAGATGCACTGGAAAAAACTACAAAAGCATTTCTAAAGACCTGAATGTTCATCAGTCTGCAGTAAGAGAAATCGTCTGCAAATGGAGGAAATTCAGTTCTGTTGCTAATCTCCCTAGGAGTGGGCATCCTGCAAAGATCACACCAAGATCACAACGTGCAATGCTGAAGGAAGTGAAAAAGAACCCAAGGGTAACAGCAAAAGACCTGCAGAAGTATCTAGATCTTGCTAAAGTCTCTGTTCATGTGTCCACTACAAGCAAAAGACTGAACAAGAATGGTGTTCATGGAAGGACACCACGGAGGAAACTGCTGCCCTCCAAAAAAAAACACAACATTGCTACATGTCTCGAGTTTGCAAAAGACCACCTGGATGTTCCACAGCACTTCTGCAACAATGTTCTATGGACAGATGATACAAAAATTGAACATTTTTGCAGAAAAGTTCAACTATATTTGGAGGAATAAAAGACACTACTGACCAACACCAAAACCTCATCCCAATTGTGAACCATGGTGGGAGGAGCATCATGGTTTGGGGCTGATTTTCTGCCTCAGGGACTGGACAGCTTGCAATTGTTGAGGGAAAAATGAATTCAAAATTGTATCAAGACACGTTAGAGGAGAATGTTAGGGTCGTGGTCCGTCAGCTAAAGCCTGGATGATGCAACAAGACAATGATCTGAAACACAAGAGTAAATCAACAACAGAATAACTTAAAAAGAAAATTTGTGTTTTGGAATGGCCAAGTCAGAGTCCAGACTTTAACCCAATTGAAATGCTGAGGCAAGGTAACCCAGAAATACTGATGAACTGAAAGAGTTTTATTTGGAGGAATGGTCTATAATTCCTCCTCACTGCTGTGCAAATCTAGTCAGCAGCTACAGGAAACAATTGGTGGAGATTATTACTGCTAAGGAGGCTCTACCAGTTATTACATACAAAGGTTCACATACTTTTTCCAGCCTGGACTGTGACTGATTAAACACTGTTCAATAAAGACATGAAAAGTACGATTGTTTGTGTGTTACTAGTTTAGGCAGATTGTGACTTCGATGAAAATCAAACCACATTGAGTATATTAATGCAGAAAAACAGGTAATTGTGAAGTGTTCACAAACTTTTTCTTGCAACCGTACATACTTTGATAATAAATGTACTTTGAACTTTGTAAACAGAAGGAGAAGGTCTCTGCCTCTGCAACAGACATTTTCCTTCACAGGGCAAGCCTAACAGAGCAGAGACCAACCTCTTTCTTGAGAAACATGGTCCTTATTTTGCAATGCAAGAAACAGAAGTTACGAGAATCTGGACTAAAAAAAAAAGTTGTTAGAGGAATTCAGCAGGCCAGGCAGAATCTGTGAGGGGAAATGGACAATTGGTGTTAAAGCTGAGCCAAACATCCAGCAGTCTGTTTTTTTAAAAAAAAATATGTCCTATTTCTATCTCTTTAAATTTTCTTGTTTTTATTTGTTATCTTAGGAGAAGTCATCCACCCACTTCCCATAACCGCAGATGGCCAGAAAACATCCAATCAAATCTCCTTTCCACCACTGACAATACAAAAATTGTCCATTACTTCCACTTTCCATTGCCCGTTTTCCTCAGTATTCATTTGCAGCATTGCTGTGGATTTCCCAAGGCTCGAGGAGAAATTGGGGAACTGGGATCCTCACAAGGAAGTGAACTCCTTGTGACTGCAGTAACATGGTACAGTTCAGATTCTGCCCCCACACCAACGCCACCCATTGTAGAGGAAGGGAACATCGCACAGACAGTTTGGCATTTAATCAGGGCCCCTCCCCTTCAGACCAGATTAGATTCCATTGTAACACATGAAGCAGAGCAAAGAGTTCTCGCAGGGCTCATTTCAACATTCAGAGCTTCAAACAAGCGAAGCTTTGGAGACATACGCAGGACATAGAGCTGCAAATTCAATGCTCCATATCTCAGGATCTTTCAATTGAGGTCATTTAGGTTTTGGCTTATTTGCTGTCTCCTCTATCTCTCCCGCACAGTCCTCTCTTGGGGACGTTGCTACTATCAGCAAGCACAGCTCTCCTCAGTCACAGCTGCTGGATCGCTGACACTCGCTCTGCTGGAGACGCAAAATATCCACCAACCTCCTATGTACAGAATTCAAAGCAATGGTTATCTTTCATTATGCTTAGCAACAAGGGCAGATTTCAAAATGCAGTGGCATTTTGGGGCACACTGGGACCAATACTTTTCAACTCAATTAGGCGGCTGCCCAATTCGACATTTTTATGGAAATAGTTAGAAAGGTGTAAAAAAAAGACAACCTACCATTTAACTAAGCAACATTACTAAGTATCTAAGTAAATCAGAACACTACAAAATTAATGTGAATAAGTGTGAGGTTATCCACTTTGGGAGTAAGAACAGGAAGGCAGATTATTATCTGAACAGTGTAGAGTTAGGTAAGGGAGAAATACAAAGAGATCTAGGAGTCCTTGTTCATCAGTCACTGAAGGTGAATGAGCAAGTGCAGCAGGCAGTGAAGAAGGCTAATGAAATGTTGGCCTTTATTACAAAGGGAATTGAGCACAAGAGCAAGGAAATCCTTTTGCATTTGTACAGGGCCCTGGTGAGACCACACCTGGAGTATTGTGTACAGTTTTGGTCTCCACGGTTAAGGAAGGACATCCTGGCTATAGAGGAAGTGCAGCATAGATTCACGAGGTTAATCCCTGGGATGTCCGGACTGTCTTACGCAGAGAGGTTAGAGAGACTGGGCTTGTACACGTTGGAATTAAGGAGATTGGGAGGGGATCTGATTGCAACATATAAGATTATTAAGGGATTGGACAAGATAGAGGCAGGAAATATGTTCCAGATGCTGGGAGAGTCCAGTACCAGAGAGCATGGTTTGGGAATAAGGGGTTGGTCATTTAGGACAGAGTTAAGGAAAAACTTCTTCTCCCAGAGAGTTGTGGGGGTCTGGAATGCACTGCCTCGGAAGGCAGTGGAGGCCAATTCTCTGGATGCTTTCAAGAAGGAGCTAGATAGGTATCTTATGGATAGGGGAATCAAGGGAGATGGGGACAAGGCAAGAACCGGGTATTGATAGTAGATGATCAGCCATGATCTCAGAATGGCGGTGCAGGCTCAAAGGGCCGAATGGTCTACTTCTGCACCTGTTGTCTATTGTCTAAAATTACTACCGTACTATCAAAACTTTATTAGTTCCAAACAGTTCTCTGGATGTACATTAACATGTTCTTTTGATTGACTGTAAATGAACAAAATCAGTTCAGACACCTTAAACAGTGCCTTCAATGATTACAACCCCCAAATCTTCATTTTCATTCTAACATTCAACATGATTGCTGATACTTGCAAATTCTTCATAGTTCCTAACCAGGAGTTGTGAAATTGTTTCATTTTCTCCCCCAGCTTTTCTGGCACCTCCAAGTCTGAATGCTTGAAACCAGAGTGCAAAACAGTTCTGAAACAAGGAAATCTGCAGATGCTGGAAATTCAAGCAACACACACAAAATGCTGGTGGAACGCAGCAGGCCAGGCAGCATCTATAAGGAGAAGCACTGTCGACGTTTCGGGCCCAGACCCTTCGTCAGGACTAACTGAAAGGAAAGATAGTAAGAGATTTGAAAGTAGGAGGAGGGGGGAAATGCGAAATGATAGAAGACCGGAGGGGTGGGGTGAAGCTGAGAGCCGGAATTGTATTACCGCTTATGACTCGTCAACCATCAGTGACAAAAGTCACTGCTTTGTGTAAAACAAACATGAAAGTAATGCTATTTCAAAACTGTTCGCTCCAGTACATTGTAGTGTCTAACAGCCAAACAACAGACAGACAGACATACTTTATTGATCCCGAGGGAAATTGGGTTTCGTTAAAGTCGCACCAACCAAGAATAGTGTAGAAATATAGCAATATAAAACCATAAATAATTAAATAATAAGTTAATCATGCCAAGTGGAAATAAGCCCAGGACCAGCCTATTGGCTCAGGGTGTCTGACACTCCGAAGGAGGAGTTGTAAAGTTTGATGGCCACAGGTAGGAATGACTTCCTATGACGCTCAGTGTTACATCTCGGTGGAATGAGTCTCTGGCTGAATGTACTCCTGTGCCTAACCAGTACATTATGGAGTGGATGGGAGACTTTGTCCAAGATGGCATGCAACTTGGACAGCATCCTCTTTTCAGACACCACCGTCAGAGAGTCCAGTTCCACCCCCACAGCATCACTGGCCTTACGAATGAGTTTGTTGATTCTGTTGGTGTCTGCTACCCTCAGCCTGCTGCCCCAGCACACAACAGCAAACATGATAGCACTGGGCACCACAGATTCGTAGAACATCCTCAGCATCGTCTGGCAGATGTTAAAGGACCTCAGTCTCCTCAGGAAATAGAGACGGCTCTGACCCTTGCTAATGACACTAACTGACACTAGCTAATGTGTGGCAACCATCTCCTGCTCCAATTAAGCTGTGTAGTGTCCCAAATAAACAAAGGGAATCCCAGCTATTTTCTCAATGCGTTTTCTTTTTTTAAAAAAAAGAGTTATCCCAAGTAAGTGGCCTTCTCAATTAACCAGAATCCACTGTATCCCATCTGTATAGTAAAACTAAAACACCGCTGTAAATCAGAAATTACAAATTGGCGTAAGTTCACAGATCAGGCAATGCTTGTGAAGATTTCATTAAAATCAACCTCAAAGCTTAATATTTCTGTGAATGCTGTCTGACCAGCTGAAAGTTTCCAGCATTTCCTGTTTTGAAACTATCTTTCTAATTGAGACATCCCAGTCATAGCAACCTCTACTCCACTGAGCGTTAGTGTGGTTCTGCCACTTGAATAATCAAAGAGAAAGACTGAACACTACTTAACGTTTGTTCCACTTGCATCTCATTATCTATTGAGGGCCTTCAAGGAGTTGGTTCCATCCAACACATGCTTTTTTAATGAGATCCCAAGGAGCAGAGTGTGTCTGTCAATTCCACCCCCTAGTCTCTCTCCCCTTCTGCTGCAATTCTGTGGCTGAGTGGCGGCAGTCTGCCCGCCAGAAGTTAGTTCGAGTCCCTCTGCAGGGACCTGGACCAACAATCCTGTGCTGCTGAGAGCATGGAGACCTGCAGCACTAATGCCATGCCATCCTTCAAACAGCCAAACTAGTCCGTTTAGATTGGCGACAGCATCCCCTTCACGATCTCCATCAGCACAGATGCACCACCAGGCTCTGCTCACTCTACGGCCAAGCACAGCTTCAATGCCATATTCAACTTTGCTGATGACACCACTGTCACTGGTCAAATAAAAGATAGTGAGGAATCAGCTTATAGGAGGGAGATTGAAAATCTGGCTGAGTGGTGTCACAACAATAATCAGCAAGACAAAGGAGCTGATTTATAGACTTCAGGAGAAGGAAACCAGAGGTCCATGAGCCAGTCCTCAGAGGTGGAGAGAGTCAGCAACTGTAAATTCCTAGGTGGTATTATTCCAGAGGACCTGTCCTGGGCCCAGCACGCAAGGGCAATTATGAAGTAAGCACAGCTTGCTTACTTACTTAGGAGTGCAGAGATTCGGCATGACATCTAAAACCTTTGACAAACTTCTATACGTGAAGTGGAGAGTATATTGACTGGTTGCATCACGGCCCGGTATGGAAACACCAATGCCCTTCAACGGAAAATCCCACAATAAGTGGTGGATATGTCCCAGTCCATCACAGGTAAACCCCTCGCAACCATTGAGCATGGAACGCCATCACAGGAAAGCAGCATCCATCATCATTTACTGCCACCACCCAGGACATGCCCTCTTCTCATCGGGAAGCGGATAAAGGAGCCTCAGATCTTACACCACCAGGGTCCGAAATTTACCACTCCTCAAACATCAGGCTCTTGAATCAAGCAGGATAACTTCACTCAGCTGCACTTGCCCCATCATTGAAATGTTCCCACAAACAATGGACTCACTTCTAAGGACTCTTCATCTCATGTTCTCAATACTTACTGCTTGTTTATTTATTATTTCTTCTTTCTGTATTTGCAGAGGTTGTTGCCTTCTGCACTTGGGTTGAATGCCCCAGTTGGCTGGCCAACTGACTCTGTTATGGTTTTCATTCTGTAGATTTACTGAGGATGCCCACAGGAAAATGATTCTCTGGGTTGTGTATGGTGACATACATGTACTTTGATAATAAATTTACTTTGAACTTTAAGCATACATTAATCACTGTTAATGCTCCCCACATTCCAATCAATGTCCCTCTATGAGTGGTTTGACAAATGTTATAGTTAGAGTTATACTGCATCGAATGGGGCACTTGACCCATCACATCCGGTCTAAAGTGGACGCCCACCTGTATTAACCCCGTTTTCCAAAGAATTGCATAGCAACAGGCACTTCAGACCACAATGTACTTACTGACCATGATGCCACTATAAATTAACTCCACCTGCGTGCAGGACATCCATATCCTTCCATTTTCCTGGATGCCTCCTAATCTCACTGTTATCCCTGCTTCCATCTCTCTCTGCCCCAGACATTCATTACTCTCTAACAAAACACTTGTTTTGCACACCTCCTTTAACCCTCCCTCACTCCTCCCTTCACTTTATTGCTATGTCCTAAGATACCTGGCATTTTTACCATGGTGTGAAAAAGTACCTACCCTATCTATGCCTCTCATAATTGTGTCAAGTCTCCCCTCGGCCTCCAACACTCCAGAGAAAATAGTCCAAGTTTGTCTGACCTCTCCTTATAGCTAATACTCTCTAGTCCAGGTGGCACCCTGGTGAGCCATTCCTGCACCTTCTCCAAGCTTCCACAACCTGTCAGGAATGTGGTGAGCAGGCCCGCACACAGCAATACCAAATGTGGTCTCACCAAAGCTGCATATGTGACCAACTCATGTTCAACATCGCCATGACCAAAGGCAAGCAGGCTACACAGCTCCCTTATCACATTCTACTCGTGCTGCTGCTGCCAGGAGACTGTGCACACCCTAAGGCCCCTCTGCACATCAATGTCCCAAGGGTCCAGCAGCTTTAGAGCGAAACTCCCCAAAGTGCATCCACTCATACTTGCCAAATTAAAAATAACGTAAAAGACACCACAGCCTTCTTGACAAATAGGCTGTCTTGACCATTACTTATTTCTGAAATAAGTTAACATGTGGAGGCCAGGTCATTGGTTATAATTAAGGAGGAGTGGACAGGCTCTTGATTAGTTGGGGCGTGAAAGGTTACGGGGAGAAGGCAGGAGAATGGGGTTGAGAGGGATAATAACTCAGCCATGATGGAGCAGACTCGATGGGCCGAGTGGCCTACATCTGCTGGCATAGTTTAATCAGGGAGAGGCTACCTTGTCATTATCACACGACAGTTTATGGAACCTCACTTTCAGGAATTAATATGCCATATCTCCTCCATCAATGGCTACAATTTTATAAAAGTGCTAATCAGCTGCAAACCACCTTGGGACAAGCCAAGGAAGGCCTTATCAAAGGTACAGGCCTCCACCATTCGCAGGTGGGCCAATTTCCCCAGAGAAACTAACCCCTACTGTACGTGTTACCCAAGGGACCCAGTGTTAACACACTGCCAGCTCTCACTGGGCTTTTAACTGCCCACCGCCTCCTCCTTCACCAAGGCTCCATCCGACAGGTACAACAGCATTCACAACAGTTACAAACCGACAGAAAGTTTCTGTCTACCACTTCAAAACTTTTCTAACTATAAGCCAAAGGTTTAGAAGTAACCCGCAAAGCAACGCCGCTTTGAATGCTGGCTGCATCAGTTTCCTGGAGATTAAATTTCAGTTCACAGACTAACCTAAAGGATTGGAAACCAGACCACTTCCCCCCCCCCCACCCCCCACCCCCCAGCAAGCATTTCTCCAGGACCACCAGGCGGAGATGAAAACTCTCCCTCTGGAGAGCGGCAGTCAGCTCCAACTGCACACGTCGAGGCTGATCTTCACCACATCGTCATGACACACTGTGGAAACAAGGCGGCAGAAATCCAGCTATCGGGAGGCCAAACCACGGGGCAGTCTGGGGAAAGAGACGCCCGCCTGCTTGCCTCAGTTCCAGCCACACTAGTGCCCCTGGACACGGCAACGGGACTCCTCGCCTCAGACATTCAACTGAGCTCAGGGTCTTAACGTCGGGGCGAAATAAATGAAGTGTTCCTAAATGTGGCCCCGCCCGCATTATAAAACAGGACTCGACAATTGTATCTACTTTGTTGATACAATACAGCCTGGAGCCAGGGAGACGCGTATTGGGGCGTCAGTCACTCAACTCCTTACCTATTCCCAGGCTCTCTGCAGACAGCTTCCTTTCCGGTTATCAGCCCAAACCGGCCGGCAAACCACCAGCGAGACAAACTCCTCACGAGTGCGGGACAGGACATTGACCTCATCTGTTTTTCAGCAAAACTAGCCGGTCTTCTCCTCGCATTGTGCCTTATATCATTACGTACGAGTGACAGGGCAATGGATTCGGAGCCGGTTTAACTAGGAGGGGTCTGGTAAGACTAGACTCTTATTGGAGCCCGGGTAAGTGGCCGCCTTTAACGAACCAAAGGCCAACTGTTTCACACATCTACGGCAAATCCTACTCCGCAGGTGAAGGCAGCAGAATGAGTCACTTTTTTTAAAAAAAGTTTCAATAAACTTTGCAAACAAATTCATATAGAAAAGCCTCTTCCTTACCAGCCCGTCTCGGCAGCTGTCAATTTCCATTCTATCAGCCGGTTAATTTCAGGCAGCTCTCCTGTTTCAGCGAGATTACTGGCGGGCCCGAGAACATGCACAGACCGTAGTGCAGGGGTCGAGACGGCTCCGCTCTGCCTGCCGTACTTTCCCTGAGATTCTGGCTGGACCGAGTTCAGCGGAAGTAGTGTGCCTGCATATCAATGAACCCAGCCAGCCACACAGCGCAGGCAGGATAACGCCTGCTCCGGCGATGTTACCCTCGCGTGTCCGGCCCGGGAGCAGGAGGCGAGACGACAGTCCAAATTAACAAACGAAAGGGAATTCCATAAAGTTAGATGAAACTGTGTTCATGGAGCTCGGCAGGGTGGGCAGAGAAAGGGTTAATATTTCAGGCAGCGGCCAGAGGTCATGTAGGATGTGTGGAGGGGTTAACAGAGTTAATGGTTCTAATGAACAGGAAGTGCGGGAAATATTCAACAGTTCAGGCAGGGTCTCCGGACCAAGACATACAGTGTTAATATTTCAGTGTAGACTCTTAAATACTAGAGAAAAAGTTAGAGGTTTGGGTTGGAGAGAATGACATAACTGGCACCAGACCCACTCCCCTTCTATGCCCTTTAACTCTTACCATCTCAACATGGAGAGAGCCATCTGATATATCACCAAAGACTATTGCAAATTTCTACATATGGAGAGGATTCTGACTGGCATTATGTCCATGAAGGTTCTCACTCACCCAGGTCATTGTATGTCGAGCACTAGTAAACCAAGGCAGCTGGACTCGCTGTGCTGTTTATAAGACGTTTCGCCCCTCATCCAAGAGTCTTCAGTTCTGATCCATGGTGGGTAGTTTTCCGGCTTATAAACTCTACTCCCAGATGGATGAGAACTGAGGAAGCCTCTCGGATGAGTGGCAAAACGTCTTCTAGACAGCACAGCAAGTCCAGTTGCCTTGATTTACTTGATCAAATGCTTGATATTCCGACAGGCTGCATCCCCATCTGGTGTGGAGAGGCACTGCACAGGATAAAATAAGCTGCAGAGAGTTGTAGACTCAGTCAGCTCCATCATGGGCACTAGCCTCCCCAGCATCCTGCTCATCTTCAGGAGCAACGCCTCAAAAAGGCGGCATCCCCATCACCCGGAACGTTCCCTCTTCTCATTGCTACCATCAGAGTGGAGGTACAGGTGCCTGAAGGCACACACTCAGTGATTCTTCTCTTTTGCCATTAGATTTCTGAATGGATATTGAACCCATGAACACTATCTCACTATAAATAAACTTTTTTCGGGCTTCCACCTGGGTACAGGTATCAATTATAACCGACTTTTCACTGACAAACTCCTGCATCTTCATCAGGGATGAAGCCTAGGCACGTCTCGTCCCGCCGTAGTCCACCCCTCCTCACTGGTTAGTCCTCATCTAATCAGGTGTCTGCTCTCCCACCTTATTAACAATTGAATTCCAGTTCTTATTAGGAGTGAGACCTTTGTCTTTGTTAAGATTCTTTTTCTCTAATTTTATTTCAATGGCTGCCTTTACCAAAGACCAATAATTAGAGGAAAAGAATTTTAACAAAGATGAAGGTCTCGCTCTAGGTAAGAACTGGAATTCAATTGTAAACAAGGTGGGACAGCGGAAACCTGATTGGAAGAGGATTAACCAATCAGGAGGGACATACTACAGGGTATAAATGCCACCAGACTTGACGTGCCCAGGCACCATCCCTGATGAAGATGGCAGAGTTTGTCATCGAGATGTTAGTTATAATTGATACCTGTACCTGGCTGGAAGCCGGAGAAGAGTTTATTCATCATATACGCCGGGAAAGCACTAGATTCTTTTTCACTACTTCACTACTTTTTTCTCTTTTTGTACTATTTATTTAATTTAACTTTTTAAACCTATATATTTCCTACTATAATGAAAAAAAGTGATGCAATGAACTTTTAACACCGTAAATCAGTGAGTTGTTTGTTATGTCCCCCCCACTCACTGTGAAATGGAGACACCTCTTTCCCCCTTATTAGGGGGAGAGAGAGAGCCTGTGGTGTGTCGAATTACCGTGTGAACGAGTAGTCTTTGGGGTTCTGCCTTTGCTGGTGCTTTGTTGCACGTTTAAGTGCTCGGTGGAGGGTGCTGATGCTTTTTTGCTGGTGGGGTTGGAGCGTTCTATCGCTTTGCTGCACGATTGAGTGCTTGGTGGTGGAGAAGGAGGTGTGAAGGAGATGGAGAGCTTAATGACATGCTGTCATAAGAACTAATTCTTCCAACACTGTCAATGAAACAAAAGAGCTGGTCATTGACCTCAGGAAGCTGGGGGGTGGGGGAGTGTTGCACGTGCTCATACTTACATCGGTGGTGTCGATGTTGGAGGGTTGAGAGCTTTAGGTTCCTGGACGTGAGCATCCCCAGTCACC
Source organism: Hypanus sabinus (assembly GCF_030144855.1). Taxonomy (NCBI): domain Eukaryota; kingdom Metazoa; phylum Chordata; class Chondrichthyes; order Myliobatiformes; family Dasyatidae; genus Hypanus; species Hypanus sabinus. Next base: position 114,791,134 of record NC_082711.1, on the reverse strand, counting down.
AGGCCTGGGTTGTTTCAACCACGTGGGCCAGAAATCTCCGGTTCTTTAGGAGGCGAATGAAATTGGGCATGTCTAGAAAGGGAAGATAGATTTCCCTTTCTAGTCCTATCTTACATAATCATCTTTTTTTTACCTACTATGTATGATTCAACATTCTATGATTGGTATAGAAAGGGCATTTTGAAGATCTTTTTATCAATAATCGCTTCGCATCCTTTCAACAGCTCTCTGCTAAGTTCAATCTGCCTAATGCCCATTTCTTTAGATATCTCCAAATCAGACACTTTATCAATCCTTTACTTCCCAACTTCCCTGAAATGCCCGCGAAAAATGCTATGGATTTATTTAATTCTATTAATCCACTGGGTAAAGGCTTAATATCCTTTATCCGTGATAAATTAGTATCCTTACGGCATGCACTATGGATAAAATTAGAATGGCTTGAGAGCATGACTTAAATATCCCTCTATCTGATGAGATTTGGGACTCGATTCTCAAATCGGTTAATTCAACTTCTCTCTGTGCTCGTCGCTGTCTTTTACAGTTTAAGATTGTTCATACAGCCCATATGTCCAAATCTAAATTATCTCGATTTTACCCTAATATTAGTCCTCTTTGTGATAAATGCAAAAGTGGCGAGGCTTCTCTTATTCATATGTACTGGACCTTTCCTAGCCTAGAGAAATTTTGAAAAGATGTTTTTATAACTTTATCCTGTATTCTGAATCACCACTTAGAACCTAACCCTTTAATTGTTCTGTTTGGTTTCTTGGGTGAGACAGATTTACGTTTGAGTTCGACTAAGTGTCGAATATTATCTTTTGCTTCTCTCCTGGCTAGACGTCTAATCCTCCTTAGAGGGAGAGATGTTGCCCCACCCACGCATGCTCAATGGCTTAACGATATCATGTCCTGTTTAGACCTTGAAAAAATCCATTATTCAATTCTTAATTCGGATATAAAGTTTCATAAGGTCTGGGGACCTTTTATTGAGTACTTTCATAACTTCCCTCTTAAGTTTTTTTTCAGTCCCTTGCTTTCAGCTCTTTTTTTTTGGTAGTAGGCATTATTATCTTCTGTTTTCAAGTGTATTTACAGTTTTTGGGGTTTGAATGTTCTGATTTATATTCTCTACATTTTGTTTTGGTTGGTCTGGAGTTTTTTTTGTTGTGGGGCTTGGGGAGGACACTAACTTTACACGACTTCAATTTGGGTGCTTTCTCAATGATCTTATTTTGTATTATATTACTATTGTATGTTTATCTTGCACTGTACTAATTTTCTACTTTGTTTTTGGGTGTTTTTTATTTGTAGTGTTGTAGAAAATGCATTAAAAAATCAATTAAGAAAAAAGAAATTGGGCATGTCCCCCTCGACTCTTATTGAGGCACCAGGGAAGGTACTCATCCTGTCTGGATGCATAATGGTTCAGCATTGCGTCCACTCTGCAGAAGACTGCAAGGACCCTGCAGCTCCTAGGCATGTATATAAGTGCTGGGGTGCTGTACTTGCGAATGTGGAGCGGAGAGCGTGTTTGTAAATCTGATGGGAGCAAAGGATGTTGGGGATAGTGAGGGTGAAGCATGTGGGACGGGTGTGAGCGGGTGGCAGGGGAGTGCTGGGTTGGGGGGGGGTGGTGAGTTGTGCACTAAGCCCCCAGCCCTGAGACACCAGGCAAGGTCATTTAATTCCAAACAACTGTTTTATTGATCATTACAGAATGTCCTTCCGGTGCTTCCCGCTCCTTCCCCTCTCCCTTCCCCTTTTCCCAACCATGATTCCCCTCTCCCTGCCCCATTCCCACTCTCAGCCCACAATAGAGACGCATATCAGAATCAGCTTTATCATCATTTTGCTTTCAGCAGCATCAGTATGGTACAATGCATAAAATCACTACAATACTGTGCAAAAGTCTTAGGCATCCTGTACACCAGTATCATGGTACGTCACAGAAAACAGCCCCGTCCTCTCCATGGATTCTGCATCCACTTCCTTCCATCTTGGTAAAAGGACCAGCATAATCAAAAACTGCCGTGCTTTATGACATGAGTGTTCATGGTCGAGATCATAATCGTTCTTGGCAAATTTTCTTACAGAAGTGGGTTTGCTATCGACTTCTTCTGGGCAGTGTCTTTACAAGATGGGTGACCCCAGCCATTATCAATACTCTTCAGAGATTGTCTGCCTGGTGTCAGTGGTCACATAACCAGGATTTGTGATCTGCACCGGCAGCTTATACAACCATCCACCACCTGCCCCCATGGCTTCATGTCACCCTGATCGGGAGCTGAGCAGGTGCTATACCTTGCCCAGGGGTGACCCGCAGGCTAGCGGAGCGAAGGAGCACCATACACCTCCTTTGGTAGAGATGCATCACCACCCTCTCACCCACCTGATGTTATAAGGCTATTAAATTGCTCCCTAGTATGATAAAATGGAATCTTGGCCTCCTACTTTACAATCTTCCTCGTTATTATCTTACACCTTATTGCTTACTGCGCTGCTTTTTTTGTAGCTGTGACACTTTATTCTGCACTCTGTAATTGTTTTACCTCAGCATGCCATGCAATGATCTGATCTGTATGAGGAGCTTTTCACTGTACCTCAGCACATGTGAAAATAATAAACCAGTTCCACCACTCTTCCCAATGGCAGCTCTGCTATTCCGTGTATCTCGCATTCCACTGTGTCACAGACTTCCCATTTCCTCTCCCTCTCCCTCAGAGCACCACAGCACAGGAAAGGAAGGCCCTTGGCTCATGATTTTAACCTGCTCTTCATATGAATCTAACCCTTCCATCCTATATAGTCCTTCATTTTTTTGTCACCTATGTGTCATCCTAAGAGTTTCTTAAATGTCCCTAGTGTATCTGCCCCTATGACCACTCCTGACAGGAGTGACTGTGCTGACTGTGTCTCCTGACTGTGCCATGTACCCACCACTGTGGGTGGAAAAGGTGGTGAATTTGTGGAATTTATTACCGCAGGCAGCTGTGGAGACCAGGTGGTTGGGTGAATTTAAGGCAGAGCTTGATTGGTTCTTGATTGGACACGGCATCAAAGGTTACCGGGAGAAGGCTGGGGAGTGGGGCTGAGGAGGGGAAGAAAGAATCAGCCGTGGGCCAGAAGAATATCGATGGGCCAAATGGCCAAATTCTGCTCCTATGTCTTATGGATTTCCAAACAACAGATGCCAGGTTATCACAGTTGTACTGTCCTTAGCAAGTGGAAGTGTAAGGCAATCTAAACCAGGGCTTAAAGGAAAATATGATGGTTCAGAAAAAGGGGGTCCGTGGCAGACATCAGAGTAACAGTACCACAGAGAGCCAGAAAACACAGGGAGAAAATGAGAAAGGATCAGGACAGAGAATATGGTAGCTAACATTACGAAAACAGCTCTTAAACAGTGTAATACCCCGGTTCACATCTTTATGCTTTACTTATGCAGCCAAGGAACCCAAGGAGTTTCAATTGTAAAAATATAATAAGAGGAAGTGCAAGACCAACTTGGGTCTGAAAGAGTTTAATGACCATAGACAAAGAATGAGAGGCTACCTTGTGGCAAAGGATAAAAATCTGTCAAGACAGAGGAATTGGAAAGACTGTCCTTAATGTAGATAGTTCACAATTTCCAGATGGGGTGCATTCTAAACTGCTGAAAGAAGCAAGGCTTTAAATTACAGATGCATTGCTCATAACCTCCCAGTCACTATGAGATACAAGGAATGTGTCAGAGCAGGAGGCATTTGGAAACATAACACATTAAAATGGAGAATGGGTAAAACTAGAGGACATCCCTCATACCTCAGTAACATGGAAGCTTTGAGAAACAAAACTCGAGAACAAAAACATTTGGGTTCTGATGGACAATGGTACAGAAGCCAGCACTTATTTGTAAGAGGCAAGTCTTAGTCAACTAACCAGACTGAATTCTTTTGATGAATTGAGAAAGAGGAAAAGAAGATAGTGCAGTTACTGTGGTGTCAATGGACTTCCAAAAGATGTTCATGTGGTGAACTACATATACCTGTCTGGACACCCCCCCCCCCACCCGACTGCTCCTGTGGCTCCTTCCACGGACCCCGGTATAAAGGAGATTGGAGGCACTGCTCCTCCCTCAGTCTCCAGGATGTAGCGTGGTGGTCACTTGCTGCTTGTTCTTTCTTCCAGCCAATAAAAGCCGATATTTCGCCTCACATCTCCAAGAGTTATTGATGGTGCATCAGTTCGATACAGTGACACTTCACCAGCTTGTTCACAGGTTTGTCGCCCGTGGAGTAAAAGGCGAAATGAAGGCATATGTGTGAATGAGAAAAGAATGATGAATGGTACTCCTGCTGAGCACTGGAGTTCCCTGCTGTTAGTGCTGGCACTAATACCTTTGCTGTAGTTTATTCATAACTTGGATATAGATGTGCAGTGACACAGACTTGGAAAGTAAGGTTTTCACGAGCATCTGGGCACTCAGAATGGAATGACCCGCTGCAGGAAGTAGTGAGTTGATGCGTTATGGAAGGAGGAGACAAGGCAGCAGAGAGTCAGGACTGGTTTTGCCACAACCATACGCTCCAGTGACCTGACTCCTTGTGCTGTCTGTGCGCATTGCACATTCTCTCTGTAATGGTGTGTTTATTCGTTTATGAAGACACAACACAGAATAGGCCCATCCTGTCCTGTCCATCCAACCACCCTCAGTTTAACCCTAACCTAATCACGGGACAATTCATAATAACCCACCAGCCAGTACATCTTTCAACTGTGAGCAGAAACCAGAGCACCCGGAGGAAACCAATCCAGTCACAGAAAGAAAGTACAAACTCCTTATAGACAATGGCAGCAACTGAGCCTGTACTGGAAACCATCGTGCTAACCACTACGCTACCGTGCCACCTTTTTTTCTGGGAGTTCCGGTTTCCTCCCACAACCAAAAATGTGTGTGCTAGTTGAGCACCTCCGCACCGCCCGCCATAAGTGGGACTTCCTGGGGTCGCCAACCATTTTAAGTCTGATTCCCATTCCCATTCCAACATGTCAATCCATGGTCTCCTCATGTGCCAAGATGAAGCCACCCTCAGGGTGGAGGAATAACACCTTATATTCCATCTGGATAGTCTGTAATCTCATGGCATGAATCTCAATTTCTCCTTCCAGAAACAGATCTCCCCCACCCCCCACTTCCTTTATTCTCCACTCTCATCTTTTATTTCCTCTCACCTGCCTATTATTTCCCCTTAAGCCTCCTCCTCCTTCCCTTTCTCCTATCGTCCACTCTCCTCTCCTATCAGATTCCTTCTTCTCCAGCCCTTGACCTTCACCTCTCACCTTCCAGCTATTTTCTTTCCCCTCCCCCCCACCTTTTTATTCTGGAGTCTTCCCCTTTCTTTTCCAGTCCTGAAGAAGGGTCTTGGCCCAACCATTCATTCATTTCCAAAGATGCTGCCTGACCTGCTGAGTTCCTCCAGCACTTTGTGTGCATTGTGTGGGTTAGTGGGTGAATTGTCCATTGTAAATTGTATGGAGTGTGCAGATAAGCAGTAGAATTTGAGGGGAATTTATCAGAATGTGGGGAGGAGAGGGTGCTTCTGGGTTGGATTATGGGTGGTTGCTGGTCATGCAGATTTTGTGGGTTAAATGGTCTGCATTGATCTGTGCAGGAGAGTCAATTTTATATTTGATACAATTGATTCACAAAAGGACCAGCAGCAACATGAGGAAAACACATTTCAATGTAGTTAACATCTGGAACGTGTTGTCTGACGGGGCAGTGCAAGGAAGTCTCACCCTATCACAGCTTCCCACTGTACTCCTGCCCCTCCCCTTCTCTGCCTGTTTTCTAGTTTTCCCTAGCTTTGCTGAAAGGTCATGGAACCGAAACACTAACTCTGCCTTGACCTGCCCAGCTTTTCCTTCTGTCTTTACTTCAGATATCCTGCACCTGCCGTTTTTGGTTGCTTTTCTGTCCCACACTTTAACTTGGCCCTTTAATGTCGCTCAATAACCTCTCCCGTAGGATGCTGAAAATCAATAGATGCTTCAAGGGGGGCAAAGATACCTTTCTTACCGCAGCTATCCAAACAATAATGCGATTCCAAAGGAAATTTTAATTTCCTTTCATAGTTATCATGGTTTTATTCAAAAAGGGGAATTGGATCAATGCTTGGAAGAAAGGAACACACTTCAGCGGAGAAAGGGCAGGGAAGTGCAACTTTCTGCACTGACAGTACAATGAGTTGGCACTGCCTTGATGGACTGAATGGCTTTGTTTACTAACCCATGACTTTATGATGTTTGCCTCAGCTTCTTTCAGCTGTGTCAGGTCTCATAAGATATGGTGGTTAGTACATTGAATAACAAGAATGCCATCTACTGTTCACGGCTGTTAACAGCTCCTGAGGTAGAGTATCTAGTGCAGTTTCTCTGAAATCTCAGTTGCATTCAGCTTAAAGTTGTAATGTCATAAAGTACAGGAAAAGGACCTTTATCCCACCATGTCTATGCTGACGTACTTCACTAATCCCATTTACCAGCACTTTATCCATAATCTTCTACATTTCCAAGTTCTTGTCTGGATAGTTCTCAAACAAGGAGAGAGTACTTGCCTCCTCCATCTGCATTCTACATTCCAATGCTTTGGGCAAAAAGAGTAATTCTTAAAACTACTCTAAACCTCTAATGCTTTGCCCTAAACCTGGTGCTGGGGGCGGGAAGCTAAAATTTATTTGTGTGTACAGCTCTCTTCAGGTGGCACAAGTTAAGGTGAAACAGGAGTTCATCTCAGGACTCTCAGGGCTTGTTTCTCCAGCTGGCAGAGCTGGTCCTCATTCTGAAAAACATTTTTCCTTTGGCTCCTTCCACTTACTCCAAACCCGAGGAGTAGCCATGGACACTCGCCTGGGCCCAAGCTATGCCTGTCTCTTCATCGGCTATGTCGAACAGTCTACGTTCAAAAGCCTTCCCCAGTTATCCTCTCCAACTCTTCCTCCGCTGCATTGACGACTGCATTGGTGCTGCTGCTTCACGTACCCATGCTGAGCTCGTCAATTTCATCAACTTCCGCCCTGCCCTTAAATTCACTCGGTCTATCTCTGACACCTCCCTTCCCTTTCTTGAACTCTCTGTCTCCATCTTTGGAGGCAAACTGTCAACCGACATCTTTTATAAACCAACTGATTCCCATGGTTATCTCGGCTATACCTCTTCCCAGCCCATCTCCTGTAAAAATGCTCTTCATGTTTCTCCACCGCGTCAGTTCCCAGGGTGCAGCTTTCCATTCCAGATATCCTCCTCTTCAAAGAACGGGGTTTCCCTCTATCCACTATTGATGCTGCCCGCACCCATTTCCTGAACACCCTTGCTCACCCACCTTCCCGCCACCTTAACAGTGATAGACTTCCTCTTGTCCTTACCTAGCACCCCATCAGCCTCCACATCCAACACATTATCCTCCGCAACCTCTGTCATCTCCATCCTACCACTAAACCTACCTTTACCTTCCACCCCCTCTGCTTTCTGCAGGCATTGCTCACTCGGTGATTCTCTTATCCATTCGTCTCTCCCCACTAATCTCTCTCCCAGCACTTACCCCTGCAGGCAGCCCAAGTGTTTGCCACACTTGCCGATGCAATTCCTCCCTTACCCCCTTTCAGTCCTTCAGCAGTGAATCTGCTGGGGTGGTCTATTGTGCCTGGTGCTCCCGATGGGCCTCCTCTACGTTGTAGATTGGGGCGAGTGCTTTATCAAGGCCTCCTGCACCATCCACAGAAGCAGAACCTCTCAGTGGCCTGTCAGTTTAGTTCTGATTGCCAATCCCGGTCCGACGTGCCTCCTCTTGTGCAAAGTCAGGCCACCCTCAGGTTGGAGGAGCAACACCTTAAATTCTGTCTGGGTACCCTCCAACCCGATGATATTAATGTTGATTTATCCTTCTGGTGAACAAATCTTACCCCCCTTCTTCTATTCCCCACTCTGACCTTTTACCTTTTCTCACCTGCCCATTACTTCCACCCCCACGGGGGCCCTCCTCCTTCCCTTTCTCCTATGATCCACTCTCCTCTCCTGTCAGATTCCTTTTTCTCCAGCCCTTGGCCTTTCCTACCCACCTGGCTTCACCTATCACCTTCCAGCTGGCCTCTTTCCCCTCCCCCACCTTTTTATTCAGTCATCTTCCCCCTTCCTTTCCAATCCTGCGGAATGGTCTCAGCCCAAAATGTGGACTGTTTACTCTTTTCTATAGATGCTGCCTGACCTGCTGAGTTCCTCCAGTGGTGTGTGTGCGTGTGTGTGTGTGTGTGTGTGTGTGTGTGTTGCTTTAGATTTCCAGCTTCTGCAGACTTTCTTGTGTAATGGGGTATCTGTCCTTTTCTCACATTGTGACAGACAGTGAAGGGGGAGGGTGTCATTTAAAGGGAGATGTGCTGGGCAGGAGAGAGGTGGGTGGGTGTCTGAAATGCGCTGCCAGGGGTGGTGGTGAAGGGAAGTACGTTGGAGGTGTTTAAGAGGCTCTTCAATGTGCAGAGATATGGACGTTGTGCAGGCAGGTGGAAAGGATTAGTTTAGTTAGGTATTTAATAAGTTTGCTGAACTGTACTGTACTGTTAAAGCTCGATGCATCTGTGGAACCTGGCTGTCACGATGGGTAAAGAGCTGTGACCGTGCTAGGACACCATCAGACACAGGAGAGTGAAAGTGGTCCCTGAAGTCTGCATGATCATTCAACAACAAAATTGTGGCTGATCCAGCCTCCTTATTCCCGACAGCCTTCATCTCTTGCTGTGATTCGCAAAGGCATCCATTAACTGCCCCTATAACAACAATATGAAGTTGTGTTGAATGAGGGTAAGTACTGACCATGGGATCAACATTGCTCATCTTTGGAAGTAGTTTAATGGGATCTGTTCTATCCCGAGCAAACCACAACCTCAAAGGCAGGTCAACACTACGGTTTTGGAATGCTAGTCTAGAACAACATCCTTCAGCACAGAGCAGAAATGTTTTCCAACTGAGCCACAGTTGAAGCTGGGAAGGAAATGCTGGACTGACAGGATGAATTCCCATCTGAGGAAGTGACTAAGTGTGTGAAAGAGCAAGTACTCAGAGTTTCACTTCAATCCTGCTTTCAAACAGAAGTGAGAAGTTTTCAGTCAAATGTCTCTCATTTCAATATTACATTTTAAAGTTACTTTAAAGTTCAACAGTTTATTAGTTAGCATGATTTTACAACACCACTATATAATGCTTGTGAATTTTTTAAAACCTGCAGATGCTGGAAATTTGAAATAAAACAGGAAATATTAGATATATTCAACAGGTCAGGTAGCGTCGGTGAACAAAAGATATTTCATGATGAAGCAACTCTGTCTTTCTCCATTGGTGCTGCCTGGTTTGCTGAGAGTCTCCAGCATTTTCTGTTTCTACACTCCTGTTTAATTCAAACTAATGAACTGCTTCCTCAAGATTCGAAGTATATTTATTATCAAAGTATGTATAAATTATACAACCTTGAGATTTGTTGGCTTACAGGCAGCCACAAAGCAAGGAACCCAAAATAGCACAATTAAAAAAGAAATAAAGACCAATCCCCAATGTGCTCGGAGGAAGGGAAAATAAAACAAATCATACAGACATGATTCTTTCATATGCTGTGAATAGTCAGAGAGACTTTCAAAATCACATGGGCACTGAATGGAATGGGTGTCTGCAGGTTGAACATCGTGATCTCAAGTCAAAGTCAAAGTAAATTCATTATCAAAGTACTCATTTGTGACTATATACTACCCTGAGATTCATTTCCTTCCAGGCATTAACAGGAAAATAAAGAAATTGAATAGAATTGATGAAAAGCTATACATAAACAAAGATGACAAACACACAATGTGCAAAAGGTGACAAGTTGTACAAATAAAAAATAAATAATACTGAGAACATGAGTTGAAAATGAGCCTGTGCAGTGTGGACTATCGGTTCAATAAAAACACAAAATGCTGGCAGAACTCAGCAGGCCAGACAGCATCTATGGGAGGAGGTAGTGACGACATTTCAGGCCGAAACCCTTCATCAGGAGTGAAGTAACATGGGATGGTCGGGGGGGGGGGATAAGAAGTGGGGGGAGGGATGAAGTAGAGAGCTGGGAAGTGATAGGCTGGGAGAAGGTGGAGAATTATGGGAAATAAAAGAAAGAAAGGTAGGGCTGGAGGGAGATTATGGTGAGGGGGAAAAAGAGAGAGAAAGAGAACTAGACAAAAATTATAGATAGGGATGGGGCAAGGGAGGGCAGGGGTTAAAGAAAGGGGCTTCCCTTCATCCACTATCAACTCTGCCCTCCATCGCATCTCCCGTATTTCACGCACCTCTGCCCTCACCCCCATCCCCCCCGCCAGCCCACCAGGGATAGATTCCCCCGGTCCTCACCTATCACCCTACCAGCCTACAGATCCAATGTATAATCCTCCATAACTTCCACCACCTCCTACAGGATCCCACCACCAGACACATCTTCCCCTCCCCCCCACTCTCGGCTTTCCGCAGGGATCACTCCCTAAGCGACTCCCTTGTCCATTCATCCCCCCCATCCATCCCCACCGACCTCCCTCCAGGCACTCATCCCTGCAAACAGAAGAAGTGCTACACCTGCCCCCACACTTCTTCCCTCACCACCATCTCAGGCCCCAGACTGTCCTTTCAGGTGAGGCACCACTTCACCTGCGAGTCAACTGGGGTGATATACTGTATCCGGTGCTCCCGATGTGGCCATTTATACATTGGGGAGACCCACTGCAGACTGCGAGACCGTTACGCCGAACATCGGCGCTCAGTCCTCCAGCAGTGGCGAGATCTCCCTGAGGCCACACACTTCAATTCCACAGACCACTCCCACTCTGACATGTCTGTCCATGGCCTCCTCTACCGTCAAGATGAGGCCACACACAGGTCGATGGAGCAATACCTTATCTCCCACCTAGGTAGCCTCCTACCTGCCGGCATGAACCTTCAAATCACAGACCTCCGTTGATACCCCTGCCCCCCCATCTATAATTTTTGTCTGGTTCTCTTTCTCTCTCTTTTCCCCCCTCACTATAATCTCCCCCCAGCCCTACCTTTCTTTCTCTTTTATTTCCCATAATTCTCCACCTTCCCCCTAGCCAATTTCCCTCCAGCCTATCATTTCCCAGCTCTCTACTCCATCCCTCCCCCCACTTCTTATCCCCCCGCGACCATTCCATGTTACTTCACTCCTGATGAAGGGTTTCGGCCCGAAACATCGTCACTACCTCCTCCCATAGATGCTGTCTGGCCTGCTGAGTTCTGCCAGCATTTTGTGTTTTTATTTATTTCCAGCATCTGCAGATACATTCGTGTTACTATTGGTTCAATGTTGGAGTGTGTGAAGCTATCCACACTGTTTCAGGAGGCTGACGTTTGTAGGGTAATAGCTGTTCCTGAGCGTGATGGTGTGGGACCTAAGGCCCGATGGTAATGGTGAGAAGAGAACGTGGCCTGGTGGCTTTGCCTATGATGGATGCATTGGGCTGTATTCGCCACATCAGAATCAGGTTTAACCAGATGCACTGAACAAATTCTACGTTCGTTTTGAGGCAGAAAATGACATGGCAGCGAGGAAGTCCACCCCTCCTCCAAATGACCAGGTGCTGTGTCTCACTGTGGCCGATGTGAGAAGAACCCTGTGCAGGGTCAATCCACGGAAGGCTGCTGGACCAGACAACATTCCTGGTAGAGTGCTCAGAGGATGTGCAGACCAGCTCGCAGATGTTCTCACTGACATCTTCAACATCTCCCTGAGCAGCGCCACCATTCCAACGTGCTTCAAGGCCGCCACCATTGTCCCCGTGCCGAAGAAGTCTTCAGTGTCTACCTCAATGACTAACAAAAACTAACAATCAACTAACTAACTCAATGCACTCACATCCATCATCATGAGGTGTTTCGAGAGGCTCATCATGAGGCATATCAAGACCCTGCTGACCCTCTCACTAGACCCCCTGCAGTTTTTGTACCGTCCCAACCGCTCAACAGATGACGCCATTGCCACCACCCTCCACCTGGCCCTAACCCACCTGGACAAAAAAAGACACATACGTTCGAATGCTGTTCATAGACTTCAGTTCAGCATTCAACACAATCATTCCTCAGAAACTGATTGGAAAGCTGAGCCTATTGGGCCTGAACACCTCCCTCTGCAAATGGATCCTAGACTTCCTGACTGGGAGACCTCAGTCAGTCTGGATCGGGAGCAGCATCTCCAACACCATCACACTGAGCACGGGGACCCCCCGGGGCTGTGTGCTCAGTCCACTGCTGTTCACTCTGCTGACCCACGACTGTGCTGCAACACACAGCTCGAACCACATCATCAAGTTCGCTGATGACACGACCGTGGTGGGTCTCATCAGCAAGATTGACAAGCTAGCAACAGAGAGGAGATGCAGCGGCTAACGGACTGGTGCAGAGCCAACAACCTGTCTATGAATGTGAACAAAACAAAAGAGATGGATGTTGACTTCAGGAGGGCACGGAGCGACCACTCTCCGCTGAACGCCGATGGCTCCTCAGTAGAGATTGTCAAGAGCACCAAATTTCTTGGTGTTCACCTGGGGGAGAATCTCACCTGGTCCCTCAACACCAGCTCCATAGCAAAGAAAGCCCAGCAGCGTCTCTACTTTTTGCAAAGGCTGAGGAAAGTCCATCTCCTACCTCCCATCCTCATCACATTCTACAGGGGTTGTATTGAGAGCATCCTGAGCAGCTGCATCACTGCCTGGTTCAGAGATTGCACCATCTCGGATCGCAAGACCCTGCAGCAAATAATGAGGTCAGCTGAGAAGATCATTGGGGTCTCTCTTCCCGCCATTACAGACATTTACACCACACTCTGCATCCGCAAGGCAAACAGCATTATGAAGGACACCATGCACCCCTCATACAATCTCTTCTCCCTCCTGCTGTCTGGGAAAAGGCACCGGAGCATTCGGGCTCTCACAACCAGACTATGTAACAGTTTCTTCCCACAAGCCATCAGACTCCTCAATATCCTCAATATCCAGAGTCTAGACTGACACCAACTTACTGCCCTCTACTGTGCCTATTATTGTTTATTATTTATTGTAATGCCTGCACTGTTTTGTGCACTTTATGCAGTCCTGGGAAGCTCCGTAGTCTAGTGCAGTTTTTTCTGTGTTGTTTTTACGTAGTTCAGTCTAGTTTTTGTATTGTTCATGTAGCACTATGATCCTGAAAAAATGTCTCGTTTTTACTATGTACTGCACAATCAGTTATGGTTGAAATGACAATAAAAGGTGACTTGACATCACTGGCATATGTCGTGAAATTTGTTGCTTAGCAACAGCAGAACATAATAAGAAAATTGTTAATTACAACAAGAAACATATTAAAATGAATTAAATAAAAGTGAAAAAGACAGCAAGAAAAGGGAAAAGAAAAGTGAGGTCCATCCGGTATACGGGTTCAAAGATCTGATGGTGGAAGGGAAGAGGCTATTTCTAAAAGCTTGAGTGTGAGGCTTCAGGCTGCCATAACTCCTCCTTGATGCCAGCAATGAGAAGAGGCATGTCCTGAGTGATGGGGGTCCTTAACATTGTATACCACCTTTCTGAGGTACCAGCTCTTGAAGATGTCCTTGATGCTGAGGAGGCCAGCGCCCATGATACGGCTGCCTTTGCAGGGTGCTGCTGCTGGCCAACCATGGTGGCATCCTGCGGGCTATGGACAATACCTCTAAGTACACCATTTCGAATTACTCTCACTGCAATCTGAAACGTGCGATTTCCCTGTAAGCAATGTATTTTTAAATGAACTTAAAGATCTGCAGGTTTCAGTCGTCTGAAGGACTTGGTGCACCCAGCAGGTACGGCACCTTTAAGCGGGTGGAGGTTCATTGCCATGGCTGAGGCAAAGCAGGATGAGCCAGGCTGAAACACTGAGGATGAGGCCCCTCTGTGCGGCATCTTGTTAGCAAGTGTGCAGTCGCCGGAGAATAAACTTAAGGGCCTGAGGGCAAGATTACAGGGAAATGAGAGAATATAACCATATAACATATAACCATATAACAATCACAGCACGGAAACAGGCCATCTCAGCCCTCCTAGTCCGTGCCGAACTCTTAATCTCACCTAGACCCACCGACCCGCACTCAGCCCATAACCCTCCACTCCTTTCCTGTCCATATACCTATCCAATTTTACCTTAAATGACACAACTTAACTGGCCTCTACTACTTCTACAGGAAGCTCATTCCACACAGCTATCACTCTCTGAGTAAAGAAATACCCCCTCATGTTTCCCTTAAACTTCTGCTCCCTAACTCTCAAATCATGTCCTCTCGTTTGAATCTCCCCTACTCTCTCAATGGAAACAGCCGATTCACGTCAACTCTATCTATCCCTCTCAAAATTTTAAATACCTCGATCAAATTCCCCCTCAACCTTCTACGCTCCAATGAATAGAGACCTAACTTGTTCAACCTTTCTCTGTAACTTAAGTGCTGAAACCCAGGTAACATCCTAGTAAATCAAAATGTTGTGTTCTATATCTGAGTGAGATGTGACTTTCTCCAGGAATGCCAGATACAGCAAACAACAGAAGGCCAAATGGACCAAACTGCTGATTTGGAAAAGGCAAAAGATGGAGGTGTGTGTTTCATTATAAACTCTCGGTGGTGCTCTGATGTGGTGATATTGCTGAACTCATGTTCCCCTGACCTCAAACACCTAATGATTAAATGCTGCCCATTCTATTTACCTCCATAATCCTGACTGCAGTTTACATACCACCAGTGGTCAGCTACAGTCACTCACTTGAGATGCTGCATGATGCGGTCTCCAAACAAGAAACCGTCCATCCAAATGCATTTCAAATCATTGCTGGGGACTTTGACCAGGCTTATTTCAAGAAAATCTTGACCAGTTACCATCAGCGTATAACCAGAGGTCCCAACACAAAACAGCACTGTTATTCTAGGATAAGGGATGCCTACCGTTCCATGCCCAGAATGCATTTCTGTAAATTCGATCAGTTGCATACAGGTAGAGGCTAAAGAGCAAGACTACAGAGACTAGGACAATAATGGGCAGGTTGCAAGAGGCACAGGAGCAACTACAGATTTGCTTCAATTCAGTGGACTGGGCCGTGTTCAAGGAGTTATCTGTAAATCTGCATGAATTTGTCACAGACTTCAGGGACAATTCATCTCACTTTCTCAATATTTATTGCTTCTTATTTGTTATTAGTACTTCTTGCTCTTTGTATTTGTTCAGTTTGTTGTCTTTTGCACACTGGTTGAATGCCCAAGTTGGTGCGGTCTTCCATTGATTATATCATGGTTATTGTTATATTATAGGTTTATTGAGTATACCCACAAGAAAATGAATCTCAGGGTTATATATCGCGACACGTATGTACTTTGAACCTTGAACCTTGAATTTGCAGTTTTTTCCGATCCCGTGCAGTGGCCCCTCCATACCAGACGGTGATGCGACCAGTTAGAACGATCTCCACAGTACATCTGTAAAAATGTGCCAGTGTCTCTGGAGATGTAAGACCATAGGACCTAGGGGCAGAAATAGGCCATTTGGCCCATTAAGTCTGCTGCAACATCCCCTCATGGCCGATTTATTATCCTTTTCAATCCCATTCTCCTGCCTTCTCCCTTTCACCTTAGATGCCCTGATTGATCAAGAACCTATTAACCTCTGCCTTAAAAATAACCAAGACTTCGTATACACAGCTGTCTTCCATAAGATATAGGAGCAGAATTAGGCCATTTGGCCCATCAAGTCTGCTCCGCCATTTCATCATGGCTGATCCAATCTCCTGCCTTCTCCTCATATCCCTTCATGCCCTGGCCAATCAAGAATCTATCAACCTCTGCCTTAAATATACATAAAAAAACTAGGCCTCCACAGCTGCCTGTGGCAAAGGATTCCACAGATTCACCACTCCCTGGCTAAAGAAATTCCTCCTCAGTTTTAAAAGGACACCCCTCTATTCTGAGGCTGTGTCCTCTGACCTTAGACTCTCCCAACAGAGGAAACATCCTCTCAACAACCACTCCATTCAGACTTCCACTGTTCCAAAGGTTTCAATGAGGCCACCTCTCATTTTTCTGAATCCCAGAGCCATCAAATGTTCTTCACATGACAGGCCATTCAATGCTGGAATCATTTTCGTGAACCTCCTTTGAATCCTCTCCAGTTTCAGCACATCCTTTCTAAGATAAGAGACCCAAACCTGCTCACAATATTCCAAGTGAAGCCTCACCAGTGGTTTATAAAGTCTCACCATTACATTCTTGCTTTTATATTCTAATCCTCTTGAAATGAATGCTAACAGTGCATTTGCCTTCCTCACCACAGACTCAACCTGCAAATTAACTTTTAGGAAATCCTGCACATGGACTCCCAAGTCCCTTTTTACCTCCGTTTTTGCATTTCCTCTCCATTTAGAAAATAATCAACAATTTCATTTCTTCTACTGAAGTGTATGCCCCTTCCTGACTCTGTATTCCACCTCCCATTTCTTTACCCATTCTCCTAATCACTTTAAGTCCTTCTGTAGCCTCCCTAGGTCATCAAAACTACTCGGCCCTCCACCTATCTTCATATCATCTGCAAACTTTGTAACAAACCCATCAATTCCATCACCCAAATCACTGACTTGCAGCGTAAAAAGAATCAGTCCCAACACAGTCCCCTGTATGCCTCTGTAATTCCCTTTACTCCATCTGACTTTAGCTTCTCCTTCTCACATTTCAGGGTGAATTTGATCATATTATGACCACTGGCCCCTCAGGGTTCTTTTACCTTAAGCTCTCTGATCAATTCTGGTTCATTGCACAACAACCAATCCAGAATAGCTGATCCCCTCGTGGGCTCAACCATGAACTGCTCTAAAAAGCCGTCTCATAGGCATTTAGAAATCCTCACTCCTGTTGTCTAACACCAACCTGATTTTCTCAATCAACTTGCTATTTGAAGTCCCCCATGACCATTGTAACATTGCCCTTTTGGCGAGCATTTTCCATCTCCCATTATAATTTGTAGGCCACATCCTTACTACTGTTTGGGGAGGTGTATACAAATCCCCTCAGGGTCTTTTTACCCTTGCAGTTCCTTAGCTCTATCCACAATGATTCAACACCTTCCCACCCTTTGTCACCTCTTCCTAATGATTTGATTTCATTTTTATCATCATTCCTGTGATAACTTCTGTGAACCTCCTCTGATCTCTCTCAAATACCAGCATGTTCTTTCTTAGGTAAGGGCACCAAGACTGCTCACAATGCTCCAAGCTGAAGAGACATATCAAGTCTCCTCAAATTCCAAATGAAATATAACCACTGTCATGCCTTTTTTGTAATTGCATCATTATGTTGGCCCTGGATAGATTGTCAGAGATGTTGACACCCAGAAGTTTGAAACCGCTCCCCCTTTGCACTGCTGATTCCTCGATGGGGACTGCCACGTGCTTCCATGATTTCCCATTCCTGAAGTCCGCAATCAAGACCTTGGTCTGACTGATGCTGAGTGCAAGGTTGTGGCTGTGACACTGCACATCCAGCTGATCTTTCTGACTCCTGTATACCTGCTCGTTGCCCATCTGAAATTCTGCCAACAATAGTTTTGCCATCAGAAAATTTATAGATGGCATTTGAGCTTTCTGTAGACTTCTCCATTCCTGGGCCATGGTGTTTCCATAACAGGTTGTGTTACAATCAGTTAGGATACTCTCCACTGTGTATCTATAGAAGTTTGGCAAAGCTTTAGGTGGCGTGCTAAATCTACACAAACTTCTAAGAAAGTAAAGGTGCTGTTGTGCCTTCTTTGTAACGGCAATTACATGCAGGTCCCTGGACAGATAACAGCAAGGAGTTTAAAGATACTGACCCTGTCCACCTCCGATCCCCTGATGAAGCCTGGCTCATGGACTTCCAGCTTCAATCTCCTGTCGTCAGTAATTGTCTCTTAGGGTTTGTTGATGTTAAATTACAATTGTGGTTGTTGTTATGGCCCCATCCAATCAGATTTTCAATCTCCCCCACTTTGCCATTCTTTAATATCTTTGGTTCAGTCAGCAACAGGGGTGTCAGCAAACTCAAGTGCAGCATTGGAACTGTACTTTGCCACTCAATCATAGGTAGAAAACAAGTGGAGCAGGGGGCCAAGCACAGCCCTGTGGAGCACCTATGCTGAAAGTGACTTTGGAGGAAATATTGTTACTAGTCTGAACTGATTGGAGCCTGCAAGTGAGGAAATATAGCATCCAGTTACACAAGGAGGTATCATGGCCTAGATCTGGAGCTTGGTGATGAATGTCATCATGACAATAATGTTGAATGCTGAGCTGTAGTCACTGAAGAATATCCTAATGTATGTGTCTTCATTGTCCAGGTATTCCCGAGCTGAGTGAAGGGCCAATGAAATATCATCTGCGTTGACCTGTTGTGAGAGTAGGCACACTGGGCTGGGTTGAGGTCAGAATCAGAATCAGGGACCGGTGTCCCAGAAAGAAAAAAAGTCAATTTTTAAGGATGTCCAGCACCCAGGGCATGCCCTTTTCTCACTGTTACCATCAGGTAGGAGGTACAGAAGCTTGAAAGCACACACTCAGTGACTCAGGAACAGCTCCTTCCCCTCTGCCATTCGATTCCTAAATGAACATTAAAGCTTTGGACACTGCCTCACTTTTTTAATATACATTATTTCTGTTTTTGCACATTTTTAAAATCTATTCAATATACATAATTGATTTACTTGTTTATTGAGTATTTTTTATTTTAATTAGTATTTTTTTTCTCTCTTTTCTAGATTATTTACTGCATTGAACTGCTGCTGCTAAGTTAACAAATTTCATGTCACATGCTGGTGATAATAAACCTGATTCTGATTCTAATTCTTTTACTGTGATCAGACAACAGGAGATCCAAAAGTACACAACAGGTTAACAATTAAACATACTTTGAATGTTTTAATGGTTTAACTGTTTAAATGCAGTTTAAATGGTATGATTCTATGCTTCGTATCCCAGAACTCCCTTTGTACAATGCCATGGTTTATCTACTGAATGCCATTGTTAAGATGTATCAAGAAAACTGTGTAAACTAATGGTAAGTAAATTTAGATAAGATACCAAAAGAAGTATTCTTGCATTATAGGTACAGGATAACTTGTGAGTAATGCTAGCGAAGACCAGACTGGATAAAAGGGCAGCCAAACAGTGTGGCTGAGCCTGAATGACTGTTCTTGTTTTTCTCCAGTTGGTTTTGTGACCTTTCATTTGTGGCTCAGTGGCTGTTGAGTCAGCAGGCAGTGAGATCCATCCCGACTGGAGAGCTAAGAGACACAATCTGGGCTGAGGTTTAATGGCTTGTGGAGGATGTGTACTCTTCCAGATGACATAATGTCACAGAAATTCAACTCTGTGTTGTTGTTTATTTCATCATTATGTAACTGAACATGACCGTTTCCCAGAGAGAAGCAACAGAATGTTTTGTATGATTGGATCGGTGGCTGGGCACTTTCTGACATGAATGGCACTTGTGAATATCTTTCTATTTCCATCTCAGGTGTTTATCCAATGCTTCCTTCCATGGGTGATGCTTTCTTCTTGTGCAAATTATTTCTGTTACAGAAAAGTCCAGTCATTCATTAATCTTGTTCACTAAGGGAATTCACTGGCTCACTGTTCACTGGCTCCTTAAGGGAATTCACAGTAACTCACAGTATAATGGTTTGTTGGATCCTGCATGAAAGGGATCACATTTTTTTTCAGTCTCCCCATGAGCCTTGGACCCTTTCCTCCATGTGCACTGCTTTCTTCTTATGGAACTTGAATCAGGAGTAATCACTGGTCATTCCCGAAACAACTCAAAAGTCCAAATGGCCATCGATGCTAATTGAATCTTAGATGTTTGACGGGCCTCTGATTGCTGCCTGTACCCCAGCATTGCCACCACACTCACTCTGGATCCAGTCTTGGTTAAGGGGCACGGCATTTCTTTCACATGTTCTGCAAGGAAACATTGCAAGCAATGTTGTTGCAGTATGGGCAATTCTGAGACCTGTAACACCTGAAACAGAAACTGGTGCAATGCATTGCAGCCTTTTATGACCCAATACAATTTCTAAGCTGAGGACCAATCCTGGATGTAAGTGATCCCTTTGCACTTTGCACTATTTCCAGGGACAGCAGTTTCTCCATTTTACCTAAAATATTAATACAGTGTATTAGGGCAAGTCAAGTCACTTTTTATTGTCATTTTGACCATAATTGCTGGTACAGGACACAGTAAAAATGAGACAATGTTTTTTCAGGATCATGGTGTTACATGACACAGTACAAAAACTAGACTGATCTACGTAAAAACAGCACAGG
The DNA here is from genome assembly GCF_030144855.1 of Hypanus sabinus. Taxonomy (NCBI): domain Eukaryota; kingdom Metazoa; phylum Chordata; class Chondrichthyes; order Myliobatiformes; family Dasyatidae; genus Hypanus; species Hypanus sabinus. Next base: position 114,770,731 of record NC_082711.1, on the reverse strand, counting down.
AAAAAAACTACACTAGACTACAGACCTACCCAGGACTGCGTAAAGTGCACAAGACAGTGCAGGCATTACAATAAATAATAAACAGGACAATAGGGCAAGGTGTCAGTCCAGGCTTTGGGTATTGAGGAGTCTGATAGCTTGGGAGAAAAAACTGTTACATAGTCTGGTCATGAGAGCCCGAATGCTTTTCCCAGACGGCAGGAGGGAGAAGAGATTGTATGAAGGGTGCATGGGGTCCTTCATAATGCTGTTTCCTTTGTGGATGCAGCGTGTAGTGTAAATGTCTGTGATGGCGGGAAGAGAGACCCCGATGATCTTCTCAGCTGACCTCACTATTTGCTGCAGGGTCTTGTGATCTGAGATGGTGCAATTTCCGAACCAGGCAGTGATGCAGCTGCTCAGGATGATCTCAACACAACCCCTGTAGAATGTGATGAGGATGGGAGGGTGGGAGATGGACTTACCTCAGCCTTCGCAGGAAGTAGAGATGCTGCTGGGCTTTCTTTGCTATGGAGCTGGTGTTGAGAGACCAGGTGAGATTCTCCACCAGTTGAACACCAAGAAATTTGGTGCTCTTAACAATCTCTACCGAGGAACCATCGATGTTCAGCAGGGAGTGGTCGCTCCATGCCCTCCTGAAGTCAACAACCATCTCTTTTGTTTTGTTCACATTAAGAGATAGGTTGTTGGCTCTGCACCAGTCCATTAGCCACTGCACCTCCTCTCTGTAAGCTGACTCATTGTTCTTGCTGATGAGACCCACCACGGTCGTGTCATCGGTGAACTTGATGATATGGTTCGAGCTGTGTGTTGCAGCACAGTCGTGGGTCAGCAGAGTGAACAGCAGTGGACTGAGCACACAGCCCTGGAGGGCCCCCCCATGCTCAGTGTGATGGTGTTGGAGATGCTGCCTCTGATCCAGACTGACTGAGGTCTCCCAGTCAGGGAGTCTAGGATCCAGTTGTAGAGGGAGGTGTTCAGGCCCAAAAGGCTCAGCTTTCCAATCAGTTTTCGAGAGATGATTGTGTTGAATGCTGAACTGAAATTTATGAACAGCATTCGAACGTATGTGTCTTTTTTGTCCAGGTGGGTTAGGGCCAGGTGGAGGGTGGTGGCAATGGCGTCGTCTGTTGAACTGTTGGGACGGTACGCAAACTGCAGGGTGTCCAGTGAGGGGGGCAGCAGGGTCTTGATATGCTTCATGACGAGCCTCTCGAAATACTCATGATGATGGATGTGAGTGTAACTGGACGGTAGTTGTTGCGGCAGGACACTGAAGACTTCTTCCCCACGGGGACGATGGTGATGTCCTTGAAGCACGTTTGAACGGTGGCGTTGCTCAGGGAGATGTTGAAGATGTCAGTGAGAACATCTGCTAGCTGGTCTGCACATCCTCTGAGCACTGTACCAGGGATGCTGTCTGGTCCAGCAGCCTTCTGTGGGTCGACCCTGCCCAGGGTTCTCCTCACTGACTCTTATGTGAAGTTTTTTGGTTTGCAGCAGCAGTGAGGTCAATGACTTAAGATTACTATAAATTACAAGATAAATAAGTATGGCAATAAAAAAACAAGACCAAAGTAACACACACAAAATATTGGAAGAACTCAGTAGGTCAGGCAGAATCCATTGAAATAAATAAACAGTCAACATTTCAGGCTAAAGACTCTTCTTCAGGACTGAAGTAGCAAAGTGGAGTTCATGGACCATTCAGAAATCTGTTGGTGGAAGGGAAGAACATTGAGTGTGGGTCTTTAGATTCCTGTAGCTCCTCCCTGATGGTAGTATGAGAAGCGGCCATATCCTGGACAGTGAGGGCTCTTAATGCTGCCTTCCTCAGGCACCACCTTTTGAGGATGTCCTGGTTTTGTAGGGAGGCTAGTGGCCATGCTGAAGCAGGCTGGATCGACAACCCTCTGCTGCCTCCTTGCCAGAATGTGATGCAACAGTCTGAATGTTCTTCAATGTACAGCTATAGGAAGCTGCTAGAACCTTAGGTGACATACCAAATTTCCTCCAATTCCTAACGAGGACGTCACTGGCATGCCTTCTTCATGATTGTATCAATGTGTTGGGCACAGGATAGGTACTCTGAGATGCTGGCACCCAAAAGCATGCAACTGCTCACCCTTTTCACTGCTGACCCTTCAATGAGGACTGGTGTGTCCTCCCGTCTTCTCCTTACGAAAGTCAACAACCAACTCCTTGAATTTGCAAGGTTGTTGTTGCAACACCACTCAACCAGCTGATCTACCTCACTCCTGGGCATCTCCTTGTCGCCTCTGAGATTCTATCAACAACAGTGGTGTTATTGGCAGATTTATAGGTGGATTTTGGGCTGTGCATAGCCACACAGTCTTGAGTATAGAGAGAGCAGAGTAGTGGGCAAGACGTGCATCTTTGAAATGTGTCTGGGTTGATTGTCAGCAAGGAGATGATGTCTTCACCACTGTTACAACAGAATTATTTCACATTTTGAGCTGTTCTGTGTCACTGCTGTGTGTCTGCATGTGAAACCCATTGCACTTTAAAACCTTGAAATCTCCTGAGGAATTGAAATCTGCTGAATTAATCCAAGTTTATTGTTTGTCAAGAGAGATGGTTACTTAAGTGAGTTAGAGTTGCAGCACCAGTCTTTCCCAACAGAGGGCAGTATAGCAAGCATTTGCACTGTTTCTGAATGCTTCACGGCTTCACAGTTTGTGAAACCACAGTTTCTGGTTTCTTAAAGTCTGATCTGTTTGGATCATTGGGCTGACACAGTTTCCATGTTGAAACTAGCCAGAAGAGTTAGGGGGAACTGCCTTTCTCTTCAAAGCTTGGATTTTTTCACAATGGCCCATCTTGACAGTATGTGCGTACAAGAGCAACCGACATAATTAAGGATCCCTCCAGCCCAGTCATTCTCAATTCTCTCTCTCTAGTTGGGGAGGAGATACAGAGCCTAACAACATGAACAGTCAGACTCAAAGTCAGCTTCTATCCTGCTGTTATATGAAGCGTTCTGGAGTGTCAGGATGGCACCAGCAAACAATGATTCCTTGGGTGACATCTTCAACACATTATTTCCCCTTTTCTATGCCTTCTGCTTGTCCTTTTTGGATTGTTTGTGTTACATACACTGTTGGTGCCTGTGATGTACAGTTTGGATCACGATCAAAGGATCTAGCACGAGGGTGAGTCCAGGGAGATGTCGCATGGAGACAAGAGATGGAAGGGGGGCTGAAAAGGACCGAGAACTCAAGCTGATTCGTGGAGAAAAAGAAAGATGGGATGTGAGGTCAAGAACCACTACATCTTGAAGCAGCAAGAAGGATTGAAACATCAAGGTGAAGGCGTTTAGACCCGGTCAGCGATCACTCCCAACGGGTCAGAGGGTCAGGGATCGCTACCAACGGGTCAGAGGGTCAGCGATCTCACCCAACGGGTCAGAGGGTCAGTGATCCCTCCCAACGGGTCAGAGGGTCAGCGATCACTCCCAACGGGTCGGAGGGTCAGCGATCGCTCCGAACGGGTCAGAGGGTCAGCGATCGCTCCCAACGGGTCAGAGGGTCAGCGATCGCTCGCAACGGGTCAGACGGTCAGTGATCGCTACCAACGGGTCAGAGGGTCAGTGATCGCTCCCAACGGGTCAGAGGGTCAGCGATCGCTCCCAACGGGTCAGACGGTCAGTGGTCGCTCCAAACGGGTCAGAGGGTCAGAGATCGCTCCCAACGGGTCAGAGGGTCAGCGATCGCTGCCAACGGGTCAGAGGGTCAGCGATCACTCCCAACGAGTCAGAGGGTCAGTGATCACTCCCAACGGGTCAGAGGGTCAGCGATCGCTCCCAACGGGTCAGAGGGTCAGTGATCACTCCCAACGGGTCAGAGGGTCAGTGATCACTTCCAACGGGTCAGAGGGTCAGTGATCTCACCCAACGGGTCAGAGGGTCAGCGATCGCTCCGAACGGGTCAGAGGGTCAGTGATCACTCCCAACGGGTCAGAGGGTCAGTGATCACACCCAACGGGTCAGAGGGTCAGTGATCGCTCCCAACGGGTCAGAGGGTCAGTGATCGCTCCCAACGGGTCAGAGGGTCAGTGATCACTCCCAACGGGTCAGAGGGTCAGTGATCACTTCCAACGGGTCAGAGGGTCAGTGATCTCACCCAACGGGTCAGAGGGTCAGCGATCGCTCCGAACGGGCCAGAGGGCCAGTGATCACTCCCAACGGGTCAGAGGGTCAGTGATCACACCCAACGGGTCAGAGGGTCAGTGATCGCTCCCAACGGGTCAGAGGGTCAGTGATCACACCCAACGGGTCAGAGGGTCAGTGATCACACCCAACGGGTCAGAGAGTCAGTGATCGCTCCCAACGGGTCAGCGGGTCAGTGATCACTCCCAACGGGTCAGAGGGTCAGTGATCACACCCAACGGGTCAGAGGGTCAGTGATCACACCCAACGGGTCAGAGGGTCAGCGATCACTCCCAACGGGTCAGAGGGTCAGTGATCGCTCTCAATGGGTCAGAGGGTCAGTGATCGCTCCCAACGGGTCAGAGGGTCAGTGATCACTCCCAACGGGTCAGAGGGTCAGCGATCGCTCCGAACGGGTCAGAGGGTCAGTGATCACTCCCAACGGGTCAGAGGGTCAGTGATCACACCCAACGGGTCAGAGGGTCAGTGATCGCTCCCAACGGGTCAGAGGGTCAGTGATCGCTCCCAACGGGTCAGAGGGTCAGTGATCACTCCCAACGGGTCAGAGGGTCAGTGATCACTTCCAACGGGTCAGAGGGTCAGTGATCTCACCCAACGGGTCAGAGGGTCAGCGATCGCTCCGAACGGGCCAGAGGGCCAGTGATCACTCCCAACGGGTCAGAGGGTCAGTGATCACACCCAACGGGTCAGAGGGTCAGTGATCGCTCCCAACGGGTCAGAGGGTCAGTGATCACACCCAACGGGTCAGAGGGTCAGTGATCACACCCAACGGGTCAGAGAGTCAGTGATCGCTCCCAACGGGTCAGCGGGTCAGTGATCACTCCCAACGGGTCAGAGGGTCAGTGATCACACCCAACGGGTCAGAGGGTCAGTGATCACACCCAACGGGTCAGAGGGTCAGCGATCACTCCCAACGGGTCAGAGGGTCAGTGATCGCTCTCAATGGGTCAGAGGGTCAGTGATCGCTCCCAACGGGTCAGAGGGTCAGTGATCACTCCCAACGGGTCAGAGGGTCAGTGATCGCTCTCAATGGGTCAGAGGGTCAGTGATCGCTCCCAACGGGTCAGAGGGTCAGTGATCACTCCCAACGGGTCAGAGGGTCAGTGATCGCTCTCAACGGGTCAGAGGGTCAGTGATCGCTCTCAATGGGTCAGCGGGTCAGTGATCGCTCCCAACGGGTCAGAGGGTCAGTGATCGCTCTCAACGGGTCAGAGGGTCAGGGATCACTCCCAACGGATCAGAGGGTCAGTGATAACTCCCAACGGGTCTGAGGGTCAGTGATCACTCCCAACGGGTCAGAGGGTCAGCGATCACTCCCAACGGGTCAGAGGGTCAGTGATCACTCTCAATGGGTCAGAGGGTGATCACTCCCAACTGGTCAGAGGGTCAGTGATCATTCCCAACGGATCAGAGCGTCAGTGATCTCACACAACGGGTCAAAGGGTCAGCGATCACTCCCAATGGGTCAGAGGGTTGGTGATCACTCCAAACTGGTCAGAGGGTCAGCGATCACTCTCAATGGGTCAGAGGGTCAGTGATCACTGACAACGGGTCAGAGGGTCAGTGATTGCTCCCAACGGGTCAGAGGGTCAGCGATCTCACCCAACGGGTCAGAGGGTCAGTGATCGCTCCCAACGGGTCAGAGGGTCAGCGATCTCACCCAACGGGTCAGAGGGTCAGTGATCGCTCCCAACGGGTCAGAGGGTCAGCGATCTCACCCAACGGGTCAGAGGGTCAGTGATCCCTCCCAACGGGTCAGAGGGTCAGCGATCACTCCCAACGGGTCGGAGGGTCAGCGATCACTCCCAACGGGTCGGAGGGTCAGCGATCGCTCCCAACGGGTCAGAGGGTCAGCGATCGCTCGCAACGGGTCAGACGGTCAGTGATCGCTCCCAACGGGTCAGAGGGTCAGTGATCGCTCCCAACGGGTCAGAGGGTCAGCGATCGCGCCCAACGGGTCAGACGGTCAGTGGTCGCTCCAAACGGGTCAGAGGGTCAGCGATCGCTCCCAACGGGTCAGAGGGTCAGTGATCACTCCCAACGGGTCAGAGGGTCAGTGATCGCTCCCAACGGGTCAGAGGGTCAGTGATCGCTCCCAACGGGTCAGAGGGTCAGTGATCACACCCAACGGGTCAGAGGGTCAGTGATCACTCCGAACGGGTCAGAGGGTCAGTGATCACACCCAACGGGTCAGAGGGTCAGTGATCACACCCAACGGGTCAGAGGGTCAGTGATCGCTCCCAACGGGTCAGAGGGTCAGTGATCGCTCCCAACGGGTCAGAGGGTCAGTGATCACACCCAACGGGTCAGAGGGTCAGTGATCACACCCAACGGGTCAGAGGGTCAGTGATCACTCCCAACGGGTCAGAGGGTCAGCGATCAGTCCCAACGGGTCAGAGGGTCAGTGATCGCTCTCAATGGGTCAGAGGGTCAGTGATCGCTCCCAACCGGTCAGAGGGTCAGTGATCGCTCCCAACGGGTCAGAGGGTCAGCGATCACTCCCAACGGGTCAGAGGGTCAGTGATCGCTCTCAACGGGTCAGAGGGTCAGTGATCGCTCTCAATGGGTCAGCGGGTCAGTGATCGCTCCCAACGGGTCAGAGGGTCAGTGATCACTCCCAACGGGTCAGAGGGTCAGCGATCACTCCAACGGGTCAGAGGGTCAGTGATCGCTCTCAACGGGTCAGAGGGTCAGTGATCGCTCTCAACGGGTCAGAGGGTCAGTGATCACTCCCAACGGGTCAGAGGGTCAGCGATCACACCCAACGGGTCAGAGGGTCAGTGATCACTCCCAACGGGTCAGAGGGTCAGCGATCACTCCGAACGGGTCAGAGGGTCAGTGATCGCTCTCAACGGGTCAGAGGGTCAGTGATCGCTCTCAATGGGTCAGAGGGTCAGCGATCACTCCCAACTGGTCAGAGGGTCAGTGATCACTCCTAACGGGTCAGAGGGTCGGCGATCTCACCCAACGGGTTGGAGGGTCAGTGATCACTCCCAATGGGTCAGAAGTTCAGTGATCGCTCCCAACGGGTCAGAGGGTCAGCGATCTCACCCAACGGGTCTGAGGGTCAGTGTTCACTCCCAACGGGTCTGAGGGTCAGCGATCGCTCGCAACGGGTCAGAGGTTCAGCGATCGCTCCCAAGGGGTCAGAGTGTCAGTGATCTCACCCAACGGGTCAGAGGGTCAGTGATCACTCCCAACGGGTCAGAGGGTCAGCGATCACTCCCAACAGATCAGAGGGTCAGCGATCACTCCCAACGGGTCAGAGGGTCAGCGATCACTCCCAACGGGTCAGAGGGTCAGGGATCATTCCCAAACGGGTCAGAGGGTCAGCGATCTCAACCAACGGGTCAGACGGTCAGTGATCGCTCCCAACAGGTCAGTGGGTCAGCGATCGCTCCCAACGGGTCAGAGAGTCAGTGATCGCTCCCAACGGGTCAGAGGGTCAGCGATCGCTCCCAACGTGTCAGAGTGTCAGTGTTCACTCCCAACGGGTCAGAGGGTCAGCGATCGCTCCCAACGGGTCAGAGAGTCAGTGATAACTCCCAACAGGTCAGAGGGTCAGGGATCACTCCCAATGGGTTAGAGGATCAGCGATCGCTCCCAACGGGTCAGAGGGTCAGTGATAACTCCCAACAGGTCAGAGGGTCAGGGATCATTCCCAAACGGGTCAGAGGGTCAGTGATCACTCCCAACGGATCAGAGGGTCAGGGATCACTCCCAACGGGTCAGAGGGTCAGCGATCTCACCCAACGGGTCAGAGGGTCAGCGATCTCACCCAACGGGTCAGAGGGTTAGTGATCGCTCCCAACGGGTCAGAGGGTCAGCGATCTCACCCAACGGGTCAGAGGGTCAGTGATCACTCTCAACGGGTCAGAGGGTCAGCGATCGCTCCCAACGGGTCAGAGGGTCAGTGATCACTCACAAGCGGTCAGAGGGTCAGTGATCACTCCCAACGCATCAGAGGGTCAGTGATATCACCCAACGGGTCAGAGGGTCAGCGATCACTCCCAGCAGGTCAGAGGGTTGGTGATCACTCCCAACTGGTCAGACGGTCAGTGATCGCTCTCAATGGGTCAGAGGGTCAGTGATCACTCCCAACGGGTCAGAGGGTTGGTGATCACTCCCAACTGGTCAGAGTGTCAGCGATCAGTCTCAACGGATCAGAGGGTCAGGGATCACTCCCAACGGGTCAGAGGGTCAGCGAACGGTCTCATGGGTCAGAGGGTCAGCGATTGCTCCCAACGGGTCAGAGGGTCAGGGATCAGTCCCAACGGGTCAGAGGGTCAGGGATCACTCCCAACGGGTCACAGGGTCAGCGATCGGTCTCATGGGTCAGAGGGTCAGCAATGGCTCCCAACTTGTCAGAGGGTCAGCGATTGCTCCCAACGGGTCAGAGTGTCAGCGATCGCTCCCAACGGGTCAGACGGTCAGTGATCGCTCCCAACGGGTCAGAGGGTCAGTGATCGCTCCCAACGGATCAGAGGGTCAGTGATCACTCCCAACAGGTCAGAGGGTCAGTAATCACTCCAAACGCGTCAGAGCGTCAGCGATCTCACCCAACGGGTCAGAGGGTCAGCGATCGCTCCTAACGGGTCAGTGATCGCTCCCAACGGGTCAGCGGGTCAACGATCTCACCCAACGGGTTGGAGGGTCAGCAATCGGTCTCAATGGGTCAGAGGGTCAGCGATCGCACCCAACTAGTCAGACGGTCAGTGATCGCTCCCAACGGGTCTGAGGGTCAGCGATCGCTCCTAACGGGTCAGTGATCGCTCCCAACGGGTCAGCGGGTCAGCGATCGCTCCCAACGGGTCAGAGAGTCAGTGATCACTCCCAACGGGTCAGAGGGTCAGCGATTTCACCCAACGGGTCAGAGGGTCAAGGATCACTCCTAACTGGTCAGAGGGTCAGTGATCCCTCTCAATGGGTCAGAGGGTCAGTGATCACTCCCAATGGGTCAGCGGGTCAGGGTTCATTCCCAACGGGTCAGAGGGTCAGCGATCGCTCCTAACGGGTCAGTGATCGCTCCCAAAGGGTCAGCGGGTCAGCGATCGCTCCCAACGGGTCAGAGAGTCAGTGATCACTCCCAACGGGTCAGAGGGTCAGCGATTTCACCCAACGGGTCAGAGGGTCAAGGATCACTCCCAACGGGTCAGAGGGTCAGTGATCGCTCCCAACGGGTCAGAGGGTCAGCGATCTCACCCAACGGGTCAGAGGGTCAGTGATCGCTCCCAACGGGTCAGAGGGTCAGCGATCTCACCCAACGGGTCAGAGGGTCAGTGATCCCTCCCAACGGGTCAGAGGGTCAGCGATCACTCCCAACGGGTCGGAGGGTCAGCGATCACTCCCAACGGGTCGGAGGGTCAGCGATCGCTCCCAACGGGTCAGAGGGTCAGCGATCGCTCGCAACGGGTCAGACGGTCAGTGATCGCTCCCAACGGGTCAGAGGGTCAGTGATCGCTCCCAACGGGTCAGAGGGTCAGCGATCGCGCCCAACGGGTCAGACGGTCAGTGGTCGCTCCAAACGGGTCAGAGGGTCAGCGATCGCTCCCAACGGGTCAGAGGGTCAGCGATCTCTCCCAACGAGTCAGAGGGTCAGTGATCACTCCCAACGGGTCAGAGGGTCAGCGATCGCTCCCAACGGGTCAGAGGGTCAGTGATCACTCCCAACGGGTCAGAGGGTCAGTGATCACTTCCAACGGGTCAGAGGGTCAGTGATCTCACCCAACGGGTCAGGTGGTCAGCGATCGCTCCGAACGGGTCAGAGGGTCAGTGATCACTCCCAACGGGTCAGAGGGTCAGTGATCGCTCCCAACGGGTCAGAGGGTCAGTGATCGCTCCCAACGGGTCAGAGGGTCAGTGATCACACCCAACGGGTCAGAGGGTCAGTGATCACTCCGAACGGGTCAGAGGGTCAGTGATCACACCCAACGGGTCAGAGGGTCAGTGATCACACCCAACGGGTCAGAGGGTCAGTGATCGCTCCCAACGGGTCAGAGGGTCAGTGATCGCTCCCAACGGGTCAGAGGGTCAGTGATCACACCCAACGGGTCAGAGGGTCAGTGATCACACCCAACGGGTCAGAGGGTCAGTGATTACTCCCAACGGGTCAGAGGGTCAGCGATCAGTCCCAACGGGTCAGAGGGTCAGTGATCGCTCTCAATGGGTCAGAGGGTCAGTGATCGCTCCCAACCGGTCAGAGGGTCAGTGATCGCTCCCAACGGGTCAGAGGGTCAGCGATCACTCCCAACGGGTCAGAGGGTCAGTGATCGCTCTCAACGGGTCAGAGGGTCAGTGATCGCTCTCAACGGGTCAGAGGGTCAGTGATCACTCCCAACGGGTCAGAGGGTCAGCGATCACACCCAACGGGTCAGAGGGTCAGTGATCACTCCCAACGGGTCAGAGGGTCAGCGATCACTCCGAACGGGTCAGAGGGTCAGTGATCGCTCTCAACGGGTCAGAGGGTCAGTGATCGCTCTCAATGGGTCAGAGGGTCAGCGATCACTCCCAACTGGTCAGAGGGTCGGCGATCTCACCCAACGGGTTGGAGGGTCAGTGTTCACTCCCAACGGGTCTGAGGGTCAGCGATCGCTCGCAACGGGTCAGAGGTTCAGCGATCGCTCCCAAGGGGTCAGAGTGTCAGTGATCTCACCCAACGGGTCAGAGGGTCAGTGATCACTCCCAACGGGTCAGAGGGTCAGCGATCACTCCCAACAGATCAGAGGGTCAGCGATCACTCCCAACGGGTCAGAGGGTCAGCGATCGGTCTCAATGGGTCAGAGGGTCAGGGATCATTCCCAAACGGGTCAGAGGGTCAGCGATCTCAACCAACGGGTCAGACGGTCAGTGATCGCTCCCAACAGGTCAGTGGGTCAGCGATCTCACCCAACGGGTCAGAGAGTCAGTGATCGCTCCCAACGGGTCAGAGGGTCAGCGATCGCTCCCAACGTGTCAGAGTGTCAGTGTTCACTCCCAACGGGTCAGAGGGTCAGCGATCGCTCCCAACGGGTCAGAGAGTCAGTGATCACTCCCAACGGGTTAGAGGATCAGCGATCGCTCCCAACGGGTCAGAGGGTCAGTGATAACTCCCAACAGGTCAGAGGGTCAGGGATCATTCCCAAACGGGTCAGAGGGTCAGTGATCACTCCCAACGGATCAGAGGGTCAGGGATCACTCCCAACGGGTCAGAGGGTCAGCGATCTCACCCAACGGGTCAGAGGGTCAGCGATCTCACCCAACGGGTCAGAGGGTTAGTGATCGCTCCCAACGGGTCAGAGGGTCAGCGATCTCACCCAACGGGTCAGAGGGTCAGTGATCACTCTCAACGGGTCAGAGGGTCAGCGATCGCTCCCAACGGGTCAGAGGGTCAGTGATCACTCACAAGCGGTCAGAGGGTCAGTTATCACTCCCAACGCATCAGAGGGTCAGTGATATCACCCAACGGGTCAGAGGGTCAGCGATCACTCCCAGCAGGTCAGAGGGTTGGTGATCACTCCCAACTGGTCAGACGGTCAGTGATCGCTCTCAATGGGTCAGAGGGTCAGTGATCACTCCCAACGGGTCAGAGGGTTGGTGATCACTCCCAACTGGTCAGAGGGTCAGCGATCAGTCTCAACGGATCAGAGGGTCAGGGATCACTCCCAACGGGTCAGAGGGTCAGCGAACGGTCTCATGGGTCAGAGGGTCAGCGATTGCTCCCAACGGGTCAGAGGGTCAGGGATCAGTCCCAACGGGTCAGAGGGTCAGGGATCACTCCCAACGGGTCACAGGGTCAGCGATCGGTCTCATGGGTCAGAGGGTCAGCAATCGCTCCCAACTTGTCAGAGGGTCAGCGATTGCTCCCAACGGGTCAGTGTCAGCGATCGCTCCCAACGGGTCAGACGGTCAGTGATTGCTCCCAACGGGTCAGAGGGTCAGTGATCGCTCCCAACGGATCAGAGGGTCAGTGATCACTCCCAACAGGTCAGAGGGTCAGTAATCACTCCAAACGCGTCAGAGCGTCAGCGATCTCACCCAACGGGTCAGAGGGTCAGCGATCGCTCCTAACGGGTCAGTGATCGCTCCCAACGGGTCAGCGGGTCAACGATCTCACCCAACGGGTTGGAGGGTCAGCAATCGGTCTCAATGGGTCAGAGGGTCAGCGATCGCACCCAACTGGTCAGACGGTCAGTGATCGCTCCCAACGGGTCTGAGGGTCAGCGATCGCTCCTAACGGGTCAGTGATCGCTCCCAACGGGTCAGCGGGTCAGCGATCGCTCCCAACGGGTCAGAGAGTCAGTGATCACTCCCAACGGGTCAGAGGGTCAGCGATTTCACCCAACGGGTCAGAGGGTCAAGGATCACTCCCAACTGGTCAGAGGGTCAGTGATCGCTCCCAACGGGTCAGAGGGTCAGTGATCACTCCCAATGGGTCAGCGGGTCAGGGTTCATTCCCAACGGGTCAGAGGGTCAGCGATCGCTCCTAACGGGTCAGTGATCGCTCCCAAAGGGTCAGCGGGTCAGCGATCGCTCCCAACGGGTCAGAGAGTCAGTGATCACTCCCAACGGGTCAGAGGGTCAGCGATTTCACCCAACGGGTCAGAGGGTCAAGGATCACTCCCAACGGGTCAGAGGGTCAGCGATCGCTCTCAATGGGTCAGAGGGTCAGTGATCGCTCCCAACGGGTCAGAGGGTCAGTGATCACTCCCAACGGGTCAGAGTTTCAGCGATCTCACCCAACGGGTCAGAGGGTCAGCGATCACTCCGTACAGGTCAGTGATCTCACCCAACGGGTCAGAGGGTCAGTGATCACTCCCAACGGGTCAGAGGGTCAGTGATCTCACCCAACGGGTCAGAGGGTCAGTGATCGCTCCCAACGGGTCAGAGGGTCAGGGATCATTCCCAACGGGTCAGAGGGTCAGGGATCATTCCCAACGGGTCAGAGGGTCAGCGATCGCTCCCAACCGGTCAGAGGGTCAGTGATCACTCTCAATGGGTCAGAGGGTCAGTGATCGCTCCCAACGGGTCAGAGGGTCAGTGATCGCTCCCAACGGGTCAGAGGGTCAGTGATCGCTCCCAACGGGTCAGAAGGTCAGCGATCACTCCCAAAGGGTCAGATGGTCAGAGATCGCCCCCAACGGGTCAGAGGGTCAGTGATCGCTCCCAATGGGTCAGAGGGTCAGCGATCGCTCCCAACGTGTCCGAGGGTCAGTGATCACTCCCAACGGGTCAGAGGGTCAGCGATCACTCCCAACGGGTCAGAGGGTCAGTGATCACTCCCAAAGGGTCAGAGGGTCAGCGATCACTCCCAACGGTTCAGAGGGTCAGTGATCGCTCTCAACGGGTCAGAGGGTCAGTGATCGCTCCCAACGGGTCAGAGGTTTAGCGATCACTCCCAACGGGTCAGAGGGTCAGCGATCACTCCCAACGGGTCAGAGGGTCAGTGATCGCTCTCAACGGGTCAGAGGGTCAGTGATCGCTCTCAATGGGTCAGAGGGTCAACGATCACTCCCAACGGGTCAGAGGGTCAGTGATCACTCCCAACGGGTCAGAGGGTCGGCGATCTCACCCAACGGGTTGGAGGGTCAGTGTTCACTCCCAACGGGTCTGAGGGTCAGCGATCGGTCTCAATGGGTCAGAGGGTCAGTGATCACTCCCAACGGGTCAGAGGGTCAGCGATCACTCCCAACGGGTCAGAGGGTCAGCGATCGCTCCCAACGGTTCAGAGGGTCAGCGATCTCACCCAACGGGTCTGAGGGTCAGTGTTCACTCCCAACGGGTCTGAGGGTCAGCGATCGCTCGCAACGGGTCAGAGGATCAGCGATCGCTCCCAAGGGGTCAGAGTGTCAGTGATCTCACCCAACGGGTCAGAGGGTCAGTGATCACTCCCAACGGGTCAGAGGGTCAGCGATCACTCCCAACAGATCAGAGGGTCAGCGATCACTCCCAACGGGTCAGAGGGTCAGCGAACACTCCCAACGGGTCAGAGGGTAAGGGATCATTCCCAAACGGGTCAGAGGGTCAGCGATCGGTCTCATGGGTCAGAGGGTCAGCGATTCCTCCCAACGGGTCAGAGGGTCAGGGATCAGTCCCAAAGGGTCAGAAGGTCAGCGATCACTCCCAAAGGGTCAGATGGTCAGCAATCGCCCCCAACGGGTCAGAGGGTCAGTGATCGCTCCCAACGGGTCAGAGGGTCAGCGATCGCTCCCAACGTGTCCGAGGGTCAGTTATCACTCCCAACGGGTCAGAGGGTCAGCGATCACTCCCAACGGGTCAGAGGGTCAGTGATCACTCCCAATGGGTCAGAGGGTCAGTGATCGCTCTCAACGGGTCAGACGGTCAGCGATCGCTCCCAACGGGTCAGGGGGTCAGCGATCACTCCCAACGGGTCAGAGGGTCAGTGATCACTCTCAATGGGTCAGAGGGTCAGCGATCACTCTCAACGGATCAGAGGGTCAGTGATCACTTCCAACAGGTCAGAGGGTCAGTGATCACTCCAAACGGGTCAGAGCGTCAGCGATCTCACCCAACGGGTCAGAGGGTCAGCGATCGCTCCTAACCGGTCAGTGATCGCTCCCAACGGGTAAGACGGTCAGCGATCGCTCCTAACCGGTCAGTGATCGCTCCCAACGGGTCAGCGTGTCAGCGATCTCACCCAACGGGTCAGAGGGTCAGTGATCCCTCTCAATGAGTCAGAGGGTCAGTGATCACTCCCAATGGGTCGGCGGGTCAGGGTTCATTCCCAACGGGTCAGACGGTCAGTGATCGCTCTCAATGGGTCAGAGGGTCAACGATCGCTCACAAAGGGTCAGAGGGTCAGCGCTCGCTCCCAACGGGTCAGGGGGTCAGCGATCACTCCCAACGGGTCAGAGGGTCAGTGATCACTCCCAACGGGTCAGAGGGTCAGCGATCGCTCCCAACGGGTCAGAGGGTCAGCGATCGGTCCCAACGGGTCAGAGGGTCAGCGATCGCTCCCAACGGGTCAGGGGGTCAGCGATCACTCCCAACGGGTCAGAGGGTCAGTGATCACTCTCAACGGGTCAGAGGATCAGCGATCACTCTCAACGGATCAGAGGGTCAGTGATCACTCCCAACAGGTCAGAGGGTCAGTAATCACTCCAAACGCGTCAGAGCGTCAGCGATCTCACCCAACGGGTCAGAGGGTCAGCGATCGCTCCTAACGGGTCAGTGATCGCTCCCAACGGGTCAGCGGGTCAGCGATCTCACCCAACGGGTTGGAGGGTCAGCAATCGGTCTCAATGGGTCAGAGGGTCAGCGATCGCACCCAACTGGTCAGACGGTCAGTGATCGCTCCCAACGGGTCTGAGGGTCAGCGATCGCTCCTAACGGGTCAGTGATCGCTCCCAACGGGTCAGCGGGTCAGCGATCGCTCCCAACGGGTCAGAGAGTCAGTGATCACTCCCAACGGGTCAGAGGGTCAGCGATTTCACCCAACGGGTCAGAGGGTCAAGGATCACTCCCAACTGGTCAGAGGGTCAGTGATCGCTCCCAACGGGTCAGAGGGTCAGTGATCACTCCCAATGGGTCAGCGGGTCAGGGTTCATTCCCAACGGGTCAGAGGGTCAGCGATCGCTCCTAACGGGTCAGTGATCGCTCCCAAAGGGTCAGCGGGTCAGCGATCGCTCCCAACGGGTCAGAGAGTCAGTGATCACTCCCAACGGGTCAGAGGGTCAGCGATTTCACCCAACGGGTCAGAGGGTCAAGGATCACTCCCAACGGGTCAGAGGGTCAGCGATCGCTCTCAATGGGTCAGAGGGTCAGTGATCGCTCCCAACGGGTCAGAGGGTCAGTGATCACTCCCAACGGGTCAGAGGGTCAGTGATCACTCTCAATGGGTCAGAGGGTCAGCGATCACTCTCAACGGATCAGAGGGTCAGTGATCACTCCCAACAGGTCAGAGTGTCAGTGATCACTCCAAACGGGTCAGAGGGTCAGCGATCTCACCCAACGGGTCAGAGGGTCAGCGATCGCTCCTAACCGGTCAGCGATCTCACCCAACGGGTCAGAGGGTCAGCGATCACTCCGTACAGGTCAGAGGGTCAGTGATCTCACCCAACGGGTCAGAGGGTCAGTGATCACTCCCAACGGGTCAGAGGGTCAGTGATCTCACCCAACGGGTCAGAGGGTCAGTGATCGCTCCCAACGGGTCAGAGGGTCAGGGATCATTCCCAACAGATCAGAGGGTCAGTGATCTCACCCAACGGGTCAGAGGGTCAGTGATCGCTCCCAACGGGTCAGAGGGTCAGTGATCACTCTCAATGGGTCAGAGGGTCAGTGATCGCTCCCAACGGGTCAGAGGGTCAGTGATCGCTCCCAACGGGTCAGAGGGTCAGTGATCGCTCCCAACGGGTCAGAAGGTCAGCGATCACTCCCAAAGTGTCAGATGGTCAGCGATCGCCCCCAACGGGTCAGAGGGTCAGTGATCGCTCCCAATGGGTCAGAGGGTCAGCGATCGCTCCCAACGTATCCGAGGGTCAGTGATCACTCCCAACGGGTCAGAGGGTCAGTGATCACTCCCAACGGGTCAGAGGGTCAGCGATCACTCCCAACGGGTCAGAGGGTCAGTGATCGCTCTCAACGGGTCCGAGGGTCAGTGATCGCTCTCAACGGGTCAGAGGGTCAGTGATCGCTCTCAATGGGTCAGAGGGTCAGTGATCACTCCCAACGGGTCAGAGGGTCGGCGATCTCTCCCAACGGGTTGATGGGTCAGTGTTCACTCCCAACGGGTCTGAGGGTCAGCGATCGGTCTCAATGGGTCAGAGGGTCAGTGATCACTCCCAATGGGTCAGAAGTACAGTGATCGCTCCCAACGGGTCAGAGGGTCAGCGATCTCACCCAACGGGTCAGAGGGTCAGTGATCACTCCCAATGGGTCAGAAGTTCAGTGATCGCTCTCAATGGGTCAGAGGGTCAGTGATCGCTCCCAACGGGTCAGAGGGTCAGTGACCACTCCCAACGGGTGAGAATTTCAGCGATCTCACCCAACCGGTCAGAGGGTCAGCGATCACTCCGTACAGGTCAGAGGGTCAGTGATCTCACCCAACGGGTCAGAGGGTTAGCGATCGCTCCCAACCGGTCAGAGGGTCAGTGATCACTCTCAACGGGTCAGAGGGTCGGCGATCTCACCCAACGGGTTGGAGGGTCAGTGTTCACTCCCAACGGGTCTGTCAGCGATCGGTCTCAATGGGTCAGAGGGTCAGTGATCACTCCCAACGGGTCAGAGGGTCAGCGATCACTCCCAACGGGTCAGAGGGTCAGCGATCGCTCCCAACGGTTCAGAGGGTCAGCGATCTCACCCAACGGGTCTGAGGGTCAGTGTTCACTCCCAACGGGTCTGAGGGTCAGCGATCGCTCGCAACGGGTCAGAGGATCAGCGATCGCTCCCAAGGGGTCAGAGTGTCAGTGATCTCACCCAACGGGTCAGAGGGTCAGTGATCACTCCCAACGGGTCAGAGGGTCAGCGATCACTCCCAACAGATCAGAGGGTCAGCGATCACTCCCAACGGGTCAGAGGGTCAGCGAACACTCCCAACGGGTCAGAGGGTAAGGGATCATTCCCAAACGGGTCAGAGGGTCAGCGATCGGTCTCATGGGTCAGAGGGTCAGCGATTCCTCCCAACGGGTCAGAGGGTCAGGGATCAGTCCCAAAGGGTCAGAAGGTCAGCGATCACTCCCAAAGGGTCAGATGGTCAGCAATCGCCCCCAACGGGTCAGAGGGTCAGTGATCGCTCCCAACGGGTCAGAGGGTCAGCGATCGCTCCCAACGTGTCCGAGGGTCACATATCACTCCCAACGGGTCAGAGGGTCAGCGATCACTCCCAACGGGTCAGAGGGTCAGTGATCACTCCCAATGGGTCAGAGGGTCAGTGATCGCTCTCAACGGGTCAGACGGTCAGCGATCGCTCCCAACGGGTCAGGGGGTCAGCGATCACTCCCAACGGGTCAGAGGGTCAGTGATCACTCTCAATGGGTCAGAGGGTCAGCGATCACTCTCAACGGATCAGAGGGTCAGTGATCACTTCCAACAGGTCAGAGGGTCAGTGATCACTCCAAACGGGTCAGAGCGTCAGCGATCTCACCCAACGGGTCAGAGGGTCAGCGATCGCTCCTAACCGGTCAGTGATCGCTCCCAACGGGTAAGACGGTCAGCGATCGCTCCTAACCGGTCAGTGATCGCTCCCAACGGGTCAGCGTGTCAGCGATCTCACCCAACGGGTCAGAGGGTCAGTGATCCCTCTCAATGAGTCAGAGGGTCAGTGATCACTCCCAATGGGTCGGCGGGTCAGGGTTCATTCCCAACGGGTCAGACGGTCAGTGATCGCTCTCAATGGGTCAGAGGGTCAACGATCGCTCACAAAGGGTCAGAGGGTCAGCGCTCGCTCCCAACGGGTCAGGGGGTCAGCGATCACTCCCAACGGGTCAGAGGGTCAGTGATCACTCCCAACGGGTCAGAGGGTCAGCGATCGCTCCCAACGGGTCAGAGGGTCAGCGATCGGTCCCAACGGGTCAGAGGGTCAGCGATCGCTCCCAACGGGTCAGGGGGTCAGCGATCACTCCCAACGGGTCAGAGGGTCAGTGATCACTCTCAACGGGTCAGAGGATCAGCGATCACTCTCAACGGATCAGAGGGTCAGTGATCACTCCCAACAGGTCAGAGGGTCAGTAATCACTCCAAACGCGTCAGAGCGTCAGCGATCTCACCCAACGGGTCAGAGGGTCAGCGATCGCTCCTAACGGGTCAGTGATCGCTCCCAACGGGTCAGCGGGTCAGCGATCTCACCCAACGGGTTGGAGGGTCAGCAATCGGTCTCAATGGGTCAGAGGGTCAGCGATCGCACCCAACTGGTCAGACGGTCAGTGATCGCTCCCAACGGGTCTGAGGGTCAGCGATCGCTCCTAACGGGTCAGTGATCGCTCCCAACGGGTCAGCGGGTCAGCGATCGCTCCCAACGGGTCAGAGAGTCAGTGATCACTCCCAACGGGTCAGAGGGTCAGCGATTTCACCCAACGGGTCAGAGGGTCAAGGATCACTCCCAACTGGTCAGAGGGTCAGTGATCGCTCCCAACGGGTCAGAGGGTCAGTGATCACTCCCAATGGGTCAGCGGGTCAGGGTTCATTCCCAACGGGTCAGAGGGTCAGCGATCGCTCCTAACGGGTCAGTGATCGCTCCCAAAGGGTCAGCGGGTCAGCGATCGCTCCCAACGGGTCAGAGAGTCAGTGATCACTCCCAACGGGTCAGAGGGTCAGCGATTTCACCCAACGGGTCAGAGGGTCAAGGATCACTCCCAACGGGTCAGAGGGTCAGCGATCGCTCTCAATGGGTCAGAGGGTCAGTGATCGCTCCCAACGGGTCAGAGGGTCAGTGATCACTCCCAACGGGTCAGAGGGTCAGTGATCACTCTCAATGGGTCAGAGGGTCAGCGATCACTCTCAACGGATCAGAGGGTCAGTGATCACTCCCAACAGGTCAGAGTGTCAGTGATCACTCCAAACGGGTCAGAGGGTCAGCGATCTCACCCAACGGGTCAGAGGGTCAGCGATCGCTCCTAACCGGTCAGCGATCTCACCCAACGGGTCAGAGGGTCAGCGATCACTCCGTACAGGTCAGAGGGTCAGTGATCTCACCCAACGGGTCAGAGGGTCAGTGATCACTCCCAACGGGTCAGAGGGTCAGTGATCTCACCCAACGGGTCAGAGGGTCAGTGATCGCTCCCAACGGGTCAGAGGGTCAGGGATCATTCCCAACAGATCAGAGGGTCAGTGATCTCACCCAACGGGTCAGAGGGTCAGTGATCGCTCCCAACGGGTCAGAGGGTCAGTGATCACTCTCAATGGGTCAGAGGGTCAGTGATCGCTCCCAACGGGTCAGAGGGTCAGTGATCGCTCCCAACGGGTCAGAGGGTCAGCGATCGCTCCCAACGGGTCAGAGGGTCAGCGATCACTCCCAAAGTGTCAGATGGTCAGCGATCGCCCCCAACGAGTCAGAGGGTCAGTGATCGCTCCCAATGGGTCAGAGGGTCAGCGATCGCTCCCAACGTATCCGAGGGTCAGTGATCACTCCCAACGGGTCAGAGGGTCAGTGATCACTCCCAACGGGTCAGAGGGTCAGTGATCACTCCCAACGGGTCAGAGGGTCAGCGATCACTCCCAACGGGTCAGAGGGTCAGTGATCGCTCTCAACGGGTCCGAGGGTCAGTGATCGCTCTCAACGGGTCAGAGGGTCAGTGATCGCTCTCAATGGGTCAGAGGGTCAGTGATCACTCCCAACGGGTCAGAGGGTCGGCGATCTCTCCCAACGGGTTGATGGGTCAGTGTTCACTCCCAACGGGTCTGAGGGTCAGCGATCGGTCTCAATGGGTCAGAGGGTCAGTGATCACTCCCAATGGGTCAGAAGTACAGTGATCGCTCCCAACGGGTCAGAGGGTCAGCGATCTCACCCAACGGGTCAGAGGGTCAGTGATCACTCCCAATGGGTCAGAAGTTCAGTGATCGCTCTCAATGGGTCAGAGGGTCAGTGATCGCTCCCAACGGGTCAGAGGGTCAGTGACCACTCCCAACGGGTCAGAATTTCAGCGATCTCACCCAACGGGTCAGAGGGTCAGCGATCACTCCGTACAGGTCAGAGGGTCAGTGATCTCACCCAACGGGTCAGAGGGTTAGCGATCGCTCCCAACCGGTCAGAGGGTCAGTGATCACTCTCAATGGGTCAGAGGGTCAGTGATCGCTCCCAACGGGTCAGAGTGTCAGTGATCGCTCCCAACGGGTCAGAGGGTCAGTGATCGCTACCAACGGGTCAGAGGGTCAGCGATCGCTACCAAAGGGTCAGATGGTCAGCGATCGCCCCCAACGGGTCAGAGGGTCAGTGATCGCTCCCAATGGGTCAGAGGGTCAGCGATCGCTCCCAACGGTTCAGAGGGTCAGCGATCTCACCCAACGAGTCTGAGGGTCAGTGTTCACTCCCAACGGGTCTGAGGGTCAGCGATCACTCCCAACGGGTCTGAGGGTCAGCGATCGCTCGCAACGGGTCAGAGGATCAGCGATCGCTCCCAAGGGGTCAGAGGGTCAGTGATCACTCCCAACGGGTCAGAGGGTTGGTGATCACTCCCAACTGGTCAGAGGGTCAGCGATCAGTCTCAACGGATCAGAGGGTCAGGGATCGGTCTCATGGGTCAGAGGGTCAGCGATTGCTCCCAACGGGTCAGAGGGTCAGGGATCAGTCCCAAAGGGTCAGAAGGTCAGCGATCACTCCCAACGGGTCAGAGGGTCAGCGATCGCTCCCAACGGCTCAGAGGGTCAGCGATCGGTCCCAACGGGTCAGAGGGTCAGCGATCGCTCCCAACGGGTCAGGGGGTCAGCGATCACTCCCAACGGGTCAGAGGGTCAGTGATCACTCTCAACGGGTCAGAGGATCAGCGATCACTCTCAACGGATCAGAGGGTCAGTGATCACTCCCAACAGGTCAGAGGGTCAGTAATCACTCCAAACGCGTCAGAGCGTCAGCGATCTCACCCAACGGGTCAGAGGGTCAGCGATCGCTCCTAACGGGTCAGCGGGTCAGCGATCTCACCCAACGGGTTGGAGGGTCAGCAATCGGTCTCAATGGGTCAGAGGGTCAGCGATCGCACCCAACTGGTCAGACGGTCAGTGATCGCTCCCAACGGGTCTGAGGGTCAGCGATCGCTCCTAACGGGTCAGTGATCGCTCCCAACGGGTCAGCGGGTCAGCGATCGCTCCCAACGGGTCAGAGAGTCAGTGATCACTCCCAACGGGTCAGAGGGTCAGCGATTTCACCCAACGGGTCAGAGGGTCAAGGATCACTCCCAACTGGTCAGAGGGTCAGTGATCGCTCCCAACGGGTCAGAGGGTCAGTGATCACTCCCAATGGGTCAGCGGGTCAGGGTTCATTCCCAACGGGTCAGAGGGTCAGCGATCGCTCCTAACGGGTCAGTGATCGCTCCCAAAGGGTCAGCGGGTCAGCGATCGCTCCCAACGGGTCAGAGAGTCAGTGATCACTCCCAACGGGTCAGAGGGTCAGCGATTTCACCCAACGGGTCAGAGGGTCAAGGATCACACCCAACGGGTCAGAGGGTCAGCGATCGCTCTCAATGGGTCAGAGGGTCAGTGATCACTCCCAACGGGTCAGAGGGTCAGTGATCACTCCCAACGGGTCAGAGGGTCAGTGATCACTCTCAATGGGTCAGAGGGTCAGCGATCACTCTCAACGGATCAGAGGGTCAGTGATCACTCCCAACAGGTCAGAGTGTCAGTGATCACTCCAAACGGGTCAGAGGGTCAGCGATCTCACCCAACGGGTCAGAGGGTCAGCGATCGCTCCTAACCGGTCAGCGATCTCACCCAACGGGTCAGAGGGTCAGCGATCACTCCGTACAGGTCAGAGGGTCAGTGATCTCACCCAACGGGTCAGAGGGTCAGTGATCACTCCCAACGGGTCAGAGGGTCAGTGATCTCACCCAACGGGTCAGAGGGTCAGGGATCATTCCCAACAGATCAGAGGGTCAGTGATCATTCCCAACAGATCAGAGGGTCAGTGATCTCACCCAACGGGTCAGAGGGTCAGTGATCGCTCCCAACGGGTCAGAGGGTCAGTGATCTCACCCAACGGGTCAGAGGGTCAGGGATCATTCCCAACAGATCAGAGGGTCAGTGATCATTCCCAACAGATCAGAGGGTCAGTGATCGCTCCCAACGGGTCAGAAGGTCAGCGATCACTCCCAAAGTGTCAGATGGTCAGCGATCGCCCCCAACGGGTCAGAGGGTCAGTGATCGCTCCCAATGGGTCAGAGGGTCAGCGATCGCTCCCAACGTATCCGAGGGTCAGTGATCACTCCCAACGGGTCAGAGGGTCAGTGATCACTCCCAACGGGTCAGAGGGTCAGTGATCACTCCCAACGGGTCAGAGGGTCAGCGATCACTCCCAACGGGTCAGAGGGTCAGTGATCGCTCTCAACGGGTCCGAGGGTCAGTGATCGCTCTCAACGGGTCAGAGGGTCAGTGATCGCTCTCAATGGGTCAGAGGGTCAGTGATCACTCCCAACGGGTCAGAGGGTCGGCGATCTCTCCCAACGGGTTGATGGGTCAGTGTTCACTCCCAACGGGTCTGAGGGTCAGCGATCGGTCTCAATGGGTCAGAGGGTCAGTGATCACTCCCAATGGGTCAGAAGTACAGTGATCGCTCCCAACGGGTCAGAGGGTCAGCGATCTCACCCAACGGGTCAGAGGGTCAGTGATCACTCCCAATGGGTCAGAAGTTCAGTGATCGCTCTCAATGGGTCAGAGGGTCAGTGATCGCTCCCAACGGGTCAGAGGGTCAGTGACCACTCCCAACGGGTCAGAATTTCAGCGATCTCACCCAACGGGTCAGAGGGTCAGCGATCACTCCGTACAGGTCAGAGGGTCAGTGATCTCACCCAACGGGTCAGAGGGTCAGTGATCACTCCCAACGGGTCAGAGGGTCAGTGATCTCACCCAACGGGTCAGAGAGTCAGTGATCGCTCCCAACGGGTCAGAGGGTCAGGGATCATTCCCAACAGATCAGAGAGTCAGTGATCTCACCCAACGGGTCAGAGGGTTAGCGATCGCTCCCAACCGGTCAGAGGGTCAGTGATCACTCTCAATGGGTCAGAGGGTCAGTGATCGCTCCCAACGGGTCAGAGGGTCAGTGATCGCTCCCAACGGGTCAGAGGGTCAGTGATCGCTACCAACGGGTCAGAGGGTCAGCGATCGCTACCAACGGGTCAGAAGGTCAGCGATCACTCCCAAAGGGTCAGATGGTCAGCGATCGCCCCCAACGGGTCAGAGGGTCAGTGATCGCTCCCAATGGGTCAGAGGGTCAGCGATCGCTCCCAACGGTTCAGAGGGTCAGCGATCTCACCCAACGGGTCTGAGGGTCAGTGTTCACTCCCAACGGGTCTGAGGGTCAGCGATCACTCCCAACGGGTCTGAGGGTCAGCGATCGCTCGCAACGGGTCAGAGGATCAGCGATCGCTCCCAAGGGGTCAGAGTGTCAGTGATCTCACCCAACGGGTCAGAGGGTCAGCGAACACTCCCAACGGGTCAGAGGGTCAGGGATCATTCCCAAACGGGTCAGAGGGTCAGCGATCGGTCTCATGGGTCAGAGGGTCAGCGATTGCTCCCAACGGGTCAGAGGGTCAGGGATCAGTCCCAAAGGGTCAGAAGGTCAGCGATCACTCCCAAAGGGTCAGAGGGTCAGCGATCGCTCCCAACGTGTCCGAGGGTCAGTTATCACTCCCAACGGGTCAGAGGGTCAGCGATCACTCCCAACGGGTCAGAGGGTCAGTGATCACTCCCAATGGGTCAGAGGGTCAGTGATCGCTCTCAACGGGTCAGACGGTCAGCGATCGCTCCCAACGGGTCAGGGGGTCAGCGATCACTCCCAACGGGTCAGAGGGTCAGTGATCACTCTCAATGGGTCAGAGTGTCAGCGATCACTCTCAACGGATCAGAGGGTCAGTGATCACTCCCAACAGGTCAGAGGGTCAGTGATCACTCCAAACGGGTCAGAGCGTCAGCGATCTCACCCAACGGGTCAGAGGGTCAGCGATGGCTCCTAACCGGTCAGTGATCGCTCCCAACGGGTAAGACGGTCAGCGATCGCTCCTAACCGGTCAGTGATCGCTCCCAACGGGTCAGCGGGTCAGCGATCTCACCCAACGGGTCAGAGGGTCAGTGATCCCTCTCAATGAGTCAGAGGGTCAGTGATCACTCCCAATGGGTCGGCGGGTCAGGGGTCATTCCCAACGGGTCAGACGGTCAGTGATCGCTCTCAATGGGTCAGAGGGTCAGCGATCGCTCACAAAGGGTCAGAGGGTCAGCGCTCGCTCCCAAAGGGTCAGGGGGTCAGCGATCACTCCCAACGGGTCAGAGGGTAAGTGATCACTCCCAACGGGTCAGAGGGTCAGCGATCGCTCCCAACGGGTCAGAGGGTCAACGATCGCTCCCAACGGGTCAGAGGGTCAGCGATCGCTCCCAACGGGTCAGGGGGTCAGCGATCACTCCCAACGGGTCAGAGGGTCAGTGATCACTCTCAACGGGTCAGAGGATCAGCGATCACTCTCAACGGATCAGAGGGTCAGTGATCGCTCCCAACGGGTCAGAGGGTCAGTGATCGCTCCCAACGGGTCAGAAGGTCAGCGATCACTCCCAAAGGATCAGATGGTCAGCGATCGCCCCCAACGGGTCAGAGGGTCAGTGATCGCTCCCAATGGGTCAGAGGGTCAGCGATCGCTCCCAACGTGTCCGAGGGTCAGTTATCACTCCCAACGGGTCAGAGGGTCAGCGATCACTCCCAACGGGTCAGAGGGTCAGTGATCGCTCTCAACGGGTCAGAGGGTCAGTGATCGCTCTCAACGGGTCAGAGGGTCAACGATCACTCCCAACGGGTCAGAGGGTCAGTGATCACTCCCAACGGGTCAGAGGGTCGGCGATCTCACCCAACGGGTTGGAGGGTCAGTGTTCACTCCCAACGGGTCAGAGGGTCGGCGATCTCACCCAACGGGTTGGAGGGTCAGTGTTCACTCCCAACGGGTCTGAGGGTCAGCGATCCGTCTCAATGGGTCAGAGGGTCAGTGATCACTCCCAACGGGTCAGAGGGTCAGCGATCACTCCCAACGGGTCAGAGGGTCAGCGATCGCTCCCAACGGTTCAGAGGTTCAGCGATCTCACCCAACGGGTCTGAGGGTCAGTGTTCACTCCCAACGGGTCTGAGGGTCAGCGATCGCTCGCAACGGGTCAGAGGATCAGCGATCGCTCCCAAGGGGTCAGAGTGTCAGTGATCTCACCCAACGGGTCAGAGGGTCAGTGATCACTCCCAACGGGTCAGAGGGTCAGCGATCACTCCCAACAGATCAGAGGGTCAGCGATCACTCCCAACGGGTCAGAGGGTCAGCGAACACTCCCAACGGGTCAGAGGGTAAGGGATCATTCCCAAACGGGTCAGAGGGTCAGCGATCGGTCTCATGGGTCAGAGGGTCAGCGATTCCTCCCAACGTGTCCGAGGGTCAGTTATCACTCCCAACGGGTCAGAGGGTCAGCGATCACTCCCAACGGGTCAGAGGGTCAGTGATCACTCCCAATGGGTCAGAGGGTCAGTGATCGCTCTCAACGGGTCAGACGGTCAGCGATCGCTCCCAACGGGTCAGGGGGTCAGCGATCACTCCCAACGGGTCAGAGGGTCAGTGATCACTCTCAATGGGTCAGAGGGTCAGCGATCACTCTCAACGGATCAGAGGGTCAGTGATCACTCCCAACAGGTCAGAGGGTCAGTGATCACTCCAAACGGGTCAGAGCGTCAGCGATCTCACCCAACGGGTCAGAGGGTCAGCGATCGCTCCTAACCGGTCAGTGATCGCTCCCAACGGGTAAGACGGTCAGCGATCGCTCCTAACCGGTCAGTGATCGCTCCCAACGGGTCAGCGTGTCAGCGATCTCACCCAACGGGTCAGAGGGTCAGTGATCCCTCTCAATGAGTCAGAGTGTCAGTGATCACTCCCAATGGGTCAGAAGTTCAGTGATCGCTCCCAACGGGTCAGAGGGTCAGCGATCTCACCCAACGGGTCTGAGGGTCAGTGTTCACTCCCAACGGGTTGAGGGTCAGCGATCGCTTGCAACGGGTCAGAGGATCAGCGATCGCTCCCAAGGGGTCAGAGTGTCAGTGATCTCACCCAACGGGTCAGAGGGTCAGTGATCACTCCCAACGGGTCAGAGGGTCAGCGATCACTCCCAACAGATCAGAGGGTCAGCGATCACTCCCAACGGGTCAGAGGGTCAGCGAACACTCCAACGGGTCAGAGGGTCAGGGATCATTCCCAAACGGGTCAGAGGGTCAGCAATCGGTCTCATGGGTCAGAGGGTCAGCGATTGCTCCCAACGGGTCAGAGGGTCAGGGATCAGTCCCAACGGGTCAGAGGGTCAGGGATCACTCCCAACGGGTCACAGCGTCAGCGATCGGTCTCATGGGTCAGAGGGTCAGCGATTGCTCCCAACGGGTCAGAGTGTCAGCGATCGCTCCCAACGGGTCAGACGGTCAGTGATCGCTCCCAACGGGTCAGAGGGTCAGTGATCGCTCCCAACGGGTCAGAGGGTCAGGGATCGCTCCCAACGGGTCAGAGGGTCAGCAATCGCTCCCAACGGGTCAGAGGGTCAGCGATCGCTCCCAACGGGTCAGACGGTCAGCGATCGCTCCAAACGGGTCAGAGGGTCAGCGATCGCTCCCAACGGGTCAGAAGGTCAGCGATCACTCCCAAAGGGTCAGATGGTCAGCGATCGCCCCCAACGGGTCAGAGGGTCAGTGATCGCTCCCAACGGGTCAGAGGGTCAGCGATCGCTCCCAAAGTGTCCGAGGGTCAGTGATCACTCCCAACGGGTCAGAGGGTCAGCGATCACTCCCAACGGATCAGAGGGTCAGTGATCACTCCCAACAGGTCAGAGGGTCAGTGATCACTCCAAACGGGTCAGAGCGTCAGCGATCTCACCCAACGGGTCAGAGGGTCAGCGATTTCACCCAACGGGTCAGAGGGTCAAGGATCACTCCCAACTGGTCAGAGGGTCAGTGATCCCTCTCAATGGGTCAGAGGGTCAGTGATCACTCCCAATGGGTCAGCGGGTCAGGGTTCATTCCCAACGGGTCAGAGGGTCAGCGATCGCTCCTAACGGGTAAGTGATCGCTCCCAAAGGGTCAGCGGGTCAGCGATCGCTCCCAACGGGTCAGAGAGTCAGTGATCACTCCCAACGGGTCAGAGGGTCAGCGATTTCACCCAACGGGTCAGAGGGTCAAGGATCACTCCCAACGGGTCAGAGGGTCAGCGATCGCTCCCAACGGGTCAGAGGGTCAGGGATAATTCCCAACAGATCAGAGGGTCAGTGATCTCACCCAACGGGTCAGAGGGTCAGCGATCGCTCCCAACGTGTCCGAGGGTCAGTGATCACTCCCAACGGGTCAGCGGGTCAGCGATCGCTCCCAACGGGTCAGAGAGTCAGTGATCACTCCCAACGGGTCAGAGGGTCAGCGATTTCACCCAACGGGTCAGAGGGTCAAGGATCACTCCCAACGGGTCAGAGGGTCAGCGATCGCTCTCAATGGGTCAGAGGGTCAGTGATCACTCCAAACGGGTCAGAGCGTCAGCGATCTCACCCAACGGGTCAGAGGGTCAGCGATTTCACCCAACGGGTCAGAGGGTCAAGGATCACTCCCAACTGGTCAGAGGGTCAGTGATCCCTCTCAATGGGTCAGAGGGTCAGTGATCACTCCCAATGGGTCAGCGGGTCAGGGTTCATTCCCAACGGGTCAGAGGGTCAGCGATCGCTCCTAACGGGTAAGTGATCGCTCCCAAAGGGTCAGCGGGTCAGCGATCGCTCCCAACGGGTCAGAGAGTCAGTGATCACTCCCAACGGGTCAGAGGGTCAGCGATTTCACCCAACGGGTCAGAGGGTCAAGGATCACTCCCAACGGGTCAGAGGGTCAGCGATCGCTCCCAACGGGTCAGAGGGTCAGTGATCACTCCCAACGGGTCAGAGTTTCAGCGATCTCACCCAACGGGTCAGAGGGTCAGCGATCACTCCGTACAGGTCAGAGGGTCAGTGATCTCACCCAACGGGTCAGAGGGTCAGTGATCACTCCCAACGGGTCAGAGGGTCAGTGATCTCACCCAACGGGTCAGAGGGTCAGTGATCGCTCCCAACGGGTCAGAGGGTCAGGGATAATTCCCAACAGATCAGAGGGTCAGTGATCTCACCCAAAGGGTCAGAGGGTCAGTGATGGCTCCCAACGGGTCAGAGGGTCAGGGATCATTCCCAAACGGGTCAGAGGGTCAGCGATCTCAACCAACGGGTCAGACGGTCAGTGATCGCTCCCAACGGGTCAGTGGGTCAGCGATCGCTCCCAACGGGTCAGAGGGTCAGCGATCGCTCCCAACGGGTCAGAGAGTCCGTGATCGCTCCCAACGGGTCAGAGGGTCAGCGATCGCTCCCAACGGGTCAGAGAGTCAGTGATCACTCCCAACGGGTCAGAGGGTCAGCGATCGCTCCCAACGGGTCAGAGAGTCAGTGATCACTCCCAGTGGGTCAGAGGATCAGCGATCGCTCCCAACGGATCAGAGGGTCAGTGATAACTCCCAACAGGTCAGAGGGTCAGGGATCATTCCCAAACGGGTCAGAGGGTCAGTGATCACTCCCAACGGATCAGAGGGTCAGGGATCATTCCCAAACGGGTCAGAGGGTCAGTGATCACTCCCAACGGGTTTGAGGGTCAGTGATCACTCCCAACGGGTCAGAGGGTCAGCGATCTCACCCAACGGGTCAGAGGGTCAGTGATCGCTCTCAACGGGTCAGAGGGTCAGCGATCTCACCCAACGGGTCAGAGGGTCAGTGATCACTCTCAACGGGTCAGAGGGTCAGCGATCGCTCCCAACGGGTCAGAGGGTCAGTGATCACTCACAAGGGGTCAGAGGGTCAGTGATCACTGCCAACGGGTCAGAGGGTTGGTGATCACTCCCAACGGGTCAGAGGGTCAGCGATCACTCTCAACGGATCAGAGGGTCAGGGATCACTCCCAACGGGTCAGAGGGTCAGCGATCGGTCTCATGGGTCAGAGGGTCAGCGATTGCTCCCAACGGGTCAGAGGGTCAGGGATCAGTCCCAACGTGTCAGAGGGTCAGGGATCACTCCCAACGGGTCAGAGCGTCAGCGATCTCACCCAACGGGTCAGAGGGTCAGCGATTTCACCCAACGGGTCAGAGGGTCAAGGATCACTCCCAACTGGTCAGAGGGTCAGTGATCCCTCTCAATGGGTCAGAGGGTCAGTGATCACTCCCAATGGGTCAGCGGGTCAGGGTTCATTCCCAACGGGTCAGAGGGTCAGCGATCGCTCCTAACGGGTAAGTGATCGCTCCCAAAGGGTCAGCGGGTCAGCGATCGCTCCCAACGGGTCAGAGAGTCAGTGATCACTCCCAACGGGTCAGAGGGTCAGCGATTTCACCCAACGGGTCAGAGGGTCAAGGATCACTCCCAACGGGTCAGAGGGTCAGCGATCGCTCCCAACGGGTCAGAGGGTCAGCGATCGCTCCCAACGTGTCCGAGGGTCAGTGATCACTCCCAACGGGTCAGCGGGTCAGCGATCGCTCCCAACGGGTCAGAGAGTCAGTGATCACTCCCAACGGGTCAGAGCGTCAGCGATCTCACCCAACGGGTCAGAGGGTCAGCGATTTCACCCAACGGGTCAGAGGGTCAAGGATCACTCCCAACTGGTCAGAGGGTCAGTGATCCCTCTCAATGGGTCAGAGGGTCAGTGATCACTCCCAATGGGTCAGCGGGTCAGGGTTCATTCCCAACGGGTCAGAGGGTCAGCGATCGCTCCTAACGGGTAAGTGATCGCTCCCAAAGGGTCAGCGGGTCAGCGATCGCTCCCAACGGGTCAGAGAGTCAGTGATCACTCCCAACGGGTCAGAGGGTCAGCGATTTCACCCAACGGGTCAGAGGGTCAAGGATCACTCCCAACGGGTCAGAGGGTCAGCGATCGCTCCCAACGGGTCAGAGGGTCAGTGATCACTCCCAACGGGTCAGAGTTTCAGCGATCTCACCCAACGGGTCAGAGGGTCAGCGATCACTCCGTACAGGTCAGAGGGTCAGTGATCTCACCCAACGGGTCAGAGGGTCAGTGATCACTCCCAACGGGTCAGAGGGTCAGTGATCTCACCCAACGGGTCAGAGGGTCAGTGATCGCTCCCAACGGGTCAGAGGGTCAGGGATAATTCCCAACAGATCAGAGGGTCAGTGATCTCACCCAAAGGGTCAGAGGGTCAGTGATGGCTCCCAACGGGTCAGAGGGTCAGGGATCATTCCCAAACGGGTCAGAGGGTCAGCGATCTCAACCAACGGGTCAGACGGTCAGTGATCGCTCCCAACGGGTCAGTGGGTCAGCGATCGCTCCCAACGGGTCAGAGGGTCAGCGATCGCTCCCAACGGGTCAGAGAGTCCGTGATCGCTCCCAACGGGTCAGAGGGTCAGCGATCGCTCCCAACGGGTCAGAGAGTCAGTGATCACTCCCAACGGGTCAGAGGGTCAGCGATCGCTCCCAACGGGTCAGAGAGTCAGTGATCACTCCCAGTGGGTCAGAGGATCAGCGATCGCTCCCAACGGATCAGAGGGTCAGTGATAACTCCCAACAGGTCAGAGGGTCAGGGATCATTCCCAAACGGGTCAGAGGGTCAGTGATCACTCCCAACGGATCAGAGGGTCAGGGATCATTCCCAAACGGGTCAGAGGGTCAGTGATCACTCCCAACGGGTTTGAGGGTCAGTGATCACTCCCAACGGGTCAGAGGGTCAGCGATCTCACCCAACGGGTCAGAGGGTCAGTGATCGCTCTCAACGGGTCAGAGGGTCAGCGATCTCACCCAACGGGTCAGAGGGTCAGTGATCACTCTCAACGGGTCAGAGGGTCAGCGATCGCTCCCAACGGGTCAGAGAGTCAGTGATCACTCCCAGTGGGTCAGAGGATCAGCGATCGCTCCCAACGGATCAGAGGGTCAGTGATAACTCCCAACAGGTCAGAGGGTCAGGGATCATTCCCAAACGGGTCAGAGGGTCAGTGATCACTCCCAACGGGTTTGAGGGTCAGTGAGCACTCCCAACGGGTCAGAGGGTCAGCGATCGGTCTCATGGGTCAGAGGGTCAGCGATCTCACCCAACGGGTCAGAGGGTCAGTGATCGCTCTCAACGGGTCAGAGGGTCAGCGATCTCACCCAACGGGTCAGAGGGTCAGTGATCACTCTCAACGGGTCAGAGGGTCAGCGATCGCTCCCAACGGGTCAGAGGGTCAGTGATATCACCCAACGGGTCAGAGGGTCAGTGATCACTCCCAACTGGTCAGACGGTCAGTGATCGCTCTCAATGGGTCAGAGAGTCAGTGATCACTGCCAACGGGTCAGAGGGTTGGTGATCACTCCCAACGGGTCAGAGGGTCAGCGATCACTCTCAACGGATCAGAGGGTCAGGGATCACTCCCAACGGGTCAGAGGGTCAGCGATCGGTCTCATGGGTCAGAGGGTCAGCGATTGCTCCCAACGGGTCAGAGGGTCAGGGATCAGTCCCAACGTGTCAGAGGGTCAGGGATCACTCCCAACGGGTCACAGGGTCAGCGATCGGTCTCATGGGTCAGAGGGTCAGCGATTGCTCCCAACGGGTCAGAGTGTCATCGATCGCTCCCAACGGGTCAGACGGTCAGTGATCGCTCCCAACGGGTCAGAGGGTCAGTGATCGCCCCCAACGGGTCAGAGGGTCAGCGATCGCTCCCAATGGGTCAGAGGGTCAGCAATCGCTCCCAACGGGTCAGAGGGTCAGCGATCACTCCCAACGGGTCAGACGGTCAGCGATCGCTCCAAACGGGTCAGAGGGTCAGCGATCGCCCCCAACGGGTCAGAGGGTCAGTGATCGCTCCCAACGGGTCAGAGGGTCAGCGATCGCTCCCAACGTGTCCGAGGGTCAGTGATCACTCCCAACGGGTCAGAGGGTCAGCGATCATTCCCAACGGGTCAGAGGGTCAGTGATCACTCTCAATGGGTCAGAGGGTCAGTGATCGCTCTGAACGGGTCAGACGGTCAGCGATCGCTCCCAACGGGTCAGGGGGTCAGCGATCACTCCCAACGGGTCAGAGGGTCAGTGATCACTCTCAATGGGTCAGAGGGTCAGCGATCACTCTCAACGGATCAGAGGGTCAGTGATCACTCCCAACAAGTCAGAGTGTCAGTGATCACTCCAAACGGGTCAGAGCGTCAGCGATCTCACCCAACGGGTCAGAGGATCAGCGATTTCACCCAACGGGTCAGGGGGTCAGCGATCGCTCCTAACCGGTCAGTGATCGCTCCCAACGGGTCAGACGGTCAGCGATCGCTCCTAACCGGTCAGTGATCGCTCCCAACGGGTCAGCGGGTCAGCGATCTCACCCAACGGGTCAGAGGGTCAGTGATCCCTCTCAATGGGTCAGAGGGTCAGTGATCACTCCCAATGGGTCGGCGGGTCAGGGTTCATTCCCAACGGGTCAGACGGTCAGTGATCGCTCTCAATGGGTCAGAGGGTCAGCGATCGCTCACAAAGTGTCAGAGGGTCAGTGATCGCTCTCAAAGGGTCAGACGGTCAGCGATCGCTCCCAACGGGTCAGGGGGTCTGCGATCACTCCCAACGGGTCAGAGGGTCAGTGATCACTCTCAATGGGTCAGAGGGTCAGCTATCACTCTCAACGGATCAGAGGGTCAGTGATCACTCCCAACAGGTCAGAGGGTCAAGGATCACTACCAACTGGTCAGAGGGTCAGTGATCCCTCTCAATGGGTCAGAGGGTCAGTGATCACTCCCAATGGGTCAGCGGGTCAGGGTTCATTCCCAACGGGTCAGAGGGTCAGCGATCGCTCCTAACGGGTCAGCGATCGCTCCCAAAGGGTCAGCGGGTCAGCGATCGCTCCCAACGGGTCAGAGAGTCAGTGATCACTCCCAACGGGTCAGAGGGTCAGCGATTTCACCCAACGGGTCAGAGGGTCAAGGATCACTCCCAACGGGTCAGAGGGTCAGCGATCGCTCTCAATGGGTCAGAGGGTCAGTGATCGCTCCCAACGGGTCAGAGGGTCAGTGATCACTCCCAACGGGTCAGAGTTTCAGCGATCTCACCCAACGGATCAGAGGGTCAGCGATCACTCCGTACAGGTCAGAGGGTCAGTGATCTCACCCAACGGGTCAGAGGGTCAGTGATCACTCCCAACGGGTCAGAGGGTCAGTGATCTCACCCAACGGGTCAGAGGGTCAGTGATCGCTCCCAACGGGTCAGAGGGTCAGGGATCATTCCCAACAGATCAGAGGGTCAGTGATCTCACCCAACGGGTCAGAGGGTCAGTGATCGCTCCCAACGGGTCAGAGGGTTAGCGATCGCTCCCAACCGGTCAGAGGGTCAGTGATCACTCTCAATGGGTCAGAGGGTCAGTGATCGCTCCCAACGGGTCAGAGGGTCAGCGATTTCACCCAACGGGTCAGAGGGTCAAGGATCACTCCCAACTGGTCAGAGGGTCAGTGATCCCTCTCAATGGGTCAGAGGGTCAGTGATCACTCCCAATGGGTCAGCGGGTCAGGGTTCATTCACAACGGGTCAGAGGGTCAGCGATCGCTCCTAACGGGTCAGTGATCGCTCCCAAAGGGTCAGCGGGTCAGTGATCGCTCCCAACGGGTCAGAGGGTCAGTGATCACTCCCAACGGGTCAGAGTTTCAGCGATCTCACCCAACGGATCAGAGGGTCAGCGATCACTCCGTACAGGTCAGAGGGTCAGTGATCTCACCCAACGGGTCAGAGGGTCAGTGATCACTCCCAACGGGTCAGAGGGTCAGTGATCTCACCCAACGGGTCAGAGGGTCAGTGATCGCTCCCAACGGGTCAGAGGGTCAGGGATCATTCCCAACAGATCAGAGGGTCAGTGATCTCACCCAACGGGTCAGAGGGTCAGTGATCGCTCCCAACGGGTCAGAGGGTTAGCGATCGCTCCCAACCGGTCAGAGGGTCAGTGATCACTCTCAATGGGTCAGAGGGTCAGTGATCGCTCCCAACGGGTCAGAGGGTCAGTGATCGCTCCCAACGGGTCAGAGGGTCAGTGATCGCTCCCAACGGGTCAGAAGTTCAGCGATCACTCCCAAAGGGTCAGATGGTCAGTGATCACTCCCAACGGGTCAGAGGGTCAGCGATCACTCCCAACGGGTCAGAGGGTCAGTGATCACTCCCAACGGGTCAGAGGTTCAGCGATCACTCCCAACGGGTCAGAGGGTCAGTGATCGCTCTCAACGGGTCAGAGGGTCAGTGATCGCTCTCAATGGGTCAGAGGGTCAACGATCACTCCCAACGGGTCAGAGGGTCAGTGATCACTCCCAACGGGTCAGAGGGTCGGCGATCTCACCCAACGGGTTGGAGGGTCAGTGTTCACTCCCAACGGGTCTGAGTGTCAGCGATCGGTCTCAATGGGTCAGAGGGTCAGTGATCACTCCCAATGGGTCAGAAGTTCAGTGATCGCTCCGAACGGGTCAGACGGTCAGCGATCTCACCCAACGGGTCAGAGGGTCAGTGATCACTCCCAATGGGTCAGAAGTTCAGTGATCGCTCCCAACGGGTCAGAGGGTCAGCGATCTCACCCAACGGGTCTGAGGGTCAGTGTTCACTCCCAACGGGTCTGAGGGTCCGCGATCACTCCCAACGGGTCAGAGGTCAGCGATCACTCCCAACAGATCAGAGGGTCAGCGATCACTCCCAACGGGTCAGAGGGTCAGCGATCACTCCCAACGGGTCAGAGGGTCAGGGATCATTCCCAAACGGGTCAGAGGGTCAGCGATCTCAACCAACGGGTCAGACGGTCAGTGATCGGTCCCAACGGGTCAGTGGGTCAGCGATCGCTCCCAACGGGTCAGAGGGTCAGCGATCGCTCCCAACGGGTCAGAGAGTCCGTGATCACTCCCAACGGGTCAGAGGGTCAGCGATCGCTCTGAACGGGTCAGAGAGTCAGTGATCACTCCCAACGGGTCAGAGGGTCAGCGATCGCTCCCAACGGGTCAGAGAGTCAGTGATCACTCCCAATGGGTCAGAGGGTCAGTGATCACTCCCAATGGGTCAGAAGTTCAGTGATCGCTCCCAACGGGTCAGAGGGTCAGCGATCACTCCCAATGGGTCAGAAGTTCAGTGATCGCTCCCAACGGGTCAGAGGGTCAGCGATCTCACCCAACGGGTCTGAGGGTCAGTGTTCACTCCCAACGGGTCTGAGGGTCAGCGATCACTCCCAACGGGTCAGAGGGTCAGCGATCTCTCCCAACATATCAGAGGGTCAGTGATCGCTCCCAACGGGTCAGAGGGTCAGCGATCACTCCCAACGGGTCAGAGGGTCAGCGATCGCTCTCAACGGGTCAGAGAGTCAGTGATCACTCCCAACGGGTCAGAGGGTCAGCGATCGCTCCTAACGGGTCAGAGAGTCAGTGATCACTCCCAATGGGTCAGAGGATCAGCGATCGCTCCCCACGGATCAGAGGGTCAGTGATAACTCCCAACAGGTCAGAGGGTCAGGGTTCACTCCCAACTGGTCAGAGGGTCGGCGATCTCACCCAACGGGTTGGAGGGTCAGTGTTCACTCCCAACGGGTCTGAGGGTCAGCGATCGGTCTCAATGGGTCAGAGGGTCAGTGATCACTCCCAATGGGTCAGAAGTTCAGTGATCGCTCCCAACGGGTCAGAGGGTCAGCGATTTCACCCAACGGGTCAGAGGGTCAGTGATCACTCCCAATGGGTCAGAAGTTCAGTGATCGCTCCCAACGGGTCAGAGGGTCAGCGATCTCACCCAACGGGTCTGAGGGTCAGTGTTCACTCCCAACGGGTCTGAGGGTCAGCGATCGCTCGCAACGGGTCAGAGGTTCAGCGATCGCTCCCAAGGGGTCAGAGTGTCAGTGATCTCACCCAACGGGTCAGAGGGTCAGTGATCACTCCCAACGGGTCAGAGGGTCAGCGATCACTCCCAACAGATCAGAGGGTCAGCGATCACTCCCAACGGGTCAGAGGGTCAGCGATCACTCCCAACGGGTCAGAGGGTCAGGGATCATTCCCAAACGGGTCAGAGGGTCAGCGATCTCAACCAACGGGTCAGACGGTCAGTGATCGCTCCCAACAGGTCAGTGGGTCAGCGATCGCTCCCAACGGGTCAGAGAGTCAGTGATCGCTCCCAACGGGTCAGAGGGTCAG
The DNA here is from genome assembly GCF_030144855.1 of Hypanus sabinus. NCBI lineage: Eukaryota > Metazoa > Chordata > Chondrichthyes > Myliobatiformes > Dasyatidae > Hypanus > Hypanus sabinus. The sequence goes on along the minus strand of NC_082711.1, from coordinate 114,733,763 downwards.
CGATCGCTCCCAACGTGTCAGAGTGTCAGTGTTCACTCCCAACGGGTCAGAGGGTCAGCGATCGCTCCCAACGGGTCAGAGAGTCAGTGATCACTCCCAACGGGTTAGAGGATCAGCGATCGCTCCGAACGGGTCAGAGGGTCAGCGATCTCACCCAACGGGTCAGAGGATCAGTGATCACTCCCAATGGGTCAGAAGTTCAGTGATCGCTCCCAACGGGTCAGAGGGTCAGCGATCTCACCCAACGGGTCTGAGGGTCAGTGTTCACTCCCAACGGGTCTGAGGGTCAGCGATCACTCCCAACGGGTCAGAGGTCAGCGATCACTCCCAACAGATCAGAGGGTCAGCGATCACTCCCAACGGGTCAGAGGGTCAGCGATCACTCCCAACGGGTCAGAGGGTCTGCGATCGCTCCCAACGGGTCAGAGAGTCCGTGATCACTCCCAACGGGTCAGAGGGTCAGCGATCGCTCTGAACGGGTCAGAGAGTCAGTGATCACTCCCAACGGGTCAGAGGGTCAGCGATCGCTCCCAACGGGTCAGAGAGTCAGTGATCACTCCCAATGGGTCAGAGGGTCAGCGATCTCACCCAACGGGTCTGAGGGTCAGTGTTCACTCCCAACGGGTCTGAGGGTCAGCGATCACTCCCAACGGGTCAGAGGTCAGCGATCACTCCCAACAGATCAGAGGGTCAGCGATCACTCCCAACAGATCAGAGGGTCAGCGATCACTCCCAACGGGTCAGAGGGTCAGCGATCACTCCCAACGGGTCAGAGGGTCAGGGATCATTCCCAAACGGGTCAGAGGGTCAGCGATCTCAACCAACGGGTCAGACGGTCAGTGATCGGTCCCAACGGGTCAGTGGGTCAGCGATCGCTCCCAACGGGTCAGAGGGTCAGCGATCGCTCCCAACGGGTCAGAGAGTCCGTGATCACTCCCAACGGGTCAGAGGGTCAGCGATCGCTCTGAAAGGGTCAGAGAGTCAGTGATCACTCCCAACGGGTCAGAGAGTCAGTGATCACTCCCAATGGGTCAGAGGGTCAGGGATCATTCCCAAACGGGTCAGAGGGTCAGCGATCTCAACCAACGGGTCAGACGGTCAGTGATCGGTCCCAACGGGTCAGTGGGTCAGCGATCGCTCCCAACGGGTCAGAGGGTCAGCGATCGCTCCCAACGGGTCAGAGAGTCCGTGATCACTCCCAACGGGTCAGAGGGTCAGCGATCGCTCTGAACGGGTCAGAGAGTCAGTGATCACTCCCAACGGGTCAGAGGGTCAGTGATCACTCCCAACGGGTCAGAGGGTCGGCGATCTCACCCAACGGGTTGGAGGGTCAGTGTTCACTCCCAACGGGTCTGAGTGTCAGCGATCGGTCTCAATGGGTCAGAGGGTCAGTGATCACTCCCAATGGGTCAGAAGTTCAGTGATCGCTCCGAACGGGTCTGAGGGTCAGCGATCTCACCCAACGGGTCAGAGGGTCAGTGATCACTCCCAATGGGTCAGAAGTTCAGTGATCGCTCCCAACGGGTCAGAGGGTCAGCGATCTCACCCAACGGGTCTGAGGGTCAGTGTTCACTCCCAACGGGTCTGAGGGTCAGCGATCACTCCCAACGGGTCAGAGGTCAGCGATCACTCCCAACAGATCAGAGGGTCAGCGATCACTCCCAACGGGTCAGAGGGTCAGCGATCACTCCCAACGGGTCAGAGGGTCAGGGATCATTCCCAAACGGGTCAGAGGGTCAGCGATCTCAACCAACGGGTCAGACGGTCAGTGATCGGTCCCAACGGGTCAGTGGGTCAGCGATCGCTCCCAACGGGTCAGAGGGTCAGCGATCGCTCCCAACGGGTCAGAGAGTCCGTGATCACTCCCAACGGGTCAGAGGGTCAGCGATCGCTCTGAACGGGTCAGAGAGTCAGTGATCACTCCCAACGGGTCAGAGGGTCAGCGATCGCTCCCAACGGGTCAGAGAGTCAGTGATCACTCCCAATGGGTCAGAGGGTCAGTGATCACTCCCAATGGGTCAGAAGTTCAGTGATCGCTCCCAACGGGTCAGAGGGTCAGCGATCACTCCCAATGGGTCAGAAGTTCAGTGATCGCTCCCAACGGGTCAGAGGGTCAGCGATCTCACCCAACGGGTCTGAGGGTCAGTGTTCACTCCCAACGGGTCTGAGGGTCAGCGATCACTCCCAACGGGTCAGAGGGTCAGCGATCACTCCCAACATATCAGAGGGTCAGTGATCGCTCCCAACGGGTCAGAGGGTCAGCGATCACTCCCAACAGATCAGATGGTCAGCGATCACTCCCAACGGGTCAGAGGGTCAGCGATCACTCCCAACTGGTCAGAGGGTCAGGGATCATTCCCAAACGGGTCAGAGGGTCAGCGATCTCAACCAACGGGTCAGACCGTCAGTGATCGCTCCCAACGGGTCAGTGGGTCAGCGATCGCTCCCAACGGGTCAGAGGGTCAGCGATCGCTCCCAACGGGTCAGAGAGTCCGTGATCACTCCCAACGGGTCAGAGGGTCAGCGATCGCTCTCAACGGGTCAGAGAGTCAGTGATCACTCCCAACGGGTCAGAGGGTCAGCGATCGCTCCCAACGGGTCAGAGAGTCAGTGATCACTCCCAATGGGTCAGAGGATCAGCGATCGCTCCCCACGGATCAGAGGGTCAGTGATAACTCCCAACAGGTCAGAGGGTCAGGGATCATTCCCAAACGTGTCAGAGGGTCAGTGATCATTCCCAACGGATCAGAGGGTCAGGGATCATTCCCAAACGGGTCAGAGGGTCAGCGATCTCAACCAACGGGTCAGACGGTCAGTGATCGGTCCCAACGGGTCAGTGGGTCAGCGATCGCTCCCAACGGGTCAGAGGGTCAGCGATCGCTCCCAACGGGTCAGAGAGTCCGTGATCACTCCCAACGGGTCAGAGGGTCAGCGATCGCTCTGAACGGGTCAGAGAGTCAGTGATCACTCCCAACGGGTCAGAGGGTCAGTGATCACTCCCAACGGGTCAGAGGGTCGGCGATCTCACCCAACGGGTTGGAGGGTCAGTGTTCACTCCCAACGGGTCTGAGTGTCAGCGATCGGTCTCAATGGGTCAGAGGGTCAGTGATCACTCCCAATGGGTCAGAAGTTCAGTGATCGCTCCGAACGGGTCTGAGGGTCAGCGATCTCACCCAACGGGTCAGAGGGTCAGTGATCACTCCCAATGGGTCAGAAGTTCAGTGATCGCTCCCAACGGGTCAGAGGGTCAGCGATCTCACCCAACGGGTCTGAGGGTCAGTGTTCACTCCCAACGGGTCTGAGGGTCAGCGATCACTCCCAACGGGTCAGAGGTCAGCGATCACTCCCAACAGATCAGAGGGTCAGCGATCACTCCCAACGGGTCAGAGGGTCAGCGATCACTCCCAACGGGTCAGAGGGTCAGGGATCATTCCCAAACGGGTCAGAGGGTCAGCGATCTCAACCAACGGGTCAGACGGTCAGTGATCGGTCCCAACGGGTCAGTGGGTCAGCGATCGCTCCCAACGGGTCAGAGGGTCAGCGATCGCTCCCAACGGGTCAGAGAGTCCGTGATCACTCCCAACGGGTCAGAGGGTCAGCGATCGCTCTGAACGGGTCAGAGAGTCAGTGATCACTCCCAACGGGTCAGAGGGTCAGCGATCGCTCCCAACGGGTCAGAGAGTCAGTGATCACTCCCAATGGGTCAGAGGGTCAGTGATCACTCCCAATGGGTCAGAAGTTCAGTGATCGCTCCCAACGGGTCAGAGGGTCAGCGATCACTCCCAATGGGTCAGAAGTTCAGTGATCGCTCCCAACGGGTCAGAGGGTCAGCGATCTCACCCAACGGGTCTGAGGGTCAGTGTTCACTCCCAACGGGTCTGAGGGTCAGCGATCACTCCCAACGGGTCAGAGGGTCAGCGATCACTCCCAACATATCAGAGGGTCAGTGATCGCTCCCAACGGGTCAGAGGGTCAGCGATCACTCCCAACAGATCAGATGGTCAGCGATCACTCCCAACGGGTCAGAGGGTCAGCGATCACTCCCAACTGGTCAGAGGGTCAGGGATCATTCCCAAACGGGTCAGAGGGTCAGCGATCTCAACCAACGGGTCAGACCGTCAGTGATCGCTCCCAACGGGTCAGTGGGTCAGCGATCGCTCCCAACGGGTCAGAGGGTCAGCGATCGCTCCCAACGGGTCAGAGAGTCCGTGATCACTCCCAACGGGTCAGAGGGTCAGCGATCGCTCTCAACGGGTCAGAGAGTCAGTGATCACTCCCAACGGGTCAGAGGGTCAGCGATCGCTCCCAACGGGTCAGAGAGTCAGTGATCACTCCCAATGGGTCAGAGGATCAGCGATCGCTCCCCACGGATCAGAGGGTCAGTGATAACTCCCAACAGGTCAGAGGGTCAGGGATCATTCCCAAACGTGTCAGAGGGTCAGTGATCATTCCCAACGGATCAGAGGGTCAGGGATCATTCCCAAACGGGTCAGAGGGTCAGTGATCACTCCCAACGGGTTTGAGGGTCAGTGATCACTCCCAACGGGTCAGAGGGTCAGCGATCTCACCCAACGGGTCAGAGGGTCAGTGATCGCTCTCAACGGGTCAGAGGGTCAGCGATCTCACCCAACGGGTCAGAGGGTCAGTGATCACTCTCAACGGGTCAGAGGGTCAGCGATCGCTCCCAACGGGTCAGAGGGTCAGTGATCACTCACAAGGGGTCAGAGGGTCAGTGATCACTCCCAACGGGTCAGAGGGTTGGTGATCACTCCCAACTGGTCAGACGGTCAGTGATCGCTCTCAATGGGTCAGAGGGTCAGTGATCACTGCCAACGGGTCAGAGGGTTGGTGATCACTCCCAACGGGTCAGAGGGTCAGCGATCACTCTCAACGGATCAGAGGGTCAGGGATCACTCCCAACGGGTCAGAGGGTCAGCGATCGGTCTCATGGGTCAGAGGGTCAGCGATTGCTCCCAACGGGTCAGAGGGTCAGGGATCAGTCCCAACGTGTCAGAGGGTCAGGGATCACTTCCAACGGGTCACAGGGTCAGCGATCGGTCTCATGGGTCAGAGGGTCAGCGATTGCTCCCAACGGGTCAGAGTGTCAGCGATCGCTCCCAACGGGTCAGACGGTCAGTGATCGCTCCCAACGGGACAGAGGGTCAGTGATCGCTCCCAACGGGTCAGAGGGTCAGGGATCGCTCCCAACGGGTCAGAGGGTCAGCAATCGCTCCCAACGGGTCAGAGGGTCAGCGATCGCTCCCAACGGGTCAGACGGTCAGCGATCGCTCCAAACGGGTCAGAGGGTCAGCGATCGCTCCCAACGGGTCAGAAGGTCAGCGATCACTTCCAAAGGGTCAGATGGTCAGCGATCGCCCCCAACGGGTCAGAGGGTCAGTGATCGCTCCCAACGGGTCAGAGGGTCAGCGATCGCTCCCAAAGTGTCCGAGGGTCAGTGATCACTCCCAACGGGTCAGAGGGTCAGCGATCACTCCCAACGGGTCAGAGGGTCAGTGATCACTCTCAATGGGTCAGAGGGTCAGTGATCGCTCTCAACGGGTCAGACGGTCAGCGATCGCTCCCAACGGGTCAGGGGGACAGCGATCACTCCCAACGGGTCAGAGGGTCAGTGATCACTCTCAATGGGTCAGAGGGTCAGCGATCACTCTGAACGAATCAGAGGGTCAGTGATCACTCCCAACAGGTCAGAGTGTCAGTGATCACTCCAAACGGGTCAGAGCGTCAGCGATCTCACCCAACGGGTCAGAGGGTCAGCGATCGCTCCTAACCGGTCAGTGATCGCTCCCAACGGGTCAGACGGTCAGCGATCGCTCCTAACCGGTCAGTGATCGCTCCCAACGGGTCAGCGGGTCAGCGATCTCACCCAACGGGTCAGAGGGTCAGTGATCCCTCTCAATGAGTCAGAGGGTCAGTGATCACTCCCAATGGGTCGGCGGGTCAGGGTTCATTCCCAACGGGTCAGACGGTCAGTGATCGCTCTCAATGGGTCAGAGGGTCAGCGATCGCTCACAAAGGGTCAGAGGGTCAGAGATCGCTCCCAACGGGTCAGGGGGTCAGCGATCGCTCCCAACGGGTCAGAGGGTCAGCGATCGCTCCCAACGGGTCAGAGGGTCAGCGATCGCTCCCAACGGGTCAGGGGGTCAGCGATCACTCCCAACAGGTCAGAGGGTCAGTGATCACTCTCAACGGGTCAGAGGATCAGCGATCACTCTCAACGGGTCAGAGGGTCAGTGATCACTCTCAACGGGTCAGAGGATCAGCGATCACTCTCAACGGATCAGAGGGTCAGTGATCACTCCCAACAGGTCAGAGGGTCAGTGATCACTCCAAACGCGTCAGAGCGTCAGCGATCTCACCCAACGGGTCAGAGGGTCAGCGATCGCTCCTAACGGGTCAGTGATCGCTCCCAACGGGTCAGCGGGTCAGCGATCTCACCCAACGGGTTGGAGGGTCAGCGATCGGTCTCAATGGGTCAGAGGGTCAGCGATCGCACCCAACTGGTCAGACGGTCAGTGATCGCTCCCAACGGGTCTGAGGCTCAGCGATCGCTCCTAACGGGTCAGTGATCGCTCCCAACGGGTCAGCGGGTCAGCGATCGCTCCCAACGGGTCAGAGGGTCAAGGATCACTCCCAACTGGTCAGAGGGTCAGTGATCCCTCTCAATGGGTCAGAGGGTCAGTGATCACTCCCAATGGGTCAGCGGGTCAGGGTTCATTCCCAACGGGTCAGAGGGTCAGCGATCGCTCCTAACGGGTCAGTGATCGCTCCCAAAGGGTCAGCGGGTCAGCGATCGCTCCCAACGGGTCAGAGAGTCAGTGATCACTCCCAACGGGTCAGAGGGTCAGCGATTTCACCCAACGGGTCAGAGAGTCAAGGATCACTCCCAACGGGTCAGAGGGTCAGCGATCGCTCTCAATGGGTCAGAGGGTCAGTGATCGCTCCCAACGGGTCATAGGGTCAGTGATCACTCCCAACGGGTCAGAGTTTCAGCGATCTCACCCAACGGATCAGAGGGTCAGCGATCACTCCGTACAGGTCAGAGGGTCAGTGATCTCACCCAACGGGTCAGAGGGTCAGTGATCACTCCCAACGGGTCAGAGGGTCAGTGATCTCACCCAACGGGTCAGAGGGTCAGTGATCGCTCCCAACGGGTCAGAGGGTCAGGGATCACTCCCAACGGGTCAGAGGGTCAGCGATCACTCCCAACGGGTCAGAGGGTCTGTGATCACTCTCAATGGGTCAGAGGGTCAGTGATCGCTTTCAACGGGTCAGACGGTCAGCGATCGGTCCCAACGGGTCAGGGGGTCAGCGATCACTCCCAACGGGTCAGAGGGTCAGTGATCACTCTCAATGGGTCAGAGGGTCAGCGATCACTCTCAACGGATCAGAGGGTCAGTGATCACTCCCAACAGGTCAGAGTGTCAGTGATCACTCCAAACGGGTCAGAGCGTCAGCGATCTCACCCAACGGGTCAGAGGGTCAGCGGTCGCTCCTAACCGGTCAGTGATCGCTCCCAACGGGTCAGACGGTCAGCGATCGCTCCTAACTGGTCAGTGTTCGCTCCCAACGGGTCAGCGGATCAGCGATCCCTCTCAATGGTTCAGAGGGTCAGTGATCACTCCCAATGGGTCGGCGGGTCAGGGTTCATTCCCAACGGGTCAGACGGTCAGTGATCGCTCTCAATGGGTCAGAGGGTCAGCGATCGCTCACAAAGGGTCAGAGGGTCAGCGATCGCTCCCAACGGGTCAGGGGGTCAGCGATCACTCCCAACGGGTCAGAGGGTAAGTGATCACTCCCAACGGGTCAGAGGGTCAGCGATCGCTCCCAACGGGTCAGAGGGTCAGCGATCGCTCCCAACAGGTCAGAGGGTCAGCGATCGCTCCCAACGGGTCAGGGGGTCAGCGATCACTCCCAACGGGTCAGAGGGTCAGTGATCACTCTCAACGGGTCAGAGGATCAGCGATCACTCTCAACGGATCAGAGGGTCAGTGATCACTCCCAACAGGTCAGAGGGTCAGTGATCACTCCAAACGCGTCAGAGCGTCAGCGATCTCACCCAACGGGTCAGAGGGTCAGCGATCGCTCCTAACGGGTCAGTGATCGCTCACAACGGGTCAGCGGGTCAGCGATCTCACCCAACGGGTTGGAGGGTCAGCGATCGGTCTCAATGGGTCAGAGGGTCAGCGATCGCACCCAACTGGTCAGACTGTCAGTGATCGCTCCCAACGGGTCTGAGGCTCAGCGATCGCTCCTAACGGGTCAGTGATCGCTCCCAACGGGTCTGCGGGTCAGCGATCGCTCCCAACGGGTCAGAGGGTCAAGGATCACTCCCAACTGGTCAGAGGGTCAGTGATCCCTCTCAATGGGTCAGAGGGTCAGTGATCACTCCCAATGGGTCAGCGGGTCAGGGTTCATTCCCAACGGGTCAGAGGGTCAGCGATCGCTCCTAACGGGTCAGTGATCGCTCCCAAAGGGTCAGCGGGTCAGCGATCGCTCCCAACGGGTCAGAGAGTCAGTGATCACTCCCAACGGGTCAGAGGGTCAGCGATCACTCTCAACGGATCAGAGGGTCAGGGATCACTCCCAACGGGTCAGAGGGTCAGCGATCGCTCTCAATGGGTCAGAGGGTCAGTGATCGCTCCCAACGGGTCATAGGGTCAGTGATCACTCCCAACGGGTCAGAGTTTCAGCGATCTCACCCAACGGATCAGAGGGTCAGCGATCAGTCCGTACAGGTCAGAGGGTCAGTGATCTCACCCAACGGGTCAGAGGGTCAGTGATCAATCCCAACGGGTCAGAGGGTCAGTGATCTCACCCAACGGGTCAGAGGGTCAGTGATCGCTCCCAACGGGTCAGAGGGTCAGGGATCATTCCCAACAGATCAGAGGGTCAGTGATCTCACCCAACGGGTCAGAGGGTCAGTGATCGCTCCCAACGGGTCAGAGGGTTAGCGATCGCTCCCAACCGGTCAGAGGGTCAGTGATCACTCTCAATGGGTCAGAGGGTCAGTGATCGCTCCCAACGGGTCAGAGGGTCAGTGATCGCTCCCAACGGGTCAGAGGGTCAGTGATCGCTCCCAACGGGTCAGAAGGTCAGCGATCACTCCCAAAGGGTCAGATGGTCAGCGATCACTCCCAAAGGGTCAGATGGTCAGCGATCGCCCCCAACGGGTCAGAGGGTCAGTGATCGCTCCCAATGGGTCAGAGGGTCAGCGATCGCTCCCAACGTGTCCGAGGGTCAGTGATCACTCCCAACGGGTCAGAGGGTCAGCGATCACTCCCAACGGGTCAGAGGGTCAGTGATCACTCTCAATGTGTCAGAGGGTCAGTGATCGCTCTCAACGGGTCAGACGGTCAGCGATCGCTCCCAACGGATCAGGGGGTCAGCCATCACTCCCAACGGGTCAGAGGGTCATTGATCACTCTCAACGGGTCAGAGGATCAGCGATCACTCTCAACGGATCAGAGGGTCAGTGATCACTCCCAACAGGTCAGAGGGTCAGTGATCACTCCCAACAGGTCAGAGGGTCAGTGATCGCTCCCAACGGGTCAGCGGGTCAGCGATCGCTCCTAACGGGTCAGTGATCGCTCCCAACCGGTCAGCGGGTCAGCGATCGCTCCCAACGGGTTAGAGAGTCAGTGATCACTCCCAACGGGTCAGAGGGTCAGCGATTTCACCCAACGGGTCAGAGGGTCTAGGATCACTCCCAACGGGTCAGAGGGTCAGTGACCCTCTCAATGGGTCAGAGGGTCAGTGATCACTCTCAATGGGTCAGCGGGTCAGGGTTCATTCCCAACGTGTCAGAGGGTCAGCGATCGCTCCTAACGGGTCAGTGATCGCTCCCAACGGGTCAGCGGGTCAGCGATCGCTCCCAACGGGTCAGAGAGTCAGTGATCACTCCCAACGGGTCAGAGGGTCAGCGATTTCACCCATCGTGTCAGCGGGTCAGCGATCGCTCCCAATGGGTCAGAGAGTCAGTGATCACTCCCAACGGGTCAGAGGGTCAGCGATTTCACCCAACGGGTCAGAGGGTCAGTGATCACTCCCAACGGGTCAGAGGGTCAGTGATCTCACCCAACGGGTCAGAGGGTCAGTGATCGCTCCCAACGGGTCAGAGGGTCAGGGATCACTCCCAACGGGTCAGAGGGTCAGCGATCACTCCCAACGGGTCAGAGGGTCAGCGATCGCTCCTAACGGGTCAGTGATCGCTCCCAACGGGTCAGAGGGTCAGCGATTTCACCCAACGGGTCAGAGGGTCAAGGATCACTCCCAACGGGTCAGAGGGTCAGTGATCCCTCTCAATGGGTCAGAGGGTCAGTGATCACTCCCAATGGGTCAGCGGGTCAGGGTTCATTCCCAACGGGTCAGAGGGTCAGCGATCACTCCCAACGAGTCAGAGGGTCAGTGATCACTCCCAACGGGTCAGAGGGTCAGCGATTTCACCCAACGGGTCAGAGGGTCAAGGATCACTCCCAACGGGTCAGAGGGTCACTGATCCCTCTCAATTGGTCAGAGGGTCAGTGATCACTCCCAATGGGTCAGCGGGTCAGGGTTCATTCCCAACGGGTCAGAGGGTCAGCGATCACTCCCAACGGGTCAGAGGGTCAGTGATCACTCTCAATGGGTCAGACGGTCAGTGATCGCTCACAAAGGGTCAGAGGGTCAGCGATCGCTCAACGGGTCAGAGGGTCAGCGATCGCTCACAAAGGGTCAGAGGGTCAGTGATCGCTCCCAACGGGTCAGAGGGTCAGCGATCTCACCCAACGGGTCAGAGGGTCAGCGATCACTCCGTACGGGTTAGAGGGTCAGTGATCGCTCCCAACCGGTCAGAGGGTCAGTGATCACTCTCAATGGGTCAGAGGGTCAGTGATCGCTCCCAACGGGTCAGAGGGTCAGGGTTCATTCCCAACGGGTCAGAGGGTCAGCGATCGCTCCTAACGGGTCAGTGATCGCTCCCAATGGGTCAGCGGGTCAGGGTTCATTCCCAACGGGTCAGAGGGTCAGCGATCACTCCCAACGGGTCAGAGGATCAGTGATCACTCCCAACTGTTCAGACGGTCAATGATCGCTCACAAAGGGTCAGAGGGTCAGCGATCGCTCTCAACGGGTCAGAGGGTCAGTGATCACTCTCAATGGGTCAGAGGGTCAGCGATCGCTGACAAAGGGTCAGAGGGTTAGCGATCGCTCCCAATGGGTCAGAGGGTCAGTGATCACTCCCAATGGGTCAGAGGGTCAGTGATCACTATCAACGGGTCAGAGGATCAGTCATCACTCTCAACGGGTCAGAGGGTCAGCGATCACTCTCAACGGGTCAGAGGGTCAGTGATCACTCCCAAGGGGTCAGAGGGTCAGTGATCACTCCCAACGGATCAGAGGGTCAGTGATCTCACCCAACGGGTCAGAGGGTCAGCGATCACTCCCAACCGGTCAGAGGGTCAGTGATCACTCTCAATGGGTCAGAGGGTCAGTGATCGCTCCCAACGGGTCAGAGGGTCAGGGTTCATTCCCAACGGGTCAGAGGGTCAGCGATCGCTCCTAACGGGTCAGTGATCGCTCCCAATGGGTCAGCGGGTCAGGGTTCATTCCCAACGGGTCAGAGGGTCAGCGATCACTTCCAACGGGTCAGAGGGTCAGTGATCACTCCCAACGGTTCAGACGGTCAATGATCGCTCACAAAGGGTCAGAGGGTCAGCGATCGCTCTCAACGGGTCAGAGGGTCAGTGATCACTCTCAATGGGTCAGAGGGTCAGCGATCGCTGACAAAGGGTCAGAGGGTCTGCGATCGCTCCCAATGGGTCAGAGGGTCAGTGATCACTCCCAGTGGGTTAGCGGGTCAGGGATCATTCCCAACGGGTCAGAGGGTCAGCGATCACTCCCAACGGGTCAGAGGGTCAGTTATAACTCTCAATGGGTCAGAGGGTCAGTGATCGCTCACAAAGGGTCAGAGGGCCAGCGATCGCTCTCAACTGGTCAGAGGGTCAGCGATTGCTCCCAACGGGTCACAGAGTCAGCGATCTCACCCAACTGGTCAGAGGGTCAGTGAACACTCTCAACGGATCAGAGGATCAGCGATCACTCGCAACGTATCGGAGGGTCAGTGATCAGTCCCAACAGGTCAGAGGGTCAGTGATCACTCCGAACGAGTCAGAGGGTCAGCGATCGGTCTCAATGACTCAGACGGTCAGTGATCGCTCCCAACGGGTCAGAGGGTCAGTGATCGCTCCCAACGGGTCAGAGGGTCAGTGATCTCACCCAACGGGTCAGAGGGTCAGTGTTCACTCCCAATGGGTCAGAGGGTCAGCGATCACTCTCAACGGGTCAGAGGGTCAGCGATCACTCCCAATGGGTCAGTGGGTCAGTGATCACTCTCAACGGGTCAGAGGGTCAGTGATCACTCCCAACGGGTCAGAGGGTCAGTGGTCGCTCCCAACGGGTCACAGAGGCAGCGATGGCTCCCAGCGGGTCAGAGGGTCAGTGATCTCACCCAACAGGTCAGAGGGTCAGTGATCACTCCGAACGGGTCAGAGAGTCAGTGATCGCTCCCAACCGGTCAGAGGGTCAGTGATCACTCTCAATGGGTCAGAGGGTCAGTGATCGCTCCCAACGGGTCAGAGGGTCAGGGTTCATTCCCAACGGGTCAGAGGGTCAGCGATCGCTCCTAACGGGTCAGTGATCGCTCCCAATGGGTCAGCGGGTCAGGGTTCATTCCCAACGGGTCAGAGGGTCAGTGATCACTCCCAACGGTTCAGACGGTCAATGATCGCTCACAAAGGGTCAGAGGGTCAGCGATCGCTCTCAACGGGTCAGAGGGTCAGTGATCACTCTCAATGGGTCAGAGGGTCAGTGATCACTCCCAATGGGTCAGCGGGTCAGTGATCACTCCCAACGGTTCAGACGGTCAATGATCGCTCACAAAGGGTCAGAGGGTCAGCGATCGCTCCCAATGGGTCAGAGGGTCAGTGATCACTCCCAATGGGTCAGCGGGTCAGGGATCATTCCCAACGGGTCAGAGGGTCAGCGATTGCACCCAACGGGTCAGAGGGTCAGCGATCAGTCCCAACGGGTCAGAGGGTCAGTTATAACTCTCAATGGGTCAGAGGGTCAGTGATCGCTCACAAAGGGTCAGAGGGCCAGCGATCGCTCTCAACTGGTCAGAGTGTCAGCGATTGCTCCCAACGGGTCACAGAGTCAGCGATCTCACCCAACTGGTCAGAGGGTCAGTGAACACTCTCAACGGATCAGAGGATCAGCGATCACTCGCAACGTATCAGAGGGTCAGTGATCAGTCCCAACAGGTCAGAGGGTCAGTGATCACTCCGAACGGGTCAGAGCGACAGCGATCTCACCCAACGGGTCAGAGGGTCAGTGAACACTCTCAACGGGTCAGGGGATCAGCGATCACTCGCAACGTATCAGAGGGTCAGTGATCACTCCCAACAGGTCAGAGGGTCAGTGATCACTCCAAACGGGTCAGCGGGTCAGCGATCTCAGCCAACGGGTTGGGGGGTCAGCGATCGCTCCCAACGGGACAGAGGGTCAGCGATTGGTCTCAATGAGTCAGAGGGTCAGCGATCGGTCTCAATGAGTCAGACGGTCAGTGATCGCTCCCAACGGGTCAGAGGGTCAGTGATCGCTCCCAACGGGTCAGAGGGTCAGTGATCTCACCCAACGGGTCAGAGGGTCAGTGTTCACTCCCAATGGGTCAGAGGGTCAGCGATCACTCTCAACGGGTCAGAGGGTCAGCGATCACTCCCAATGGGTCAGAGGGTCAGCGATCACTCTCAACGGGTCAGAGGGTCAGTGATCACTCCCAACGGGTCAGAGGGTCAGTGATCGCTCCCAACGGGTCACAGAGGCAGCGATCGCTCCCAGCGGGTCAGAGGGTCAGTGATCTCACCCAACAGGTCAGAGGGTCAGTGATCACTCCGAACGGGTCAGAGCGTCAGCGATCTCACCCAACAGGTCAGAGGGTCAGCGATCACTCCTAACGGGTCAGAGGGTCAGTGATCGCTCCCAACGGGTCAGCGGGTCAGCGATCTCACCCAATGGGTTGGAGGGTCAGCGATTGCTCCCAACGGGACAGAGGGTCAGCGATCGGTCTCAATGGGTCAGAGGGTCAGCGATCGCTCCCAACTGGTCAGACGGTCATTGATCGCTCCGAACGGGTCAGAGGGTCAGCTATCGCTCCCAACGGGTCAGAGGGTCAGCGATCACTCCAAACGGGTCAGAGGGTCAGTGATCGCTCTCAATGGGTCAGAGGGTCAGTGATCGCTCATAAAGGGTCAGAGGGTCAGCGATCGCTGTCAACGGGTCAGAGGGTCCGCGATCGCTCCCAACGGGTCACAGAGTCAGCGATCGCTCCCAGCGGGTCAGAGGGTCAGTGATCTCACCCAACGGGTCAGAGGGTCAGCGATCACTCTCAACGGGTCAGAGGATCAGCGATCACTCTCAACGGATCAGAGGGTCAGTGATAACTCCGAACGGGTCAGAGCGTCAGCGATCTCACCCAACGGGTCAGAGGGTCAGTGATCGCTCCTAACGGGTCAGAGGGTCACTGATCGCTCCCAACGGGTCAGCGGGTCAGCGATCTCACCCAACGGGTTCGAGGGTCAGCGATTGCTCCCAACGGGACAGAGGGTCAGCTATCGGTCTCAATGGGTCAGAGGGTCAGCGATCGCTCCCAACTGGTCAGACGGTCAGTGATCGCTCCCAATGGGTCAGAGGGTCAGTGATCACTCCCAATGGGTCAGAGGGTCAGTGATCACTATCAACGGGTCAGAGGATCAGTCATCACTCTCAACGGGTCAGAGGGTCAGCGATCACTCTCAACGGGTCAGAGGGTCAGTGATCACTCCCAAGGGGTCAGAGGGTCAGTGATCACTCCCAACGGATCAGAGGGTCAGTGATCTCACCCAACGGGTCAGAGGGTCAGCGATCACTCCCAACCGGTCAGAGGGTCAGTGATCACTCTCAATGGGTCAGAGGGTCAGTGATCGCTCCCAACGGGTCAGAGGGTCAGGGTTCATTCCCAACGGGTCAGAGGGTCAGCGATCGCTCCTAACGGGTCAGTGATCGCTCCCAATGGGTCAGCGGGTCAGGGTTCATTCCCAACGGGTCAGAGGGTCAGCGATCACTTCCAACGGGTCAGAGGGTCAGTGATCACTCCCAACGGTTCAGACGGTCAATGATCGCTCACAAAGGGTCAGAGGGTCAGCGATCGCTCTCAACGGGTCAGAGGGTCAGTGATCACTCTCAATGGGTCAGAGGGTCAGCGATCGCTGACAAAGGGTCAGAGGGTCTGCGATCGCTCCCAATGGGTCAGAGGGTCAGTGATCACTCCCAGTGGGTTAGCGGGTCAGGGATCATTCCCAACGGGTCAGAGGGTCAGCGATCACTCCCAACGGGTCAGAGGGTCAGTTATAACTCTCAATGGGTCAGAGGGTCAGTGATCGCTCACAAAGGGTCAGAGGGCCAGCGATCGCTCTCAACTGGTCAGAGGGTCAGCGATTGCTCCCAACGGGTCACAGAGTCAGCGATCTCACCCAACTGGTCAGAGGGTCAGTGAACACTCTCAACGGATCAGAGGATCAGCGATCACTCGCAACGTATCGGAGGGTCAGTGATCAGTCCCAACAGGTCAGAGGGTCAGTGATCACTCCGAACGAGTCAGAGGGTCAGCGATCGGTCTCAATGACTCAGACGGTCAGTGATCGCTCCCAACGGGTCAGAGGGTCAGTGATCGCTCCCAACGGGTCAGAGGGTCAGTGATCTCACCCAACGGGTCAGAGGGTCAGTGTTCACTCCCAATGGGTCAGAGGGTCAGCGATCACTCTCAACGGGTCAGAGGGTCAGCGATCACTCCCAATGGGTCAGTGGGTCAGTGATCACTCTCAACGGGTCAGAGGGTCAGTGATCACTCCCAACGGGTCAGAGGGTCAGTGGTCGCTCCCAACGGGTCACAGAGGCAGCGATGGCTCCCAGCGGGTCAGAGGGTCAGTGATCTCACCCAACAGGTCAGAGGGTCAGTGATCACTCCGAACGGGTCAGAGAGTCAGTGATAGCTCCCAACCGGTCAGAGGGTCAGTGATCACTCTCAATGGGTCAGAGGGTCAGTGATCGCTCCCAACGGGTCAGAGGGTCAGGGTTCATTCCCAACGGGTCAGAGGGTCAGCGATCGCTCCTAACGGGTCAGTGATCGCTCCCAATGGGTCAGCGGGTCAGGGTTCATTCCCAACGGGTCAGAGGGTCAGTGATCACTCCCAACGGTTCAGACGGTCAATGATCGCTCACAAAGGGTCAGAGGGTCAGCGATCGCTCTCAACGGGTCAGAGGGTCAGTGATCACTCTCAATGGGTCAGAGGGTCAGTGATCACTCCCAATGGGTCAGCGGGTCAGTGATCACTCCCAACGGTTCAGACGGTCAATGATCGCTCACAAAGGGTCAGAGGGTCAGCGATCGCTCCCAATGGGTCAGAGGGTCAGTGATCACTCCCAATGGGTCAGCGGGTCAGGGATCATTCCCAACGGGTCAGAGGGTCAGCGATTTCACCCAACGGGTCAGAGGGTCAGCGATCAGTCCCAACGGGTCAGAGGGTCAGTTATAACTCTCAATGGGTCAGAGGGTCAGTGATCGCTCACAAAGGGTCAGAGGGCCAGCGATCGCTCTCAACTGGTCAGAGTGTCAGCGATTGCTCCCAACGGGTCACAGAGTCAGCGATCTCACCCAACTGGTCAGAGGGTCAGTGAACACTCTCAACGGATCAGAGGATCAGCGATCACTCGCAACGTATCAGAGGGTCAGTGATCAGTCCCAACAGGTCAGAGGGTCAGTGATCACTCCGAACGGGTCAGAGCGACAGCGATCTCACCCAACGGGTCAGAGGGTCAGTGAACACTCTCAACGGGTCAGGGGATCAGCGATCACTCGCAACGTATCAGAGGGTCAGTGATCACTCCCAACAGGTCAGAGGGTCAGTGATCACTCCAAACGGGTCAGCGGGTCAGCGATCTCAGCCAACGGGTTGGGGGGTCAGCGATCGCTCCCAACGGGACAGAGGGTCAGCGATTGGTCTCAATGAGTCAGAGGGTCAGCGATCGGTCTCAATGAGTCAGACGGTCAGTGATCGCTCCCAACGGGTCAGAGGGTCAGTGATCGCTCCCAACGGGTCAGAGGGTCAGTGATCTCACCCAACGGGTCAGAGGGTCAGTGTTCACTCCCAATGGGTCAGAGGGTCAGCGATCACTCTCAACGGGTCAGAGGGTCAGCGATCACTCCCAATGGGTCAGAGGGTCAGCGATCACTCTCAACGGGTCAGAGGGTCAGTGATCACTCCCAACGGGTCAGAGGGTCAGTGATCGCTCCCAACGGGTCACAGAGGCAGCGATCGCTCCCAGCGGGTCAGAGGGTCAGTGATCTCACCCAACAGGTCAGAGGGTCAGTGATCACTCCGAACGGGTCAGAGCGTCAGCGATCTCACCCAACAGGTCAGAGGGTCAGCGATCACTCCTAACGGGTCAGAGGGTCAGTGATCGCTCCCAACGGGTCAGCGGGTCAGCGATCTCACCCAATGGGTTGGAGGGTCAGCGATTGCTCCCAACGGGACAGAGGGTCAGCGATCGGTCTCAATGGGTCAGAGGGTCAGCGATCGCTCCCAACTGGTCAGACGGTCATTGATCGCTCCGAACGGGTCAGAGGGTCAGCTATCGCTCCCAACGGGTCAGAGGGTCAGCGATCACTCCAAACGGGTCAGAGGGTCAGTGATCGCTCTCAATGGGTCAGAGGGTCAGTGATCGCTCATAAAGGGTCAGAGGGTCAGCGATCGCTGTCAACGGGTCAGAGGGTCCGCGATCGCTCCCAACGGGTCACAGAGTCAGCGATTGCTCCCAACGGGTCACAGAGTCAGCGATCTCACCCAACTGGTCAGAGGGTCAGTGAACACTCTCAACGGATCAGAGGATCAGCGATCACTCGCAACGTATCAGAGGGTCAGTGATCAGTCCCAACAGGTCAGAGGGTCAGTGATCACTCCGAACGGGTCAGAGCGACAGCGATCTCACCCAACGGGTCAGAGGGTCAGTGAACACTCTCAACGGGTCAGGGGATCAGCGATCACTCGCAACGTATCAGAGGGTCAGTGATCACTCCCAACAGGTCAGAGGGTCAGTGATCACTCCAAACGGGTCAGCGGGTCAGCGATCTCAGCCAACGGGTTGGGGGGTCAGCGATCGCTCCCAACGGGACAGAGGGTCAGCGATTGGTCTCAATGAGTCAGAGGGTCAGCGATCGGTCTCAATGAGTCAGACGGTCAGTGATCGCTCCCAACGGGTCAGAGGGTCAGTGATCGCTCCCAACGGGTCAGAGGGTCAGTGATCTCACCCAACGGGTCAGAGGGTCAGTGTTCACTCCCAATGGGTCAGAGGGTCAGCGATCACTCTCAACGGGTCAGAGGGTCAGCGATCACTCCCAATGGGTCAGAGGGTCAGCGATCACTCTCAACGGGTCAGAGGGTCAGTGATCACTCCCAACGGGTCAGAGGGTCAGTGATCGCTCCCAACGGGTCACAGAGGCAGCGATCGCTCCCAGCGGGTCAGAGGGTCAGTGATCTCACCCAACAGGTCAGAGGGTCAGTGATCACTCCGAACGGGTCAGAGCGTCAGCGATCTCACCCAACAGGTCAGAGGGTCAGCGATCACTCCTAACGGGTCAGAGGGTCAGTGATCGCTCCCAACGGGTCAGCGGGTCAGCGATCTCACCCAATGGGTTGGAGGGTCAGCGATTGCTCCCAACGGGACAGAGGGTCAGCGATCGGTCTCAATGGGTCAGAGGGTCAGCGATCGCTCCCAACTGGTCAGACGGTCATTGATCGCTCCGAACGGGTCAGAGGGTCAGCTATCGCTCCCAACGGGTCAGAGGGTCAGCGATCACTCCAAACGGGTCAGAGGGTCAGTGATCGCTCTCAATGGGTCAGAGGGTCAGTGATCGCTCATAAAGGGTCAGAGGGTCAGCGATCGCTGTCAACGGGTCAGAGGGTCCGCGATCGCTCCCAACGGGTCACAGAGTCAGCGATCGCTCCCAGCGGGTCAGAGGGTCAGTGATCTCACCCAACGGGTCAGAGGGTCAGCGATCACTCTCAACGGGTCAGAGGATCAGCGATCACTCTCAACGGATCAGAGGGTCAGTGATAACTCCGAACGGGTCAGAGCGTCAGCGATCTCACCCAACGGGTCAGAGGGTCAGTGATCGCTCCTAACGGGTCAGAGGGTCACTGATCGCTCCCAACGGGTCAGCGGGTCAGCGATCTCACCCAACGGGTTCGAGGGTCAGCGATTGCTCCCAACGGGACAGAGGGTCAGCTATCGGTCTCAATGGGTCAGAGGGTCAGCGATCGCTCCCAACTGGTCAGACGGTCAGTGATCGCTCCCAACGGGTCAGAGGGTCAGTGACCACTCCCAACGGGTCAGAGGGTCAGCGATTTCACCCAACGGGTCAGAGGGTCAAGGATCACTCCCAACGGGTCATAGGGTCAGTGATCCCTCTCAATGGGTCAGAGGGTCAAGGATCACTCCCAACGGGTCAGAGGGTCAGTGATCCCTCTCAATGGGTCAGAGGGTCAGTGATCACTCCCAATGGGTCAGCGGGTCAGGGTTCATTCCCAACGGGTCAGCGGGTCAGCGATCACTCCCAACGGGTCAGAGGGTCAGTGATCACTCCCAACGGTTCAGACGGTCAGTGATCGCTCACAAAGGGTCAGAGGGTCAGCTATCGCTCTCAACGGGTCAGAGGGTCAGTGATCACTCTCAATGGGTCAGAGGGTCAGCGATCGCTCACAAAGTGTCAGCGGGTCAGCGATCGCTCCCAATGGGTCAGAGGGTCAGTGATCACTCCCAATGGGTCAGCGGGTCAGGGAGCATTCCCAACGGGTCAGAGGGTCAGCGATTTCACCCTACGGGTCAGAGGGTCAGCGATCACTCCCAACGGGTCAGAGGGTCAGTTATCACTCTCAATGGGTCAGAGGGTCAGTGATCGCTCACAAAGCGGCAGAGGGCCAGCGATCGCTCTCAACGGGTCAGAGGGTCAGCGATTGCTCCCAACGGGTCAGAGGGTCAGTGATCACTCCGAACGGGTCAGAGCGTCAGCGATCTCACCCAACGGGTCAGAGGGTCAGTGAACACTCTCAACGGGTCAGGGGATCAGCGATCACTCGCAACGGGTCGGAGGGTCAGTGATCGCTCCCAACGGGTCAGCGGGTCAGCGATCTCACCCAACGGGTTGGAGGGTCAGCGATCGTTCCCAACGGGACAGAGGGTCAGCGATTGGTCTCAATGAGTCAGAGGGTCAGCGATCGGTCTCAATGAGTCAGAGGGTCAGCGATCGCTCCCAACTTGTCAGACGGTCATTGATCGCTCCGAACGGGTCAGAGGGTCAGCTATCGCTCCCAACGGGTCAGAGGGTCAGCGATCACTCCCAATGGGTCAGAGGGTCAGCGATCACTCTCAACGAGTCAGAGGGTCAGCGATCACTCCCAACGGGTCAGAGGGTCAGTGATCACTCCCAACGGGTCAGAGGGCCAGCGATCGCTCCCAGCGGGTTAGAGGGTCAGTGATCACTCTCAATGGGTCAGACGGTCAGTGATCGCTCACAAAGGGTCAGAGGGTCAGCGATCACTCTCAACGGGTCAGAGGGTCAGTGATCACTCCCAACGGGTCATAGGGTCAGCGATTTCACCCAACGGGTCAGAGGGTCAGTGATCACTCTCAATGGGTCAGAGGATCAGTGATCACTCTCAACCGGTCAGAGGGTCAGTGATCGCTCCTAACGGGTCAGAGGGTCAGTGATCGCTCCCAACGGGTCAGCGGGTCAGCGATCTCACCCAACGGGTTGGAGGGTCAGCGATTGCTCCCAACGGGACAGAGGGTCAGCGATCGGTCTCAATGGGTCAGAGGGTCAGCGATCGCTCCCAACTGTTCAGACGGTCAGTGATCGCTCCCAACGGGTCAGAGGGTCAGTGATCGCTCCCAACGGGTCAGAGAGTCAGTGATCACTCCCAACGGGTCAGAGGGTCAGCGATTTCACCCAACGGGTCAGAGGGTCAGCGATTTCACCCAACGGGTTAGCGGGTCAGCGATCTCACCCAACGGGTTGGAGGGTCAGCGATCGCTCCCAACGGGACAGAGGGTCAGCGATTGGTCTCAATGAGTCAGAGGGTCAGCGATCGGTCTCAATGAGTCAGACGGTCAGTGATCGCTCCCAACGGGTCAGAGGGTCAGTGATCGCTCCCAACGGGTCAGAGGTTCAGTGTTCACTCCCAATGGGTCAGAGGGTCAGCGATCACTCTCAACGGGTCAGAGGGTCAGCGATCACTCCCAATGGGTCAGAGGGTCAGCGATCACTCTCAACGGGTCAGAGTGTCAGCGATCTCTCCCAACGGGTCAGAGGGTCAGCGATCACTCCCAACGTGTCAGAGGGTCAGCGATCACTCCCAACGGGTCAGAGGGTCAGTGATCATTCCCAACGGGTCAGAGGGTCAGCGCTCACTCCCAACGGGTCAGAGGGTCAGTGGTCACTCTCAACGGGTCAGAGGATCAGTGATCACTCCCAACGGGTCAGAGGGTCAGTGATCACTATCAACGGGTCAGAGGATCAGTGATCACTCTCAACGGGTCAGAGGGTCAGCGATCACTCTCAACGGGTCAGAGGGTCAGCGATCTCACCCAACGGGTCAGAGGGTCAGCGATCGGTCCCAACGGGTCAGAGGGTCAGTGATCACTCTCAACGGGTCAGAGGGTCAGTGATCACTCCCAAGGGGTCAGAGGGTCAGTGATCACTCCCAACGGATCAGAGGGTCAGTGATCTCACCCAACGGGTCAGAGGGTCAGCGATCACTCCCAACGGGTCAGAGGATTGGTGATCACTCCCAACTGGTCAGAGGGTCAGCGATCGCTCTCAATGGGTCAGAGGGTCAGTGATCGCTCCCAACGGGTCAGAGGGTTAGTGATCACTCCCAACGGGTCTGAGGGTCAGTGATCGCTCCCAACGGGTCAGAGGGTCAGCGATCTCACCCAACGGGTCAGAGGGTCAGCGATCACTCCGTACGGGTTAGAGGGTCAGTGATCGCTCCCAACCGGTCAGAGGGTCAGTGATCACTCTCAATGGGTCAGAGGGTCAGTGATCGCTCCCAACGGGTCAGAGGGTCAGGGTTCATTCCCAACGGGTCAGATGGTCAGCGATCGCTCCTAACGGGTCAGTGATCGCTCCCAATGGGTCAGCGGGTCAGGGTTCATTCCCAACGGGTCAGAGGGTCAGCCATCACTCCCAACGGGTCAGAGGGTCAGTGATCACTCCCAACGGTTCAGACGGTCAATGATCGCTCACAAAGGGTCAGAGGGTCAGCGATCGCTCTCAACGGGTCAGAGGGTCAGTGATCACTCTCAATGGGTCAGAGGGTCAGCGATCGCTGACAAAGGGTCAGAGGGTCAGCGATCGCTCCCAATGGGTCAGAGGGTCAGTGATCACTCCCAATGGGTCAGAGGGTCAGTGATCACTATCAACGGGTCAGAGGATCAGTGATCACTCTCAACGGGTCAGAGGGTCAGCGATCACTCTCAACGGGTCAGAGGGTCAGCGATCTCACCCAACGGGTCAGAGGGTCAGCGATCGCTCCCAACGGGTCAGAGGGTCAGTGATCACTCTCAACGGGTCAGAGGGTCAGTGATCACTCCCAAGGGGTCAGAGGGTCAGTGATCACTCCCAACGGATCAGAGGGTCAGTGATCTCACCCAACGGGTCAGAGGGTCAGCGATCACTCCCAACGGGTCAGAGGGTTGGTGATCACTCCCAACTAGTCAGAGGGTCAGCGATCGCTCTCAATGGGTCAGAGGGTCAGTGATCGCTCCCAACGGGTCAGAGGGTTAGTGATCACTCCCAACGGGTCTGAGGGTCAGTTATCGCTCCCAACGGGTCAGAGGGTCAGCGATCTCACCCAACGGGTCAGAGGGTCAGCGATCACTCCGTACGGGTTAGAGGGTCAGTGATCGCTCCCAACCGGTCAGAGGGTCAGTGATCACTCTCAATGGGTCAGAGGGTCAGTGATCGCTCCCAACGGGTCAGAGGGTCAGGGTTCATTCCCAACGGGTCAGATGGTCAGCGATCGCTCCTAACGGGTCAGTGATCGCTCCCAATGGGTCAGCGGGTCAGGGTTCATTCCCAACGGGTCAGAGGGTCAGCCATCACTCCCAACGGGTCAGAGGGTCAGTGATCACTCCCAACGGTTCAGACGGTCAATGATCGCTCACAAAGGGTCAGAGGGTCAGCGATCGCTCTCAACGGGTCAGAGGGTCAGTGATCACTCTCAATGGGTCAGAGGGTCAGCGATCGCTGACAAAGGGTCAGAGGGTCAGCGATCGCTCCCAATGGGTCAGAGGGTCAGTGATCACTCCCAATGGGTCAGAGGGTCAGTGATCACTATCAACGGGTCAGAGGATCAGTGATCACTCTCAACGGGTCAGAGGGTCAGCGATCACTCTCAACGGGTCAGAGGGTCAGCGATCTCACCCAACGGGTCAGAGGGTCAGCGATCGCTCCCAACGGGTCAGAGGGTCAGTGATCACTCTCAACGGGTCAGAGGGTCAGTGATCACTCCCAAGGGGTCAGAGGGTCAGTGATCACTCCCAACGGATCAGAGGGTCAGTGATCTCACCCAACGGGTCAGAGGGTCAGCGATCACTCCCAACGGGTCAGAGGGTTGGTGATCACTCCCAACTAGTCAGAGGGTCAGCGATCGCTCTCAATGGGTCAGAGGGTCAGTGATCGCTCCCAACGGGTCAGAGGGTTAGTGATCACTCCCAACGGGTCTGAGGGTCAGTTATCGCTCCCAACGGGTCAGAGGGTCAGCGATCTCACCCAACGGGTCAGAGGGTCAGCGATCACTCCGTACGGGTCAGAGAGTAAGTGATCGCTCCCAACCGGTCAGAGGGTCAGTGATCACTCTCAATGGGTCAGAGGGTCAGTGATCGCTCCCAACGGGTCAGCGGGTCAGGGTTCATTCCCAACGGGTCAGAGGGTCAGCGATCGCTCCTAACGGGTCACTGATCGCTCCCAATGGGTCAGCGGGTCAGGGTTCATTCCCAACGGGTCAGAGGGTCAGCGATCACTCCCAACGGGACAGAGGGTCAGTGATCACTCCCAACGGTTCAGACGGTCAATGATCGCTCACAAAGGGTCAGAGGGTCAGCGATCGCTCTCAACGGGTCAGAGGGTCAGTGATCACTCTCAATGGGTCAGAGGGTCAGCGATCGCTGACAAAGGGTCAGAGGGTCAGCGATCGCTCCCAATGGGTCAGAGGGTCAGTGATCACTCCCAATGGTTCAGCGGGTCAGGGATCATTCCCTACGGGTCAGAGGGTCAGCGATCACTCCCAACGGGTCAGAGGGTCAGTTATAACTCTCAATGGGTCAGAGGGTCAGTGATCGCTCACAAAGGGTCAGAAGGCCAGCGATCGCTCTCAACTGGTCAGAGGGTCAGCGATTGCTCCCAACGGGTCACAGAGTCAGCGATCTCACCCAACTGGTCAGAGGGTCAGTGAACACTCTCAACGGATCAGAGGATCAGCGATCACTCGCAACGTATCAGAGGGTCAGTGATCAGTCCCAACAGGTCAGAGGGTCAGTGATCACTCCGAACGGGTCAGAGCGACAGCGATCTCACCCAACGGGTCAGAGGGTCAGTGAACACTCTCAACGGGTCAGGGGATCAGCGATCACTCGCAACGTATCAGAGGGTCAGTGATCACTCCCAACAGGTCAGAGGGTCAGTGATCACTCCAAACGGGTCAGCGGGTCAGCGATCTCACCCAACGGGTTGGAGGGTCAGCGATCGCTCCCAACGGGACAGAGGGTCAGCGATTGATCTCAATGAGTCAGAGGGTCAGCGATCGGTCTCAATGAGTCAGACGGTCACTGATCGCTCCCAACGGGTCAGAGGGTCAGTGATCGCTCCCAACGGGTCAGAGGGTCAGTGATCTCACCCAACGGGTCAGAGGGTCAGTGTTCACTCCCAATGGGTCAGAGGGTCAGCGATCACTCTCAACGGGTCAGAGGGTCAGCGATCACTCCCAATGGGTCAGAGGGTCAGCGATCACTCTCAACGGGTCAGAGGGTCAGTGATCACTCCCAACGGGTCAGAGGGTCAGTGATCGCTCCCAACGGGTCACAGAGGCAGCGATCGCTCCCAGCGGGTCAGAGGGTCAGTGATCTCACCCAACAGGTCAGAGGGTCAGTGATCACTCCGAACGGGTCAGAGCGTCAGCGATCTCACCCAACAGGTCAGAGGGTCAGCGATCACTCCTAACGGGTCAGAGGGTCAGTGATCGCTCCCAACGGGTCAGCGGGTCAGCGATCTCACCCAATGGGTTGGAGGGTCAGCGATTGCTCCCAACGGGACAGAGGGTCAGCGATCGGTCTCAATGGGTCAGAGGGTCAGCGATCGCTCCCAACTGGTCAGACGGTCATTGATCGCTCCGAACGGGTCAGAGGGTCAGCTATCGCTCCCAACGGGTCAGAGGGTCAGCGATCACTCCCAACGGGTCAGAGGGTCAGTGATCGCTCTCAATGGGTCAGAGGGTTAGTGATCACTCCCAACGGGTCTGAGGGTCAGTGATCGCTCCCAACGGGTCAGAGGGTCAGCGATCTCACCCAACGGGTCAGAGGGTCAGCGATCACTCCGTACGGGTCAGAGAGTCAGTGATCGCTCCCAACCGGTCAGAGGGTCAGTGATCACTCTCAATGGGTCAGAGGGTCAGTGACCTCTCCCAACGGGTCAGAGGGTCAGGGTTCATTCCCAACGGGTCAGAGGGTCAGCGATCGCTCCTAACGGGTCAGTGATCGCTCCCAATGGGTCAGCGGGTCAGGGTTCATTCCCAACGGGTCAGAGGGTCAGCGATCACTCCCAACGGGTCAGAGGGTCAGTGATCACTCCCAACGGTTCAGACGGTCAATGAGCGCTCACAAAGGGTCAGAGGGTCAGCGATCGCTCTCAACGGGTCAGAGGGTCAGTGATCACTCTCAATGGGTCAGAGGGTCAGCGATCGCTGACAAAGGGTCAGAGGGTCAGCGATCGCTCCCAATGGGTCAGAGGGTCAGTGATCACTCCCAATGGGTCAGCGGGTCAGGGATCATTCCCAACGGGTCAGAGGGTCAGCGATTTCACCCAACGGGTCAGAGGGTCAGCGATCAGTCCCAACGGGTCAGAGGGTCAGTTATAACTCTCAATGGGTCAGAGGGTCAGTGATCGCTCACAAAGGGTCAGAGGGCCAGCGATCGCTCTCAACTGGTCAGAGGGTCAGCGATTGCTCCCAACGGGTCACAGAGTCAGCGATCTCACCCAACTGGTCAGAGGGTCAGTGAACACTCTCAACGGATCAGAGGATCAGCGATCACTCGCAACGTATCAGAGGGTCAGTGATCAGTCCCAACAGGTCAGAGGGTCAGTGATCACTCCGAACGGGTCAGAGCGACAGCGATCTCACCCAAGGGGTCAGAGGGTCAGTGAACACTCTCAACGGGTCAGGGGATCAGCGATCACTCGGAACGTATCAGAGGGTCAGTGATCACTCCCAACAGGTCAGAGGGTCAGTGATCACTCCAAACGGGTCAGCGGGTCAGCGATCTCACCCAACGGGTTGGAGGGTCAGCGATCGCTCCCAACGGGACAGAGGGTCAGCGATTGGTCTCAATGAGTCAGAGGGTCAGCGATCGGTCTCAATGAGTCAGACGGTCAGTGATCGCTCCCAACGGGTCAGAGGGTCAGTGATCGCTCCCAACGGGTCAGAGGGTCAGTGATCTCACCCAACGGGTCAGAGGGTCAGTGTTCACTCCCAATGGGTCAGAGGGTCAGCGATCACTCTCAACGGGTCAGAGGGTCAGCGATCACTCCCAATGGGTCAGAGAGTCAGCGATCACTCTCAACGGGTCAGAGGGTCAGTGATCACTCCCAACGGGTCAGAGGGTCAGTGATCGCTCCCAACGGGTCACAGAGGCAGAGATCGCTCCCAGCGGGTCAGAGGGTCAGTGATCTCACCCAACAGGTCAGAGGGTCAGTGATCACTCCGAACGGGTCAGAGCGTCAGCGATCTCACCCAACAGGTCAGAGGGTCAGCGATCACTCCTAACGGGTCAGAGGGTCAGTGATCGCTCCCAACGGGTCAGCGGGTGAGCGATCTCACCCAATGGGTTGGAGGGTCAGCGATTGCTCCCAACGGGACAGAGGGTCAGCGATCGCTCTCAATGGGTCAGAGGGTTAGTGATCACTCTCAATGGGTCAGAGGGTCAGTGATCACTCCCAACGGGTCAGAGGGTCAGCGATCTCACCCAACGGGTCAGAGGGTCAGCGATCACTCCGTACGGGTCAGAGAGTCAGTGATCGCTCCCAACCGGTCAGAGGGTCAGTGATCACTCTCAATGGGTCAGAGGGTCAGTGATCGCTCCCAACGGGTCAGAGGGTCAGGGTTCATTCCCAACGGGTCAGAGGGTCAGCGATCGCTCCCAACCGGTCAGAGGGTCAGTGATCACTCTCAATGGGTCAGAGGGTCAGTGATCGCTCCCAACGGGTCAGAGGGTCAGGGTTCATTCCCAACGGGTCAGAGGGTCAGCGATCGCTCTTAACGGGTCAGTGATCGCTCCCAATGGGTCAGCGGGTCAGGGTTCATTCCCAACGGGTCAGAGGGTCAGCGATCACTCCCAACGGGTCAGAGGGTCAGTGAACACTCCCAACGGTTCAGACGGTCAACGATCGCTCACAAAGGGTCAGAGGGTCAGCGATCGCTCTCAACGGGTCAGAGGGTCAGTGATCACTCTCAATGGGTCAGAGGGTCAGCGATCGCTGACAAAGGGTCAGAGGGTCAGCGATCGCTCCCAATGGGTCAGAGGGTCAGTGATCACTCCCAATGGGTCAGCGGGTCAGGGATCATTCCCAACGGGTCAGAGGGTCAGCGATTTCACCCAACGGGTCAGAGGGTCAGCGATCAGTCCCAACGGGTCAGAGGGTCAGTTATAACTCTCAATGGGTCAGAGGGTCAGTGATCGCTCACAAAGGGTCAGAGGGCCAGCGATCGCTCTCAACTGGTCAGAGGGTCAGCGATTGCTCCCAACGGGTCACAGAGTCAGCGATCTCACCCAACTGGTCAGAGGGTCAGTGAACACTCTCAACGGATCAGAGGATCAGCGATCACTCGCAACGTATCAGAGGGTCAGTGATCAGTTCCAACTGGTCAGAGGGTCAGTGATCACTCCGAACGGGTCAGAGCGACAGCGATCTCACCCAACGGGTCAGAGGGTCAGTGAACACTCTCAACGGGTCAGGGGATCAGCGATCACTCGCAACGTATCAGAGGGTCAGTGATCACTCCCAACAGGTCAGAGGGTCAGTGATCACTCCAAACGGGTCAGCGGGTCAGCGATCTCACCCAACGGGTTGGAGGGTCAGCGATCGCTCCCAACGGGACAGAGGGTCAGCGATTGGTCTCAATGAGTCAGAGGGTCAGCGATCGGTCTCAATGAGTCAGACGGTCAGTGATCGCTCCCAACGGGTCAGAGGGTCAGTGATCGCTCCCAACGGGTCAGAGGGTCAGTGATCTCACCCAACGGGTCAGAGGGTCAGTGTTCACTCCCAATGGGTCAGAGGGTCAGCGATCACTCTCAACGGGTCAGAGGGTCAGCGATCACTCCCAATGGGTCAGAGGGTCAGCGATCACTCTCAACGGGTCAGAGGGTCAGTGATCACTCCCAACGGGTCAGAGGGTCAGTGATCGCTCCCAACGGGTCACAGAGGCAGCGATCGCTCCCAGCGGGTCAGAGGGTCAGTGATCTCACCCAACAGGTCAGAGGGTCAGTGATCACTCCGAACGGGTCAGAGCGTCAGCGATCTCATCCAACAGGTCAGAGGGTCAGCGATCACTCCTAACGGGTCAGAGGGTCAGTGATCGCTCCCAACGGGTCAGCGGGTGAGCGATCTCACCCAATGGGTTGGAGGGTCAGCGATTGCTCCCAACGGGACAGAGGGTCAGCGATCGGTCTCAATGGGTCAGAGGGTCAGCGATCGCTCCCAACTGGTCAGACGGTCATTGATCGCTCCGAACGGGTCAGAGGGTCAGCTATCGCTCTCAACGGGTCAGAGGGTCAGCGATCACTCCCAACGGGTCAGAGGGTCAGTGATCGCTCTCAATGGGTCAGAGGGTCAGTGATCGCTCATAAAGGGTCAGAGGGTCAGCGATCGCTGTCAACGGGTCAGAGGGTCCGCGATCGCTCCCAACGGGTCACAGAGTCAGCGATCGCTCCCAGCGGGTCAGAGGGTCAGTGATCTCACCCAACGGGTCAGAGGGTCAGCGATCACTCTCAACGGGTCAGAGGATCAGCGATCACTCTCAACGGATCAGAGGGTCAGTGATAACTCCGAACGGGTCAGAGCGTCAGCGATCTCACCCAACGGGTCAGAGCGTCAGCGATCGCTCCCAACGGGTCAGAGGGTCAGTGATCGCTCCCAACGGGTCAGCGGGTCAGCGATCTCACCCAACGGGTCAGAGGGTCAGTGAACACTCTCAACGGATCAGAGGATCAGCGATCACTCGCAACGTACCAGAGGGTCAGTGATCACTCCCAACGGGTCAGAGGGTCAGCGATCACTCCCAACGGGTCAGATGGTCAGTGATCACTCCTAACGGTTCAGACGGTCAGTGATCGCTCACAAAGGGTCAGAGGGTCAGCGATCGCTCTCAACGGGTCAGAGGGTCAGTGATCACTCTCAATGGGTCAGAGGGTCAGCGATCGCTCACAAAGGGTCAGAGGGTCAGCGATCGCTCCCAATGTGTCAGAGGGTCAGTGATCACTCCCAATGGGTCAGCGGGTCAGGGATCATTCCCAACGGGTCAGAGGGTCAGCGATTTCACCCAACGGGTTAGCGGGTCAGCGATCTCACCCCACGGGTTGGAGGGTCAGCGATCGCTCCCAACGGGACAGAGGGTCAGCGATTGGTCTCAATGAGTCAGAGGGTCAGCGATCGGTCTCAATGAGTCAGACGGTCAGTGATCGCTCCCAACGGGTCAGAGGGTCAGTGATCGCTCCCAACGGGTCAGAGGGTCAGTGATCTCACCCAACGGGTCAGAGGTTCAGTGTTCACTCCCAATGGGTCAGAGGGTCAGCGATCACTCTCAACGGGTCAGAGGGTCAGCGATCACTCCCAATGGGTCAGAGGGTCAGCGATCACTCTCAACGGGTCAGAGTGTCAGTGATCACTCTCAACGGGTCAGAGGGTCAGCGATCACTCTCAACGGGTCAGAGGGTCAGCGATCTCACCCAACGGGTCAGAGGGTCAGCGATCGGTCCCAACGGGTCAGAGGGTCAGTGATCAGTCTCAACGGGTCAGAGGGTCAGTGATCACTCCCAAGGGGTCAGAGGGTCAGTGATCACTCCCAACGGATCAGAGGGTCAGTGATCTCACCCAACGGGTCAGAGGGTCAGCGATCATTCCCAACGGGTCAGAGGATTGGTGATCACTCCCAACTGGTCAGAGGGTCAGCGATCGCTCTCAATGGGTCAGAGGGTCAGTGATCGCTCCCAACGGGTCAGAGGGTTAGTGATCACTCCCAACGGGTCTGAGGGTCAGTGATCGCTCCCAACGGGTCAGAGGGTCAGCGATCTCAACCAACGGGTCAGAGGGTCAGCGATCACTCCGTACGGGTTAGAGGGTCAGTGATCGCTCCCAACCGGTCAGAGGGTCAGTGATCACTCTCAATGGGTCAGAGGGTCAGTGATCGCTCCCAACGGGTCAGAGGGTCATGGTTCATTCCCAACGGGTCAGATGGTCAGCGATCGCTCCTAACGGGTCAGTGATCGCTCCCAATGGGTCAGCGGGTCAGGGTTCATTCCCAACGGGTCAGAGGGTCAGCGATCACTCCCAACGGGTCAGAGGGTCAGTGATCACTCCCAACGGTTCAGAATGTCAATGATCGCTCAGAAAGGGTCAGAGGGTCAGCCATCGCTCTCAACGGGTCAGAGGGTCAGTGATCACTCTCAATGGGTCAGAGGGTCAGCGATCGCTGACAAAGGGTCAGAGGGTCAGCGATCACTCCCAATGGGTCAGAGGGTCAGTGATCACTATCAACGGGTGAGAGGATCAGCGATCACTCTCAACGGGTCAGAGGGTCAGCGATCACTCTCAACGGGTCAGAGGGTCAGCGATCTCCCCCAACGGGTCAGAGGGTCAGCGATCGCTCCCAACGGGTCAGAGGGTCAGTGATCACTCTCAACGGGTCAGAGCGTCAGTGATCACTCCCAAGGGGTCAGAGGGTCAGTGATCACTCCCAACGGATCACAGGGTCAGTGATCTCACCCAACGGGTCAGAGGGTCAGCGATCACTCCCAACTGGTCAGAGGGTTGGTGATCACTCCCAACTAGTCAGAGGGTCAGCGATCGCTCTCAATGGGTCAGAGGGTCAGTGATCGCTCCCAACGGGTCAGAGGGTTAGTGATCACTCCCAACGGGTCTGAGGGTCAGTGATCGCTCCCAACGGGTCAGAGGGTCAGCGATCTCACCCAACCGGTCAGAGGGTCAGTGATCACTCTCAATGGGTCAGAGGGTCAGTGATCGCTCCCAACGGGTCAGAGGGTCAGGGTTCATTCCCAACGGGTCAGAGGGTCAGCGATCACTCCTAACTGGTCAGTGATCGCTCCCAATGGGTCAGCGGGTCAGGGTTCATTCCCAACGGGTCAGAGGGTCAGCGATCACTCCCAACGGGTCAGAGGGTCAGTGATCACTCCCAACGGTTCAGACGGTCAATGATCGCTCACAAAGGGTCAGAGGGTCAGCGATCGCTCTCAACGGGTCAGAGGGTCAGTGATCACTCTCAATGGGTCAGAGGGTCAGCGATCGCTGACAAAGGGTCAGAGGGTCAGCGATCGCTCCCAATGGGTCAGAGGGTCAGTGATCACTCCCAATGGGTCAGCGGGTCAGGGATCATTCCCAACGGGTCAGAGGGTCAGCGATTTCACCCAACGGGTCAGAGGGTCAGCGATCAGTCCCAACGGGTCAGAGGGTCAGTTATAACTCTCAATGGGTCAGAGGGTCAGTGATCGCTCACAAAGGGTCAGAGGGCCAGCGATCGCTCCCAACCGGTCAGAGGGTCAGTGATCACTCTCAACGGGTCAGAGGGTCAGCGATCTCACCCAACGGGTCAGAGGGTCAGCGATCGGTCCCAACGGGTCAGAGGGTCAGTGATCACTCTCAACGGGTCAGAGGGTCAGTGATCACTCGCAAGGGGTCAGAGGGTCAGTGATCACTCCCAACGGATCAGAGGGTCAGTGATCTCACCCAACGGGTCAGAGGGTCAGCGATCACTCCCAACTGGTCAGAGGATTGGTGATCACTCCCAACTGGTCAGAGGGTCAGCGATCGCTCTCAATGGGTCAGAGGGTCAGTGATCGCTCCCAACGGGTCAGAGGGTTAGTGATCACTCCCAACGGGTCTGAGGGTCAGTGATCGCTCCCAACGGGTCAGAGGGTCAGCGATCTCAACCAACGGGTCAGAGGGTCAGCGATCACTCCGTACGGGTTAGAGGGTCAGTGATCGCTCCCAACCGGTCAGAGGGTCAGTGATCACTCTCAATGGGTCAGAGGGTCAGTGATCGCTCCCAACGGGTCAGAGGGTCAGGGTTCATTCCCAACGGGTCAGATGGTCAGCGATCGCTCTTAACGGGTCAGTGATCGCTCCCAATGGGTCAGCGGGTCAGGGTTCATTCCCAACGGGTCAGAGGGTCTGCGATCACTCCCAACGGGTCAGAGTGTCAGTGATCACTCCCAACGGTTCAGACGGTCAATGATCGCTCAGAAAGGGTCAGAGGGTCAGCGATCGCTCTCAACGGGTCAGAGGGTCAGTGATCACTCTCAATGGGTCAGAGGGTCAGCGATCGCTGACAAAGGGTCAGAGGGTCAGCGATCACTCCCAATGGGTCAGAGGGTCAGTGATCACTATCAACGGGTCAGAGGATCAGTGATCACTCTCAACGGGTCAGAGGGTCAGCGATCACTCTCAACGGGTCAGAGGGTCAGCGATCTCCCCCAACGGGTCAGAGGGTCAGCGATCGCTCCCAACGGGTCAGAGGGTCAGTGATCACTCTCAACGGGTCAGAGGGTCAGTGATCACTCCCAAGGGGTCAGAGGGTCAGTGATCACTCCCAACGGATCAGAGGGTCAGTGATCTCACCCAACGGGTCAGAGGGTCAGCGATCACTCCCAACGGGTCAGAGGGTTGGTGATCACTCCCAACTAGTCAGAGGGTCAGCGATCGCTCTCAATGGGTCAGAGGGTCAGTGATCGCTCCCAACGGGTCAGAGGGTTAGTGATCACTCCCAACGGGTCTGAGGCTCAGTGATCGCTCCCAACGGGTCAGAGGGTCAGCGATCTCACCCAACGGGTCAGAGGGTCAGCGATCACTCGGAACGGGTCAGAGAGTCAGTGATCGCTCCCAACCGTTCAGAGGGTCAGTGATCACTCTCAATGGGTCAGAGGGTCAGTGATCGCTCCCAACGGGTCAGAGGGTCAGGGTTCATTCCCAACGGGTCAGAGGGTCAGCGATCACTCCTAACGGGTCAGTGATCGCTCCCAATGGGTCAGCGGGTCAGGGTTCATTCCCAACGGGTCAGAGGGTCAGCGATCACTCCCAACGGGTCAGAGGGTCAGTGATCACTCCCAACGGTTCAGACGGTCAATGATCGCTCACAAAGGGTCAGAGGGTCAGCGATCGCTCTCAACGGGTCAGAGGGTCAGTGATCACTCTCAATGGGTCAGAGGGTCAGCGATCGCTGACAAAGGGTCAGAGGGTCAGCGATCGCTCCCAATCGGTCAGAGGGTCTGTGATCACTCCCAATGGGTCAGCGGGTCAGGGATCATTCCCAACGGGTCAGAGGGTCAGCGATTTCACCCAACGGGTCAGAGGGTCAGCGATCACTCCCAACGGGTCAGAGGGTCAGTTATAACTCTCAATGGGTCAGAGGGTCAGTGATCGCTCACAAAGGGTCAGAGGGCCAGCGATCGCTCTCAACTGGTCAGAGGGTCAGCGATTGCTCCCAACGGGTCACAGAGTCAGCGATCTCACCCAACTGGTCAGAGGGTCAGTGAACACTCTCAACGGATCAGAGGATCAGCGATCACTCGCAACGTATCAGAGGGTCAGTGATCAGTCCCAACAGGTCAGAGGGTCAGTGATCACTCCGAACGGGTCAGAGCGACAGCGATCTCACCCAACGGGTCAGAGGGTCAGTGAACACTCTCAACGGGTCAGGGGATCAGCGATCACTCGCAACGTATCAGAGGGTCAGTGATCACTCCCAACAGGTCAGAGGGTCAGTGATCACTCCAAACGGGTCAGCGGGTCAGCGATCTCACCCAACGGGTTGGAGGGTCAGCGATCGCTCCCAACGGGACAGAGGGTCAGCGATTGGTCTCAATGAGTCAGAGGGTCAGCGATCGCTCTCAACGGGTCAGAGGGTCAGTGATCACTCTCAATGGGTCAGAGGGTCAGTGATCGCTCACAAAGGGTCAGAGGGCCAGCGATCGCTCTCAACTGGTCAGAGGGTCAGCGATTGCTCCCAACGGGTCACAGAGTCAGCGATCTCACCCAACTGGTCAGAGGGTCAGTGAACACTCTCAACGGATCAGAGGATCAGCGATCACTCGCAACGTATCAGAGGGTCAGTGATCAGTCCCAACAGGTCAGAGGGTCAGTGATCACTCCGAACGGGTCAGAGCGACAGCGATCTCACCCAACGGGTCAGAGGGTCAGTGAACACTCTCAACGGGTCAGGGGATCAGCGATCACTCGCAACGTATCAGAGGGTCAGTGATCACTCCCAACAGGTCAGAGGGTCAGTGATCACTCCAAACGGGTCAGCGGGTCAGCGATCTCACCCAACGGGTTGGAGGGTCAGCGATCGCTCCCAACGGGACAGAGGGTCAGCGATTGGTCTCAATGAGTCAGAGGGTCAGCGATCGCTCTCAACGGGTCAGAGGGTCAGTGATCACTCTCAATGGGTCAGAGGGTCAGCGATCGCTGACAAAGGGTCAGAGTGTCAGCGATCGCTCCCAATGGGTCAGAGGGTCAGTGATCACTCCCAGTGGGTCAGAGGGTCAGTGATCACTATCAACGGGTCAGAGGGTCAGTGATCGCTCCCAACGGGTCAGAGGGTCAGGGTTCATTCCCAACGGGTCAGAGGGTCAGCAATCGCTCCCAACCGGTCAGAGGGTCAGTGATCACTCTCAATGGGTCAGAGGGTCAGTGATCGCTCCCAACGGGTCAGAGGGTCAGGGTTCATTCCCAACGGGTCAGAGGGTCAGCGATCGCTCCTAACGGGTCAGTGATCGCTCCCAATGGGTCAGCGGGTCAGGGTTCATTCCCAACGGGTCAGAGGGTCAGCGATCACTCCCAACGGGTCAGAGGGTCAGTGATCACTCCCAACGGTTCAGACGGTCAATGATCGCTCACAAAGGGTCAGAGGGTCAGCGATCGCTCTCAACGGGTCAGAGGGTCAGTGATCACTCTCAATGGGTCAGAGGGTCAGCGATCGCTGACAAAGGGTCAGAGGGTCAGCGATCGCTCCCAATGGGTCAGAGGGTCAGTGATCACTCCCAATGGGTCAGCGGGTCAGGGATCATTCCCAACGGGTCAGAGGGTCAGCGATCACTCCCAACGGGTCAGAGGGTCAGTTATAACTCTCAATGGGTCAGAGGGTCAGTGATCGCTCACAAAGGGTCAGAGGGCCAGCGATCGCTCTCAACTGGTCAGAGGGTCAGCGATTGCTCCCAACGGGTCACAGAGTCAGCGATCTCACCCAACTGGTCAGAGGGTCAGTGAACACTCTCAACGGATCAGAGGATCAGCGATCACTCGCAACGTATCAGAGGGTCAGTGATCAGTCCCAACAGGTCAGAGGGTCAGTGATCACTCCGAACGGGTCAGAGCGACAGCGATCTCACCCAACGGGTCAGAGGGTCAGTGAACACTCTCAACGGGTCAGGGGATCAGCGATCACTCGCAACGTATCAGAGGGTCAGTGATCACTCCCAACAGGTCAGAGGGTCAGTGATCACTCCAAACGGGTCAGCGGGTCAGCGATCTCACCCAACGGGTTGGAGGGTCAGCGATCGCTCCCAACGGGACAGAGGGTCAGCGATTGGTCTCAATGAGTCAGAGGGTCAGCGATCGGTCTCAATGAGTCAGACGGTCAGTGATCGCTCCCAACGGGTCAGAGGGTCAGTGATCGCTCCCAACGGGTCAGAGGGTCAGTGATCTCACCCAACGGGTCAGAGGGTCAGTGTTCACTCCCAATGGGTCAGAGGGTCAGCGATCACTCTCAACGGGTCAGAGGGTCAGCGATCACTCCCAATGGGTCAGAGGGTCAGCGATCACTCTCAACGGGTCAGAGGGTCAGTGATCACTCCCAACGGGTCAGAGGGTCAGTGATCGCTCCCAACGGGTCACAGAGGCAGCGATCGCTCCCAGCGGGTCAGAGGGTCAGTGATCTCACCCAACAGGTCAGAGGGTCAGTGATCACTCCGAACGGGTCAGAGCGTCAGCGATCTCACCCAACAGGTCAGAGGGTCAGCGATCACTCCTAACGGGTCAGAGGGTCAGTGATCGCTCCCAACGGGTCAGCGGGTCAGCGATCTCACCCAATGGGTTGGAGGGTCAGCGATTGCTCCCAACGGGACAGAGGGTCAGCGATCGGTCTCAATGGGTCAGAGGGTCAGCGATCGCTCCCAACTGGTCAGACGGTCATTGATCGCTCCGAACGGGTCAGAGGGT
This sequence comes from Hypanus sabinus, assembly GCF_030144855.1. NCBI lineage: Eukaryota > Metazoa > Chordata > Chondrichthyes > Myliobatiformes > Dasyatidae > Hypanus > Hypanus sabinus. The sequence goes on along the minus strand of NC_082711.1, from coordinate 114,696,898 downwards.
CAGCTATCGCTCCCAACGGGTCAGAGGGTCAGCGATCACTCCCAACGGGTCAGAGGGTCAGTGATCGCTCTGAATGGGTCAGAGGGTTAGTGATCACTCCCAACGGGTCTGAGGGTCAGTGATCGCTCCCAACGGGTCAGAGGGTCAGCGATCTCACCCAACGGGTCAGAGGGTCAGCGATCACTCCGTACGGGTCAGAGAGTCAGTGATCGCTCCCAACCGGTCAGAGCGTCAGTGATCACTCTCAATGGGTCAGAGGGTCAGTGATCGCTCCCAACGGGTCAGAGGGTCAGGATTCATTCCCAACGGGTCAGAGCGTCAGCGATCGCTCCTAACGGGTCAGTGATCTCTCCCAATGGGTCATGGTTTCAGGGTTCATTCCCAACGGGTCAGAGGGTCAGCGATCACTCCCAACGTGTCAGAGGGTCAGTGATCACTCCCAACGGTTCAGACGGTCAATGATCGCTCACAAAGGGTCAGAGGGTCAGCGATCGCTCTCAACGGGTCAGAGGGTCAGTGATCACTCTCAATGGGTCAGAGGGTCAGCGATCGCTGACAAAGGGTCAGAGGGTCAGCGATCGCTCCCAATGGGTCAGAGGGTCAGTGATCACTCCCAATGGGTCAGCGGGTCAGGGATCATTCCCAACGGGTCAGAGGGTCAGCGATTTCACCCAACGGGTCAGAGGGTCAGCGATCACTCCCAACCGGTCAGAGGGTCAGTTATAACTCTCAATGGGTCAGAGGGTCAGTGATCGCTCACAAAGGGTCAGAGGGCCAGCGATCGCTCTCAACTGGTCAGAGGGTCAGCGATTGCTCCCAACGGGTCACAGAGTCAGCGATCTCACCCAACTGGTCAGAGGGTCAGTGAACACTCTCAACGGATCAGAGGATCAGCGATCACTCGCAACGTAACAGAGGGTCAGTGATCAGTCCCAACAGGTCAGAGGGTCATTGATCGCTCCGAACGGGTCAGAGGGTCAGCTATCGCTCCCAACGGGTCAGAGGGTCAGCGATCACTCCCAACGGGTCAGAGGGTCAGTGATCGCTCTGAATGGGTCAGAGGGTTAGTGATCACTCCCAACAGGTCAGAGGGTCAGTGATCACTCCAAACGGGTCAGCGGGTCAGCGATCTCACCCAACGGGTTGGAGGGTCAGCGATCGCTCCCAACGGGACAGAGGGTCAGCGATTGGTCTCAATGAGTCAGAGGGTCAGCGATCGCTCTCAACGGGTCAGAGGGTCAGTGATCACTCCCAATGGGTCAGAGGGTCAGTGATCACTCCCAATGGGTCAGAGGGTCAGTGATCACTATCAACGGGTCAGAGGGTCAGTGATCGCTCCCAACGGGTCAGAGGGTCAGGGTTCATTCCCAACGGGTCAGAGGGTCAGCGATCGCTCCCAACCGGTCAGAGGGTCAGTGATCACTCTCAATGGGTCAGAGGGTCAGTGATCGCTCCCAACGGGTCAGAGGGTCAGGGTTCATTCCCAACGGGTCAGAGGGTCAGCGATCGCTCCTAACGGGTCAGTGATCGCTCCCAATGGGTCAGCGGGTCAGGGTTCATTCCCAACGGGTCAGAGGGTAGCGATCACTCCCAACGGGTCAGAGGGTCAGTGATCACTCCCAACGGTTCAGACGGTCAATGATCGCTCACAAAGGGTCAGAGGGTCAGCGATCGCTCTCAACGGGTCAGAGGGTCAGTGATCACTCTCAATGGGTCAGAGGGTCAGCGATCGCTGACAAAGGGTCAGAGGGTCAGCGATCGCTCCCAATGGGTCAGAGGGTCAGTGATCACTCCCAATGGGTCAGCGGGTCAGGGATCATTCCCAACGGGTCAGAGGGTCAGCGATCACTCCCAACGGGTCAGAGGGTCAGTTATAACTCTCAATGGGTCAGAGGGTCAGTGATCGCTCACAAAGGGTCAGAGGGCCAGCGATCGCTCTCAACTGGTCAGAGGGTCAGCGATTGCTCCCAACGGGTCACAGAGTCAGCGATCTCACCCAACTGGTCAGAGGGTCAGTGAACACTCTCAACGGATCAGAGGATCAGCGATCACTCGCAACGTATCAGAGGGTCAGTGATCAGTCCCAACAGGTCAGAGGGTCAGTGATCACACCGAACGGGTCAGAGCGACAGCGATCTCACCCAACGGGTCAGAGGGTCAGTGAACACTCTCAACGGGTCAGGGGATCAGCGATCACTCGCAACGTATCAGAGGGTCAGTGATCACTCCCAACAGGTCAGAGGGTCAGTGATCACTCCAAACGGGTCAGCGGGTCAGCGATCTCACCCAACGGGTTGGAGGGTCAGCGATCGCTCCCAACGGGACAGAGGGTCAGCGATTGGTCTCAATGAGTCAGAGGGTCAGCGATCGGTCTCAATGAGTCAGACGGTCAGTGATCGCTCCCAACGGGTCAGAGGGTCAGTGATCGCTCCCAACGGGTCAGAGGGTCAGTGATCTCACCCAACGGGTCAGAGGGTCAGTGTTCACTCCCAATGGGTCAGAGGGTCAGCGATCACTCTCAACGGGTCAGAGGGTCAGCGATCACTCCCAATGGGTCAGAGGGTCAGCGATCACTCTCAACGGGTCAGAGGGTCAGTGATCACTCCCAACGGGTCAGAGGGTCAGTGATCGCTCCCAACGGGTCACAGAGGCAGCGATCGCTCCCAGCGGGTCAGAGGGTCAGTGATCTCACCCAACAGGTCAGAGGGTCAGTGATCACTCCGAACGGGTCAGAGCGTCAGCGATCTCACCCAACAGGTCAGAGGGTCAGCGATCACTCCTAACGGGTCAGAGGGTCAGTGATCGCTCCCAACGGGTCAGCGGGTCAGCGATCTCACCCAATGGGTTGGAGGGTCAGCGATTGCTCCCAACGGGACAGAGGGTCAGCGATCGGTCTCAATGGGTCAGAGGGTCAGCGATTGCTCCCAACTGGTCAGACGGTCATTGATCGCTCCGAACGGGTCAGAGGGTCAGCTATCGCTCCCAACGGGTCAGAGGGTCAGCGATCACTCCCAACGGGTCAGAGGGTCAGTGATCGCTCTGAATGGGTCAGAGGGTTAGTGATCACTCCCAACGGGTCTGAGGGTCAGTGATCGCTCCCAACGGGTCAGAGGGTCAGCGATCTCACCCAACGGGTCAGAGGGTCAGCGATCACTCCGTACGGGTCAGAGAGTCAGTGATCGCTCCCAACCGGTCAGAGGGTCAGTGATCACTCTCAATGGGTCAGAGGGTCAGTGATCGCTCCCAACGGGTCAGAGGGTCAGGATTCATTCCCAACGGGTCAGAGCGTCAGCGATCGCTCCTAACGGGTCAGTGATCTCTCTCAATGGGTCAGCGTTTCAGGGTTCATTCCCAACGGGTCAGAGGGTCAGCGATCACTCCCAACGGGTCAGAGGGTCAGTGATCACTCCCAACGGTTCAGACGGTCAATGATCGCTCACAAAGGGTCAGAGGGTCAGCGATCGCTCTCAACGGGTCAGAGGGTCAGTGATCACTCTCAATGGGTCAGAGGGTCAGCGATCGCTGACAAAGGGTCAGAGGGTCAGCGATCGCTCCCAATGGGTCAGAGGGTCAGTGATCACTCCCAATGGGTCAGCGGGTCAGGGATCATTCCCAACGGGTCAGAGGGTCAGCGATTTCACCCAACGGGTCAGAGGGTCAGCGATCAGTCCCAACGGGTCAGATGGTCAGTTATAACTCTCAATGGTTCAGAGGGTCAGTGATCGCTCACAAAGGGTCAGAGGGCCAGCGATCCCTCTCAACTGGTCAGAGGGTCAGCGATTGCTCCCAACGGGTCACAGAGTCACCGATCTCACCCAACTGGTCAGAGGGTCAGTGAACACTCTCAACGGATCAGAGGATCAGCGATCACTCGCAACGTATCAGAGGGTCAGTGATCAGTCCCAACAGGTCAGAGGGTCAGTGATCACTCCGAACGGGTCAGAGCGACAGCGATCTCACCCAACGGGTCAGAGGGTCAGTGAACACTCTCAACGGGTCAGGGGATCAGCGATCACTCGCAACGTATCAGAGGGTCAGTGATCACTCCCAACAGGTCAGAGGGTCAGTGATCACTCCAAACGGGTCAGCGGGTCAGCGATCTCACCCAACGGGTTGGAGGGTCAGCGATCGCTCCCAACGGGACAGAGGGTCAGTGATCGCTCCCAATGGGTCAGCGGGTCAGGGTTCATTCCCAACGGGTCAGAGGGTCAGCGATCACTCCCAACGGGTCAGAGGGTCAGTGATCACTCCCAACGGTTCAGACGGTCAATGATCGCTCACAAAGGGTCAGAGGGTCAGCGATCGCTCTCAACGGGTCAGAGGGTCAGTGATCACTCTCAATGGGTCAGAGGGTCAGCGATCGCTGACAAAGGGTCAGAGGGTCAGCGATCGCTCCCAATGGGTCAGAGGGTCAGTGATCACTCCCAATGGGTCAGCGGGTCAGGGATCATTCCCAACGGGTCAGAGGGTCAGCGATCACTCCCAACGGGTCAGAGGGTCAGTTATAACTCTCAATGGGTCAGAGGGTCAGTGATCGCTCACAAAGGGTCAGAGGGCCAGCGATCGCTCTCAACTGGTCAGAGGGTCAGCGATTGCTCCCAACGGGTCACAGAGTCAGCGATCTCACCCAACTGGTCAGAGGGTCAGTGAACACTCTCAACGGATCAGAGGATCAGCGATCACTCGCAACGTATCAGAGGGTCAGTGATCAGTCCCAACAGGTCAGAGGGTCAGTGATCACTCCGAACGGGTCAGAGCGACAGCGATCTCACCCAACGGGTCAGAGGGTCAGTGAACACTCTCAACGGGTCAGGGGATCAGCGATCACTCGCAACGTATCAGAGGGTCAGTGATCACTCCCAACAGGTCAGAGGGTCAGTGATCACTCCAAACGGGTCAGCGGGTCAGCGATCTCACCCAACGGGTTGGAGGGTCAGCGATCGCTCCCAACGGGACAGAGGGTCAGTGATCGCTCCCAATGGGTCAGCGGGTCAGGGTTCATTCCCAACGGGTCAGAGGGTCAGCGATCACTCCCAACGGGTCAGAGGGTCAGTGATCACTCCCAACGGTTCAGACGGTCAATGATCGCTCACAAAGGGTCAGAGGGTCAGCGATCGCTCTCAACGGGTCAGAGGGTCAGTGATCACTCTCAATGGGTCAGAGGGTCAGCGATCGCTGACAAAGGGTCAGAGGGTCAGCGATCGCTCCCAATGGGTCAGAGGGTCAGTGATCACTCCCAATGGGTCAGCGGGTCAGGGATCATTCCCAACGGGTCAGAGGGTCAGCGATCACTCCCAACGGGTCAGAGGGTCAGTTATAACTCTCAATGGGTCAGAGGGTCAGTGATCGCTCACAAAGGGTCAGAGGGCCAGCGATCGCTCTCAACTGGTCAGAGGGTCAGCGATTGCTCCCAACGGGTCACAGAGTCAGCGATCTCACCCAACTGGTCAGAGGGTCAGTGAACACTCTCAACGGATCAGAGGATCAGCGATCACTCGCAACGTATCAGAGGGTCAGTGATCAGTCCCAACAGGTCAGAGGGTCAGTGATCACTCCGAACGGGTCAGAGCGACAGCGATCTCACCCAACGGGTCAGAGGGTCAGTGAACACTCTCAACGGGTCAGGGGATCAGCGATCACTCGCAACGTATCAGAGGGTCAGTGATCACTCCCAACAGGTCAGAGGGTCAGTGATCACTCCAAACGGGTCAGCGGGTCAGCGATCTCACCCAACGGGTTGGAGGGTCAGCGATCGCTCCCAACGGGACAGAGGATCAGCGATTGGTCTCAATGAGTCAGAGGGTCAGCGATCGGTCTCAATGAGTCAGACGGTCAGTGATCGCTCCCAACGGGTCAGAGGGTCAGTGATCGCTCCCAACGGGTCAGAGGGTCAGTGATCTCACCCAACGGGTCAGAGGGTCAGTGTTCACTCCCAATGGGTCAGAGGGTCAGCGATCACTCTCAACGGGTCAGAGGGTCAGCGATCACTCCCAATGGGTCAGAGGGTCAGCGATCACTCTCAACGGGTCAGAAGGTCAGTGATCACTCCCAACGGGTCAGAGGGTCAGTGATCGCTCCCAACGGGTCACAGAGACAGCGATCGCTCCCAGCGGGTCAGAGGGTCAGTGATCTCACCCAACAGGTCAGAGGGTCAGTGATCACTCCGAACGGGTCAGAGCGTCAGCGATCTCACCCAACAGGTCAGAGGGTCAGCGATCACTCCCAACGGGTCAGAGGGTCAGTGATCGCTCCCAACGGGTCAGCGGGTCAGCGATCTCACCCAATGGGTTGGAGGGTCAGCGATTGCTCCCAACGGGACAGAGGGTCAGCGATCGGTCTCAATGGGTCAGAGGGTCAGCTATCGCTCCCAACGGGTCAGAGGGTCAGCGATCACTCCCAACGGGTCAGAGGGTCAGTGATCGCTCTGAATGGGTCAGAGGGTTAGTGATCACTCCCAACGGGTCTGAGGGTCAGTGATCGCTCCCAACGGGTCAGAGGGTCAGCGATCTCACCCAACGGGTCAGAGGGTCAGCGATCACTCCGTACGGGTCAGAGAGTCAGTGATCGCTCCCAACCGGTCAGAGGGTCAGTGATCACTCTCAATGGGTCAGAGGGTCAGTGATCGCTCCCAACGGGTCAGAGGGTCAGGATTCATTCCCAACGGGTCAGAGGGTCAGCGATCGCTCCTAACGGGTCAGTGATCTCTCCCAATGGGTCAGCGGGTCAGGGTTCATTCCCAACGGGTCAGAGGGTCAGCGATCACTCCCAACGGGTCAGAGGGTCAGTGATCACTCCCAACGGTTCAGACGGTCAATGATCGCTCACAAAGGGTCAGAGGGTTAGCGATCACTCCCAACGGGTCAGAGGGTCAGCGATCGCTCTCAACGGGTCAGAGGGTCAGTGATCACTCTCAATGGGTCAGAGGGTCAGCGATCGCTGACAAAGGGTCAGAGGGTCAGCGATCGCTCCCAATGGGTCAGAGGGTCAGTGATCACTCCCAATGGGTCAGCGGGTCAGGGATCATTCCCAACGGGTCAGAGGGTCAGCGATTTCACCCAACGGGTCAGAGGGTCAGCGATCAGTCCCAACGGGTCAGAGGGTCAGTTATAACTCTCAATGGTTCAGAGGGTCAGTGATGGCTCACAAAGGGTCAGAGGGCCAGCGATCGCTCTCAACTGGTCAGAGGGTCAGCGATTGCTCCCAACGGGTCACAGAGTCACCGATCTCACCCAACTGGTCAGAGGGTCAGTGATCACTCTCAACGGATCAGAGGATCAGCGATCACTCGCAACGTATCAGAGGGTCAGTGATCAGTCCCAACAGGTCAGAGGGTCAGTGATCACTCCGAACGGGTCAGAGCGACAGCGATCTCACCCAACGGGTCAGAGGGTCAGTGAACACTCTCAACGGGTCAGGGGATCAGCGATCACTCGCAACGTATCAGAGGGTCAGTGATCACTCCCAACAGGTCAGAGGGTCAGTGATCACTCCAAACGGGTCAGCGGGTCAGCGATCTCACCCAACGGGTTGGAGGGTCAGCGATCGCTCCCAACGGGACAGAGGGTCAGCGATTGGTCTCAATGAGTCAGAGGGTCAGCGATCGGTCTCAATGAGTCAGACGGTCAGTGATCGCTCCCAACGGGTCAGAGGGTCAGTGATCGCTCCCAACGGGTCAGAGGGTCAGTGATCTCACCCAACGGGTCAGAGGGTCAGTGTTCACTCCCAATGGGTCAGAGGGTCAGCGATCACTCTCAACGGGTCAGAGGGTCAGCGATCACCCCCAATGGGTCAGAGGGTCAGCGATCACTCTCAACGGGTCAGAGGGTCAGTGATCACTCCCAACGGGTCAGAGGGTCAGTGATCGCTCCCAACGGGTCACAGAGGCAGCGATCGCTCCCAGCGGGTCAGAGGGTCAGTGATCTCACCCAACAGGTCAGAGGGTCAGTGATCACTCCGAACGGGTCAGAGCGTCAGCGATCTCACCCAACAGGTCAGAGGGTCAGCGATCACTCCTAACGGGTCAGAGGGTCAGTGATCGCTCCCAACGGGTCAGCGGGTCAGCGATCTCACCCAATGGGTTGGAGGGTCAGCGATTGCTCCCAACGGGACAGAGGGTCAGCGATCGGTCTCAATGAGTCAGACGGTCAGTGATCGCTCCCAACGGGTCAGAGGGTCAGTGATCGATCCCAACGGGTCAGAGGGTCAGTGATCTCACCCAACGGGTCAGAGGGTCAGTGTTCACTCCCAATGGGTCAGAGGGTCAGCGATCACTCTCAACGGGTCAGAGGGTCAGCGATCACTCCCAATGGGTCAGAGGGTCAGCGATCACTCTCAACGGGTCAGAGGGTCAGTAATCACTCCCAACGGGTCAGAGGGTCAGTGATCGCTCCCAACGGGTCACAGAGGCAGCGATCGCTCCCCCGGGTCAGAGGGTCAGTGATCTCACCCAACAGGTCAGAGGGTCAGTGATCACTCCTAACGGGTCAGAGGGTCAGTGATCGCTCCCAACGGGTCAGCGGGTCAGCGATCTCACCCAATGGGTCAGAGGGTCAGCGATCGCTCCCAACTGGTCAGACGGTCATTGATCGCTCCGAACGGGTCAGAGGGTCAGCTATCGCTCTCAACGGGTCAGAGGGTCAGCTATCACTCCCAACGGGTCAGAGGGTCAGTGATCGCTCTCAATGGGTCAGAGGGTCAGTGATCGCTCATAAAGGGTCAGAGGGTCAGCGATCGCTGTCAACGGGTCAGAGGGTCCGCGATCGCTCCCAACGGGTCACAGAGTCAGCGATCGCTCCCAGCGGGTCAGAGGGTCAGTGATCTCACCCAACGGGTCAGAGGGTCAGTGATCTCACCCAACGGGTCAGAGGGTCAGCGATCACTCTCAACGGGTCAGAGGATCAGCGATCACTCTCAACGGATCAGAGGGTCAGTGATAACTCCGAACGGGTCAGAGCGTCAGCGATCTCACCCAACGGGTCAGAGGGTCAGCGATCGCTCCCAACCGGTCAGAGGGTCAGTGATCGCTCCCAACGGGTCAGCCGGTCAGCGATCTCACCCAACGGGTCAGCGGGTCAGCGATTGCTCCCAACAGGACAGAGGGTCAGCGATTGCTCCCAACGGGTCACAGAGTCAGCTATCGCTCCCAGCGGGTCAGAGGGTCAGTGATCTCACCCAACGGGTCAGAGGGTCAGTGAACACTCTCAACGGATCAGTGGATCAGCGATCACTCGCAACGTACCAGAGGGTCAGTGATCAGTCCCAACAGGTCAGAGGGTCAGTGATCACTCCGAACGGGTCAGAGCGACAGCGATCTCACCCAACGGGTCAGAGGGTCAGTGAACACTCTCAACGGGTCAGGGGATCAGCGATCACTCGCAACGTATCAGAGGGTCAGTGATCACTCCCAACAGGTCAGAGGGTCAGTGATCACTCCAAACGGGTCAGCGGGTCAGCGATCTCACCCAACGGGTTGGAGGGTCAGCGATCGCTCCCAACGGGACAGAGGGTCAGCGATTGGTCTCAATGAGTCAGAGGGTCAGCGATCGGTCTCAATGAGTCAGACGGTCAGTGATCGCTCCCAACGGGTCAGAGGGTCAGTGATCGCTCCCAACGGGTCAGAGGGTCAGCGATCACTCCCAATGGGTCAGAGGGTCAGCGATCACTCTCAACGGGTCAGAGGGTCAGTGATCACTCCCAACGGGTCAGAGGGTCAGTGATCGCTCCCAACGGGTCACAGAGGCAGCGATCGCTCCCAGCGGGTCAGAGGGTCAGTGATCTCACCCAACAGGTCGGAGGGTCAGCGATCACTCCTAACGGGTCAGAGTGTCAGTGATCTCACCCAATGGGTCAGAGGGTCAGCGATCACTCTCAACGGGTCAGAGGGTCAGCGATCACTCCCAACGGGTCAGAGGGTCAGTGATCACTCCCAACGGGTCAGAGGGCCAGCGATCGCTCCCAGCGGGTCAGAGGGTCAGTGATCACTCTCAATGGGTCAGACGGTCAGTGATCGCTCACAAAGGGTCAGAGGGTCAGCGATCACTCTCAACGGGTCAGAGGGTCAGTGATCACTCCCAACGGGTCATAGGGTCAGTGATCACTCCCAACGGTTCAGACGGTCAATGATCGCTCACAAAGGGTCAGAGGGTCAGCGATCGCTCTCAACGGGTCAGAGGGTCAGTGATCACTCTCAATGGGTCAGAGGGTCAGCGATCGCTGACAAAGGGTCAGAGGGTCAGCGATCGCTCCCAATGGGTCAGAGGGTCAGTGATCACTCCCAATGGGTCAGCGGGTCAGGGATCATTCCCAACGGGTCAGAGGGTCAGTGATCGCTCCCAACGGGTCACAGAGGCAGCGATCGCTCCCAGCGGGTCAGAGGGTCAGTGATCTCACCCAACAGGTCGGAGGGTCAGTGATCACTCCGAACGGGTCAGAGCGTCAGCGATCTCACCCAACAGGTCAGAGGGTCAGCGATCACTCCTAGCGGGTCAGAGGGTCAGTGATCGCTCCCAACGGGTCAGCGGGTCAGGATTCATTCCCAACGGGTCAGAGGGTCAGCGATCGCTCCTAACGGGTCAGTGATCGCTCCCAATGGGTCAGCGGGTCAGGGTTCATTCCCAACGGGTCAGAGGGTCAGCGATCACTCCCAGCGGGTCAGAGGGTCAGTGATCACTCCCAACGGTTCAGACGGTCAATGATCGCTCACAAAGGGTCAGAGGGTCAGCGATCGCTCTCAACGGGTCAGAGGGTCAGTGATCACTCTCAATGGGTCAGAGGGTCAGCGATCTCACCCAACGGGTCAGAGGGTCAGTGTTCACTCCCAATGGGTCAGAGGGTCAGCGATCACTCTCAACGGGTCAGAGGGTCAGCGATCACTCCCAATGGGTCAGAGGGTCAGCGATCACTCTCAACGGGTCAGATGGTCAGTGATCACTCCCAACTGGTCAGAGGGTCAGTGATCGCTCCCAACGGGTCACAGAGGCAGCGATCGCTCCCAGCGGGTCAGAGGGTCAGTGATCTCACCCAACAGGTCGGAGGGTCAGTGATCACTCCGAACGGGTCAGAGCGTCAGCGATCTCACCCAACAGGTCAGAGGGTCAGCGATCACTCCTAACGGGTCAGAGGGTCAGTGATCGCTCCCAACGGGTCAGCGGGTCAGGATTCATTCCCAACGGGTCAGAGGGTCAGCGATCGCTCCTAACGGGTCAGTGATCGCTCCCAATGGGTCAGCGGGTCAGGGTTCATTCCCAACGGGTCAGAGGGTCAGCGATCACTCCCAACGGGTCAGAGGGTCAGTGATCACTCCCAACGGTTCAGACGGTCAATGATCGCTCACAAAGGGTCAGAGGGTCAGCGATCGCTCTCAACGGGTCAGAGGGTCAGTGATCACTCTCAATGGGTCAGAGGGTCAGCGATCGCTGACAAAGGGTCAGAGGGTCAGCGATCGCTCCCAATGGGTCAGAGGGTCAGTGATCACTCCCAATGGGTCAGCGGGTCAGGGATCATTCCCAACGGGTCAGAGGGTCAGTGATCTCACCCAACAGGTCGGAGGGTCAGTGATCACTCCGAACGGGTCAGAGCGTCAGCGATCTCACCCAACAGGTCAGAGGGTCAGCGATCACTCCTAACGGGTCAGAGGGTCAGTGATCGCTCCCAACGGGTCAGCGGGTCAGGATTCATTCCCAACGGGTCAGAGGGTCAGCGATCGCTCCTAACGGGTCAGTGATCGCTCCCAATGGGTCAGCGGGTCAGGGTTCATTCCCAACGGGTCAGAGGGTCAGCGATCACTCCCAGCGGGTCAGAGGGTCAGTGATCACTCCCAACGGTTAAGACGGTCAATGATCGCTCACAAAGGGTCAGAGGGTCAGCGATCGCTCTCAACGGGTCAGAGGGTCAGTGATCACTCTCAATGGGTCAGAGGGTCAGCGATCTCACCCAACGGGTTGGAGGGTCAGCGATCGCTCCCAACGGGACAGAGGGTCAGCGATTGGTCTCAATGAGTCAGAGGGTCAGCGATCGGTCTCAATGAGTCAGACGGTCAGTGATCGCTCCCAACGGGTCAGAGGGTCAGTGATCGCTCCCAACGGGTCAGAGGGTCAGTGATCTCACCCAACGGGTCAGAGGGTCAGCGATCACTCCGTACGGGTCAGAGAGTCAGTGATCGCTCCCAACCGGTCAGAGGGTCAGTGATCACTCTCAATGGGTCAGAGGGTCAGTGATCGCTCCCAACGGGTCAGAGGGTCAGGATTCATTCCCAACGGGTCAGAGGGTCAGCGATCGCTCCTAACGGGTCAGTGATCGCTCCCAATGGGTCAGCGGGTCAGGGTTCATTCCCAACGGGTCAGAGGGTCAGCGATCACTCCCAACGGGTCAGAGGGTCAGTGATCACTCCCAACGGTTCAGACGGTCAATGATCGCTCACAAAGGGTCAGAGGGTCAGCGATCGCTCTCAACGGGTCAGAGGGTCAGTGATCACTCTCAATGGGTCAGAGGGTCAGCGATCGCTGTCAACGGGTCAGAGGGTCCGCGATCGCTCCCAACGGGTCACAGAGTCAGCGATCGCTCCCAGCGGGTCAGAGGGTCAGTGATCTCACCCAACGGGTCAGAGGGTCAGTGATCACTCTCAATGGGTCAGAGGGTCAGCGATCGCTGTCAACGGGTCAGAGGGTCCGCGATCGCTCCCAACGGGTCACAGAGTCAGCGATCGCTCCCAGCGGGTCAGAGGGTCAGTGATCTCACCCAACGGGTCAGCGGGTCAGGGTTCATTCCCAACGGGTCAGAGGGTCAGCGATCACTCCCAACGGGTCAGAGGGTCAGTGATCACTCCCAACGGTTCAGACGGTCAATGATCGCTCACAAAGGGTCAGAGGGTCAGCGATCGCTCTCAACGGGTCAGAGGGTCAGTGATCACTCTCAATGGGTCAGAGGGTCAGCGATCGCTGTCAACGGATCAGAGGGTCAGTGATAACTCCGAACGGGTCAGAGCGTCAGCGATCTCACCCAACGGGTCAGAGGGTCAGCGATCGCTCCCAACCGGTCAGAGGGTCAGTGATCGCTCCCAACGGGTCAGCCGGTCAGCGATCTCACCCAACGGGTCAGCGGGTCAGCGATTGCTCCCAACAGGACAGAGGGTCAGCGATTGCTCCCAACGGGTCACAGAGTCAGCTATCGCTCCCAGCGGGTCAGAGGGTCAGTGATCTCACCCAACGGGTCAGAGGGTCAGTGAACACTCTCAACGGGTCAGGGGATCAGCGATCACTCGCAACGTATCAGAGGGTCAGTGATCACTCCCAACAGGTCAGAGGGTCAGTGATCACTCCAAACGGGTCAGCGGGTCAGCGATCTCACCCAACGGGTTGGAGGGTCAGCGATCGCTCCCAACGGGACAGAGGGTCAGCGATTGGTCTCAATGAGTCAGAGGGTCAGCGATCGGTCTCAATGAGTCAGAGGGTCAGTGATCACTCTCAATGGGTCAGAGGGTCAGCGATCGCTGACAAAGGGTCAGAGGGTCAGCGATCGCTCCCAATGGGTCAGAGGGTCAGTGATCACTCCCAATGGGTCAGCGGGTCAGGGATCATTCCCAACGGGTCAGAGGGTCAGTGATCTCACCCAACAGGTCGGAGGGTCAGTGATCACTCCGAACGGGTCAGAGCGTCAGCGATCTCACCCAACAGGTCAGAGGGTCAGCGATCACTCCTAACGGGTCAGAGGGTCAGTGATCGCTCCCAACGGGTCAGCGGGTCAGGATTCATTCCCAACGGGTCAGAGGGTCAGCGATCGCTCCTAACGGGTCAGTGATCGCTCCCAATGGGTCAGCGGGTCAGGGTTCATTCCCAACGGGTCAGAGGGTCAGCGAACACTCCCAGCGGGTCAGAGGGTCAGTGATCACTCCCAACGGTTAAGACGGTCAATGATCGCTCACAAAGGGTCAGAGGGTCAGCGATCGCTCTCAACGGGTCAGAGGGTCAGTGATCACTCTCAATGGGTCAGAGGGTCAGCGATCTCACCCAACGGGTTGGAGGGTCAGCGATCGCTCCCAACGGGACAGAGGGTCAGCGATTGGTCTCAATGAGTCAGAGGGTCAGCGATCGGTCTCAATGAGTCAGACGGTCAGTGATCGCTCCCAACGGGTCAGAGGGTCAGTGATCGCTCCCAACGGGTCAGAGGGTCAGTGATCTCACCCAACGGGTCAGAGGGTCAGCGATCACTCCGTACGGGTCAGAGAGTCAGTGATCGCTCCCAACCGGTCAGAGGGTCAGTGATCACTCTCAATGGGTCAGAGGGTCAGTGATCGCTCCCAACGGGTCAGAGGGTCAGGATTCATTCCCAACGGGTCAGAGCGTCAGCGATCGCTCCTAACGGGTCAGTGATCGCTCCCAATGGGTCAGCGGGTCAGGGTTCATTCCCAACGGGTCAGAGGGTCAGCGATCACTCCCAACGGGTCAGAGGGTCAGTGATCACTCCCAACGGTTCAGACGGTCAATGATCGCTCACAAAGGGTCAGAGGGTCAGCGATCGCTCTCAACGGGTCAGAGGGTCAGTGATCACTCTCAATGGGTCAGAGGGTCAGCGATCGCTGTCAACGGGTCAGAGGGTCCGCGATCGCTCCCAACGGGTCACAGAGTCAGCGATCGCTCCCAGCGGGTCAGTGGGTCAGTGATCTCACCCAACGGGTCAGAGGGTCAGCGATCACTCTCAACGGGTCAGAGGATCAGCGATCACTCTCAACGGATCAGAGGGTCAGTGATAACTCCGAACGGGTCAGAGCGTCAGCGATCTCACCCAACGGGTCAGAGGGTCAGCGATCGCTCCCAACCGGTCAGAGGGTCAGTGATCGCTCCCAACGGGTCAGCCGGTCAGCGATCTCACCCAACGGGTCCGCGGGTCAGCGATTGCTCCCAACAGGACAGAGGGTCAGCGATTGCTCCCAACGGGTCACAGAGTCAGCTATCGCTCCCAGCGGGTCAGAGGGTCAGTGATCTCACCCAACGGGTCAGAGGGTCAGTGAACACTCTCAACGGGTCAGGGGATCAGCGATCACTCGCAACGTATCAGAGGGTCAGTGATCACTCCCAACAGGTCAGAGGGTCAGTGATCACTCCAAACGGGTCAGCGGGTCAGCGATCTCACCCAACGGGTTGGAGGGTCAGCGATCGCTCCCAACGGGACAGAGGGTCAGCGATTGGTCTCAATGAGTCAGAGGGTCAGCGATCGGTCTCAATGAGTCAGACGGTCAGTGATCGCTCCCAACGGGTCAGAGGGTCAGTGATCGCTCCCAACGGGTCAGAGGGTCAGCGATCACTCCCAATGGGTCAGAGGGTCAGCGATCACTCTCAACGGGTCAGAGGGTCAGTGATCACTCCCAACGGGTCAGAGGGTCAGTGATCGCTCCCAACGGGTCACAGAGGCAGCGATCGCTCCCAGCGGGTCAGAGGGTCAGTGATCTCACCCAACAGGTCGGAGGGTCAGCGATCACTCCTAACGGGTCAGAGTGTCAGTGATCTCACCCAATGGGTCAGAGGGTCAGCGATCACTCTCAACGGGTCAGAGGGTCAGCGATCACTCCCAACGGGTCAGAGGGTCAGTGATCACTCCCAACGGGTCAGAGGGCCAGCGATCGCTCCCAGCGGGTCAGAGGGTCAGTGATCACTCTCAATGGGTCAGACGGTCAGTGATCGCTCACAAAGGGTCAGAGGGTCAGCGATCACTCTCAACGGGTCAGAGGGTCAGTGATCACTCCCAACGGGTCATAGGGTCAGTGATCACTCCCAACGGTTCAGACGGTCAATGATCGCTCACAAAGGGTCAGAGGGTCAGCGATCGCTCTCAACGGGTCAGAGGGTCAGTGATCACTCTCAATGGGTCAGAGGGTCAGCGATCGCTGACAAAGGGTCAGAGGGTCAGCGATCGCTCCCAATGGGTCAGAGGGTCAGTGATCACTCCCAATGGGTCAGCGGGTCAGGGATCATTCCCAACGGGTCAGAGGGTCAGTGATCGCTCCCAACGGGTCACAGAGGCAGCGATCGCTCCCAGCGGGTCAGAGGGTCAGTGATCTCACCCAACAGGTCGGAGGGTCAGTGATCACTCCGAACGGGTCAGAGCGTCAGCGATCTCACCCAACAGGTCAGAGGGTCAGCGATCACTCCTAACGGGTCAGAGGGTCAGTGATCGCTCCCAACGGGTCAGCGGGTCAGGATTCATTCCCAACGGGTCAGAGGGTCAGCGATCGCTCCTAACGGGTCAGTGATCGCTCCCAATGGGTCAGCGGGTCAGGGTTCATTCCCAACGGGTCAGAGGGTCAGCGATCACTCCCAACGGGTCAGAGGGTCAGTGATCACTCCCAACGGTTCAGACGGTCAATGATCGCTCACAAAGGGTCAGAGGGTCAGCGATCGCTCTCAACGGGTCAGAGGGTCAGTGATCACTCTCAATGGGTCAGAGGGTCAGCGATCGCTGACAAAGGGTCAGAGGGTCAGCGATCGCTCCCAATGGGTCAGAGGGTCAGTGATCACTCCCAATGGGTCAGCGGGTCAGGGATCATTCCCAACGGGTCAGAGGGTCAGTGATCGCTCCCAACGGGTCACAGAGGCAGCGATCGCTCCCAGCGGGTCAGAGGGTCAGTGATCTCACCCAACAGGTCGGAGGGTCAGTGATCACTCCGAACGGGTCAGAGCGTCAGCGATCTCACCCAACAGGTCAGAGGGTCAGCGATCACTCCTAACGGGTCAGAGGGTCAGTGATCGCTCCCAACGGGTCAGCGGGTCAGGATTCATTCCCAACGGGTCAGAGGGTCAGCGATCGCTCCTAACGGGTCAGTGATCGCTCCCAATGGGTCAGCGGGTCAGGGTTCATTCCCAACGGGTCAGAGGGTCAGCGATCACTCCCAACGGGTCGGAGGGTCAGTGATCACTCCCAACGGTTCAGACGGTCAATGATCGCTCACAAAGGGTCAGAGGGTCAGCGATCGCTCTCAACGGGTCAGAGGGTCAGTGATCACTCTCAATGGGTCAGAGGGTCAGCGATCGCTGACAAAGGGTCAGAGGGTCAGCGATCGCTCCCAATGGGTCAGAGGGTCAGTGATCACTCCCAATGGGTCAGAGGGTCAGGGATCATTCCCAACGGGTCACAGAGGCAGCGATCGCTCCCAGCGGGTCAGAGGGTCAGTGATCTCACCCAACAGGTCGGAGGGTCAGTGATCACTCCGAACGGGTCAGAGCGTCAGCGATCTCACCCAACAGGTCAGAGGGTCAGCGATCACTCCTAACGGGTCAGAGGGTCAGTGATCGCTCCCAACGGGTCAGCGGGTCAGGATTCATTCCAAACGGGTCAGAGGGTCAGCGATCGCTCCTAACGGGTCAGTGATCGCTCCGAATGGGTCAGCGGGTCAGGGTTCATTCCCAACGGGTCAGAGGGTCAGCGATCACTCCCAGCGGGTCAGAGGGTCAGTGATCACTCCCAACGGTTAAGACGGTCAATGATCGCTCACAAAGGGTCAGAGGGTCAGCGATCGCTCTCAACGGGTCAGAGGGTCAGTGATCACTCTCAATGGGTCAGAGGGTCAGCGATCTCACCCAACGGGTTGGAGGGTCAGCGATCGCTCCCAACGGGACAGAGGGTCAGCGATTGGTCTCAATGAGTCAGAGGGTCAGCGATCGGTCTCAATGAGTCAGACGGTCAGTGATCGCTCCCAACGGGTCAGAGGGTCAGTGATCGCTCCCAACGGGTCAGAGGGTCAGTGATCTCACCCAACGGGTCAGAGGGTCAGCGATCACTCCGTACGGGTCAGAGAGTCAGTGATCGCTCCCAACCGGTCAGAGGGTCAGTGATCACTCTCAATGGGTCAGAGGGTCAGTGATCGCTCCCAACGGGTCAGAGGGTCAGGATTCATTCCCAACGGGTCAGAGGGTCAGCGATCGCTCCTAACGGGTCAGTGATCGCTCCCAATGGGTCAGCGGGTCAGGGTTCATTCCCAACGGGTCAGAGGGTCAGCGATCACTCCCAACGGGTCAGAGGGTCAGTGATCACTCCCAACGGTTCAGACGGTCAATGATCGCTCACAAAGGGTCAGAGGGTCAGCGATCGCTCTCAACGGGTCAGAGGGTCAGTGATCACTCTCAATGGGTCAGAGGGTCAGCGATCGCTGACAAAGGGTCAGAGGGTCAGCGATCGCTCCCAATGGGTCAGAGGGTCAGTGATCACTCCCAATGGGTCAGCGGGTCAGGGATCATTCCCAACGGGTCAGAGGGTCAGCGATTTCACCCAACGGGTCAGAGGGTCAGCGATCAGTCCCAACGGGTCAGAGGGTCAGTTATAACTCTCAATGGGTCAGAGGGTCAGTGATCGCTCACAAAGGGTCAGAGGGCCAGCGATCGCTCTCAACTGGTCAGAGGGTCAGCGATTGCTCCCAACGGGTCACAGAGTCAGCGATCTCACCCAACTGGTCAGAGGGTCAGTGAACACTCTCAACGGATCAGAGGATCAGCGATCACTCGCAACGTATCAGAGGGTCAGTGATCAGTCCCAACAGGTCAGAGGGTCAGTGATCACTCCGAACGGGTCAGAGCGACAGCGATCTCACCCAACGGGTCAGAGGGTCAGTGAACACTCTCAACGGGTCAGGGGATCAGCGATCACTCGCAACGTATCAGAGGGTCAGTGATCACTCCCAACAGGTCAGAGGGTCAGTGATCACTCCAAACGGGTCAGCGGGTCAGCGATCTCACCCAACGGGTTGGAGGGTCAGCGATCGCTCCCAACGGGACAGAGGGTCAGCGATTGATCTCAATGAGTCAGAGGGTCAGCGATCGGTCTCAATGAGTCAGACGGTCAGTGATCGCTCCCAACGGGTCAGAGGGTCAGTGATCGCTCCCAACGGGTCAGAGGGTCAGTGATCTCACCCAACGGGTCAGAGGGTCAGTGTTCACTCCCAATGGGTCAGAGGGTCAGCGATCACTCTCAACGGGTCAGAGGGTCAGCGATCACTCCCAATGGGTCAGAGGGTCAGCGATCACTCTCAACGGGTCAGAGGGTCAGTGATCACTCCCAACGGGTCAGAGGGTCAGTGATCGCTCCCAACGGGTCACAGAGGCAGCGATCGCTCCCAGCGGGTCAGAGGGTCAGTGATCTCACCCAACAGGTCAGAGGGTCAGTGATCACTCCGAACGGGTCAGAGCGTCAGCGATCTCACCCAACAGGTCAGAGGGTCAGCGATCACTCCTAACGGGTCAGAGGGTCAGTGATCGCTCCCAACGGGTCAGCGGGTCAACGATCTCACCCAATGGGTTGGAGGGTCAGCGATTGCTCCCAACGGGACAGAGGGTCAGCGATCGGTCTCAATGGGTCAGAGGGTCAGCGATCGCTCCCAACTGGTCAGACGGTCATTGATCGCTCCGAACGGGTCAGAGGGTCAGCTATCGCTCTCAACGGGTCAGAGGGTCAGCGATCACTCCCAACGGGTCAGAGGGTCAGTGATCGCTCACAATGGGTCAGAGGGTCAGTGATCGCTCATAAAGGGTCTGAGGGTCAGCGATCGCTGTCAACGGGTCAGAGGGTCCGCGATCGCTCCCAACGGGTCACAGAGTCAGCGATCGCTCCCAGCGGGTCAGAGGGTCAGTGATCTCACCCAACGGGTCAGAGGGTCAGCGATCACTCTCAACGGGTCAGAGGATCAGCGATCACTCTCAACGGATCAGAGGGTCAGTGATAACTCCGAACGGGTCAGAGCGTCAGCGATCTCACCCAACGGGTCAGAGGGTCAGCGATCGCTCCCAACGGGTCAGAGGGTCAGTGATCGCTCCCAACGGGTCAGCGGGTCAGCGATTGCTCCCAACAGGACAGAGGGTCAGCGATTGCTCCCAACGGGTCACAGAGTCAGCGATCGCTCCCAGCGGGTCAGAGGGTCAGTGATCTCACCCAACGGGTCAGAGGGTCAGTGAT
Organism: Hypanus sabinus; assembly: GCF_030144855.1. Lineage (NCBI taxonomy): Eukaryota > Metazoa > Chordata > Chondrichthyes > Myliobatiformes > Dasyatidae > Hypanus > Hypanus sabinus. The sequence continues at coordinate 114,676,966 of NC_082711.1, read as the reverse complement.
CACTCTCAACGGGTCAGAGGGTCAGTGATAACTCCCAACAGGTCAGAGGGTCAGTGATCACTCCAAACGGGTCAGAGCGTCAGCGATCTCACCCAACGGGTCAGAGGGTCAGTGATCGCTCCTAACGGGTCAGAGGGTCACTGATCGCTCCCAACGGGTCAGCGGGTCAGCGATCTCACCCAACGGGTTGGAGGGTCAGCGATTGCTCCCAACGGCACAGAGGGTCAGCGATCGGTCTCAATGGGTCAGAGGGTCAGCGATCGCTCCCAACTGGTCAGACGGTCAGTGATCGCTCCCAACGGGTCACAGAGTCACCGATCTCACCCAACTGGTCAGAGGGTCAGTGAACACTCTCAACGGATCAGAGGATCAGCGATCACTCGCAACGTATCAGAGGGTCAGTGATCAGTCCCAACAGGTCAGAGGGTCAGTGATCACTCCGAACGGGTCAGAGCGACAGCGATCTCACCCAACGGGTCAGAGGGTCAGTGAACACTCTCAACGGGTCAGGGGATCAGCGATCACTCGCAACGTATCAGAGGGTCAGTGATCACTCCCAACAGGTCAGAGGGTCAGTGATCACTGCAAACGGGTCAGCGGGTCAGCGATCTCACCCAACGGGTTGGAGGGTCAGCGATCGCTCCCAACGGGACAGAGGGTCAGCGATTGGTCTCAATGAGTCAGAGGGTCAGCGATCGGTCTCAATGAGTCAGACGGTCAGTGATCGCTCCCAACGGGTCAGAGGGTCAGTGATCGCTCCCAACGGGTCAGAGGGTCAGTGATCTCACCCAACGGGTCAGAGGGTCAGTGTTCACTCCCAATGGGTCAGAGGGTCAGCGATCACTCTCAACGGGTCAGAGGGTCAGCGATCACTCCCAATGGGTCAGAGGGTCAGCGATCACTCTCAACGGGTCAGAGGGTCAGTGATCACTCCCAACGGGTCAGAGGGTCAGTGATCGCTCCCAACGGGTCACAGAGGCAGCGATCGCTCCCAGCGGGTCAGAGGGTCAGTGATCTCACCCAACAGGTCAGAGGGTCAGTGATCACTCCGAACGGGTCAGAGCGTCAGCGATCTCACCCAACAGGTCAGAGGGTCAGCGATCACTCCTAACGGGTCAGAGGGTCAGTGATCGCTCCCAACGGGTCAGCGGGTCAGCGATCTCACCCAATGGGTTGGAGGGTCAGCGATTGCTCCCAACGGGACAGAGGGTCAGCGATCGGTCTCAATGAGTCAGACGGTCAGTGATCGCTCCCAACGGGTCAGAGGGTCAGTGATCGCTCCCAACGGGTCAGAGGGTCAGTGATCTCACCCAACGGGTCAGAGGGTCAGTGTTCACTCCCAATGGGTCAGAGGGTCAGCGATCACTCTCAACGGGTCAGAGGGTCAGCGATCACTCCCAATGGGTCAGAGGGTCAGCGATCACTCTCAACGGGTCAGAGGGTCAGTAATCACTCCCAACGGGTCAGAGGGTCAGTGATCGCTCCCAACGGGTCACAGAGGCAGCGATCGCTCCCAGCGGGTCAGAGGGTCAGTGATCTCACCCAACAGGTCAGAGGGTCAGTGATCACTCCGAACGGGTCAGAGCGTCAGCGATCTCACCCAACAGGTCAGAGGGTCAGCGATCACTCCTAACGGGTCAGAGGGTCAGTGATCGCTCCCAACGGGTCAGCGGGTCAGCGATCTCACCCAATGGGTCAGAGGGTCAGCGATCGCTCCCAACTGGTCAGACGGTCATTGATCGCTCCGAACGGGTCAGAGGGTCAGCTATCGCTCTCAACGGGTCAGAGGGTCAGCTATCACTCCCAACGGGTCAGAGGGTCAGTGATCGCTCTCAATGGGTCAGAGGGTCAGTGATCGCTCATAAAGGGTCAGAGGGTCAGCGATCGCTGTCAACGGGTCAGAGGGTCCGCGATCGCTCCCAACGGGTCACAGAGTCAGCGATCGCTCCCAGCGGGTCAGAGGGTCAGTGATCTCACCCAACGGGTCAGAGGGTCAGCGATCACTCTCAACGGGTCAGAGGATCAGCGATCACTCTCAACGGATCAGAGGGTCAGTGATAACTCCGAACGGGTCAGAGCGTCAGCGATCTCACCCAACGGGTCAGAGGGTCAGCGATCGCTCCCAACGGGTCAGAGGGTCAGTGATCGCTCCCAACGGGTCAGCCGGTCAGCGATCTCACCCAACGGGTCAGCGGGTCAGCGATTGCTCCCAACAGGACAGAGGGTCAGCGATTGCTCCCAACGGGTCACAGAGTCAGCTATCGCTCCCAGCGGGTCAGAGGGTCAGTGATCTCACCCAACGGGTCAGAGGGTCAGTGAACACTCTCAACGGATCAGTGGATCAGCGATCACTCGCAACGTACCAGAGGGTCAGTGATCAGTCCCAACAGGTCAGAGGGTCAGTGATCACTCCGAACGGGTCAGAGCGACAGCAATCTCACCCAACGGGTCAGAGGGTCAGTGAACACTCTCAACGGGTCAGGGGATCAGCGATCACTCGCAACGTATCAGAGGGTCAGTGATCACTCCCAACAGGTCAGAGGGTCAGTGATCACTCCAAACGGGTCAGCGGGTCAGCGATCTCACCCAACGGGTTGGAGGGTCAGCGATCGCTCCCAACGGGACAGAGGGTCAGCGATTGGTCTCAATGAGTCAGAGGGTCAGCGATCGGTCTCAATGAGTCAGACGGTCAGTGATCGCTCCCAACAGGTCAGAGGGTCAGTGATCGCTCCCAACGGGTCAGAGGGTCAGCGATCACTCCCAATGGGTCAGAGGGTCAGCGATCACTCTCAACGGGTCAGAGGGTCAGTGATCACTCCCAACGGGTCAGAGGGTCAGTGATCGCTCCCAACGGGTCACAGAGGCAGCGATCGCTCCCAGCGGGTCAGAGGGTCAGTGATCTCACCCAACAGGTCGGAGGGTCAGCGATCACTCCTAACGGGTCAGAGTGTCAGTGATCTCACCCAATGGGTCAGAGGGTCAGCGATCACTCTCAACGGGTCAGAGGGTCAGCGATCACTCCCAACGGGTCAGAGGGTCAGTGATCACTCCCAACGGGTCAGAGGGCCAGCGATCGCTCCCAGCGGGTCAGAGGGTCAGTGATCACTCTCAATGGGTCAGACGGTCAGTGATCGCTCACAAAGGGTCAGAGGGTCAGCGATCACTCTCAACGGGTCAGAGGGTCAGTGATCACTCCCAACGTGTCATAGGGTCAGTGATCACTCCCAACGGTTCAGACGGTCAATGATCGCTCACAAAGGGTCAGAGGGTCAGCGATCGCTCTCAACGGGTCAGAGGGTCAGTGATCACTCTCAATGGGTCAGAGGGTCAGCGATCGCTGACAAAGGGTCAGAGGGTCGGCGATCGCTCCCAATGGGTCAGAGGGTCAGTGATCACTCCCAATGGGTCAGCGGGTCAGGGATCATTCCCAACGGGTCAGAGGGTCAGTGATCGCTCCCAACGGGTCACAGAGGCAGCGATCGCTCCCAGCGGGTCAGAGGGTCAGTGATCTCACCCAACAGGTCGGAGGGTCAGTGATCACTCCGAACGGGTCAGAGCGTCAGCGATCTCACCCAACAGGTTAGAGGGTCAGCGATCACTCCTAGCGGGTCAGAGGGTCAGTGATCGCTCCCAACGGGTCAGCGGGTCAGGATTCATTCCCAACGGGTCAGAGGGTCAGCGATCGCTCCTAACGGGTCAGTGATCGCTCCCAATGGGTCAGCGGGTCAGTGATCACTCCCAACGGTTCAGACGGTCAATGAACGCTCACAAAGGGTCAGAGGGTCAGCGATCGCTCTCAACGGGTCAGAGGGTCAGTGATCACTCTCAATGGGTCAGAGGGTCAGCGATCTCACCCAACGGGTCAGAGGGTCAGTGTTCACTCCCAATGGGTCAGAGGGTCAGCGATCACTCTCAACGGGTCAGAGGGTCAGCGATCACTCCCAATGGGTCAGAGGGTCAGCGATCACTCTCAACGGGTCAGATGGTCAGTGATCACTCCCAACTGGTCAGAGGGTCAGTGATCGCTCCCAACGGGTCACAGAGGCAGCGATCGCTCCCAGCGGGTCAGAGGGTCAGTGATCTCACCCAACAGGTCGGAGGGTCAGTGATCACTCCGAACGGGTCAGAGCGTCAGCGATCTCACCCAACAGGTCAGAGGGTCAGCGATCACTCCTAACGGGTCAGAGGGTCAGTGATCGCTCCCAACGGGTCAGCGGGTCAGGATTCATTCCCAACGGGTCAGAGGGTCAGCGATCGCTCCTAACGGGTCAGTGATCGCTCCCAATGGGTCAGCGGGTCAGGGTTCATTCCCAACGGGTCAGAGGGTCAGCGATCACTCCCAACGGGTCAGAGGGTCAGTGATCACTCCCAACGGTTCAGACGGTCAATGATCGCTCACAAAGGGTCAGAGGGTCAGCGATCGCTCTCAACGGGTCAGAGGGTCAGTGATCACTCTCAATGGGTCAGAGGGTCAGCGATCGCTGACAAAGGGTCAGAGGGTCAGCGATCGCTCCCAATGGGTCAGAGGGTCAGTGATCACTCCCAATGGGTCAGCGGGTCAGGGATCATTCCCAACGGGTCAGAGGGTCAGTGATCGCTCCCAACGGGTCACAGAGGGAGCGATCGCTCCCAGCGGGTCAGAGGGTCAGTGATCTCACCCAACAGGTCGGAGGGTCAGTGATCACTCCGAACGGGTCAGAGCGTCAGCGATCTCACCCAACAGGTCAGAGGGTCAGCGATCACTCCTAACGGGTCAGAGGGTCAGTGATCGCTCCCAACGGGTCAGCGGGTCAGGATTCATTCCCAACGGGTCAGAGGGTCAGCGATCACTCCTAACGGGTCAGTGAATGCTCCCAATGGGTCAGCGGGTCAGGGTTCATTCCCAACGGGTCAGAGGGTCAGCGATCACTCCCAGCGGGTCAGAGGGTCAGTGATCACTCCCAACGGTTCAGACGGTCAATGATCGCTCACAAAGGGTCAGAGGGTCAGCGATCGCTCTCAACGGGTCAGAGGGTCAGTGATCACTCTCAATGGGTCAGAGGGTCAGCGATCTCACCCAACGGGTTGGAGGGTCAGCGATCGCTCCCAACGGGACAGAGGGTCAGCGATTGGTCTCAATGAGTCAGAGGGTCAGCGATCGGTTTCAATGAGTCAGACGGTCAGTGATCGCTCCCAACGGGTCAGAGGGTCAGTGATCGCTCCCAACGGGTCAGAGGGTCAGAGATCTCACCCAACGGGTCAGAGGGTCAGTGATCGCTTTCAATGGGTCAGAGGGTTAGTGATCGCTCCCAACGGGTCAGAGGGTCAGCGATCTCACCCAACGGGTCAGAGGGTCAGCGATCACTCCGTACGGGTCAGAGAGTCAGTGATCGCTCCCAACCGGTCAGAGGGTCAGTGATCACTCTCAATGGGTCAGAGGGTCAGTGATCGCTCCCAACGGGTCAGAGGGTCAGGGTTCATTCCCAACGGGTCAGAGGGTCAGCGATCGCTCCCAACCGGTCAGAGGGTCAGTGATCACTCTCAATGGGTCAGAGGGTCAGTGATCGCTCCCAACGGGTCAGAGGGTCAGGATTCATTCCCAACGGGTCAGAGGGTCAGCGATCGCTCCTAACGGGTCAGTGATCGCTCCCAATGGGTCAGCGGGTCAGGGTTCATTCCCAACGGGTCAGAGGGTCAGCGATCACTCCCAACGGGTCAGAGGGTCAGTGATCACTCCCAACGGTTCAGACGGTCAATGCTCGCTCACAAAGGGTCAGCGGGTCAGCGATCGCTCTCAACGGGTCAGAGGGTCAGTGATCACTCTCAATGGGTCAGAGGGTCAGCGATCGCTGACAAAGGGTCAGAGGGTCAGCGATCGCTCCCAATGGGTCAGAGGGTCAGTGATCACTCCCAATGGGTCAGCGGGTCAGGGATCATTCCCAACGGGTCAGAGGGTCAGCGATTTCACCCAACGGGTCAGAGGGTCAGCGATCAGTCCCAACGGGTCAGAGGGTCAGTTATAACTCTCAATGGGTCAGAGGGTCAGTGATCGCTCACAAAGGGTCAGAGGGCCAGCGATCGCTCTCAACTGGTCAGAGGGTCAGCGATTGCTCCCAACGGGTCACAGAGTCAGCGATCTCACCCAACTGGTCAGAGGGTCAGTGAACACTCTCAACGGATCAGAGGATCAGCGATCACTCGCAACGTATCAGAGGGTCAGTGATCAGTCCCAACAGGTCAGAGGGTCAGTGATCACTCCGAACGGGTCAGAGCGACAGCGATCTCACCCAACGGGTCAGAGGGTCAGTGAACACTCTCAACGGGTTAGGGGATCAGCGATCACTCGCAACGTATCAGAGGGTCAGTGATCACTCCCAACAGGTCAGAGGGTCAGTGATCACTCCAAACGGGTCAGCGGGTCAGGGATCTCACCCAACGGGTTGGAGGGTCAGCGATCGCTCCCAACGGGACAGAGGGTCAGCGATTGATCTCAATGAGTCAGAGGGTCAGCGATCGGTCTCAATGAGTCAGACGGTCAGTGATCGCTCCCAACGGGTCAGAGGGTCAGTGATCGCTCCCAACGGGTCAGTGGGTCAGTGATCTCACCCAACGGGTCAGAGGGTCAGTGTTCACTCCCAATGGGTCAGAGGGTCAGCGATCACTCTCAACGGGTCAGAGGGTCAGCGATCACTCCCAATGGGTCAGAGGGTCAGCGATCACTCTCAACGGGTCAGAGGGTCAGTGATCACTCCCAACGGGTCAGAGGGTCAGTGATCGCTCCCAACGGGTCACAGAGGCAGCGATCGCTCCCAGCGGGTCAGAGGGTCAGTGATCTCACCCAACAGGTCAGAGGGTCAGTGATCACTCCGAACGGGTCAGAGCGTCAGCGATCTCACCCAACAGGTCAGAGGGTCAGCGATCACTCCTAACGGGTCAGAGGGTCAGTGATCGCTCCCAACGGGTCAGCGGGTCAGCGATCACTCTCAACGGGTCAGAGGGTCAGCGATCACTCCCAATGGGTCAGAGGGTCAGCGATCACTCCTAACGGGTCAGAGGGTCAGCGATCGCTCCCAATGGGTCAGAGGGTCAGCGATCACTCTCAACGGGTCAGAGGGTCAGCGATCACTCCCAATGGGTCAGAGGGTCAGCGATCACTCTCAACGGGTCAGAGGGTCAGTGATCACTCCCAACGGGTCAGAGGGTCAGTGATCGCTCCCAACGGGTCACAGAGGCAGCGATCGCTCCCAGCGGGTCAGAGGGTCAGTGATCTCACCCAACAGGTCAGAGGGTCAGTAATCACTCCGAACGGGTCAGAGCGTCAGCGATCTCACCCAACAGGTCAGAGGGTCAGCGATCACTCCTAACGGGTCAGAGGGTCAGTGATCGCTCCCAACGGGTCAGCGGGTCAGCGATCTCACCCAATGGGTTGGAGGGTCAGCGATTGCTCCCAACGGGACAGAGGGTCAGCGATCGGTCTCAATGGGTCAGAGGGTCAGCGATCGCTCCCAACTGGTCAGACGGTCATTGATCGCTCCCAGCGGGTCAGAGGGTCAGTGATCGCTCACAATGGGTCAGAGGGTCAGTGATCGCTCATAAAGGGTCTGAGGGTCAGCGATCGCTGTCAACGGGTCAGAGGGTCCGCGATCGCTCCCAACGGGTCACAGAGTCAGCGATCGCTCCCAGCGGGTCAGAGGGTCAGTGATCTCACCCAACGGGTCAGAGGGTCAGCGATCACTCTCAACGGGTCAGAGGATCAGCGATCACTCTCAACGGATCAGAGGGTCAGTGATAACTCCGAACGGGTCAGAGCGTCAGCGATCTCACCCAACGGGTCAGAGGGTCAGCGATCGCTCCCAACGGGTCAGAGGGTCAGTGATCGCTCCCAACGGGTCAGCGGGTCAGCGATTGCTCCCAACAGGACAGAGGGTCAGCGATTGCTCCCAACGGGTCACAGAGTCAGCGATCGCTCCCAGCGGGTCAGAGGGTCAGTGATCTCACCCAACGGGTCAGAGGGTCAGTGATCACTCTCAACGGGTCAGAGGGTCAGTGATAACTCCCAACAGGTCAGAGGGTCAGTGATCACTCCAAACGGGTCAGAGCGTCAGCGATCTCTCCCAACGGGTCAGAGGGTCAGTGATCGCTCCTAACGGGTCAGAGGGTCACTGATCGCTCCCAACGGGTCAGCGGGTCAGCGATCTCACCCAACGGGACAGAGGGTCAGCGATTGATCTCAATGAGTCAGAGGGTCAGCGATCGGTCTCAATGAGTCAGACGGTCAGTGATCGCTCCCAACGGGTCAGAGGGTCAGTGATCGCTCCCAACGGGTCAGAGGGTCAGTGATCTCACCCAACGGGTCAGAGGGTCAGTGTTCACTCCCAATGGGTCAGAGGGTCAGCGATCACTCTCAACGGGTCAGAGGGTCAGCGATCACTCCCAATGGGTCAGAGGGTCAGCGATCACTCTCAACGGGTCAGAGGGTCAGTGATCACTCCCAACGGGTCAGAGGGTCAGTGATCGCTCCCAACGGGTCACAGAGGCAGCGATCGCTCCCAGCGGGTCAGAGGGTCAGTGATCTCACCCAACAGGTCAGAGGGTCAGTGATCACTCCGAACGGGTCAGAGCGTCAGCGATCTCACCCAACAGGTCAGAGGGTCAGCGATCACTCCTAACGGGTCAGAGGGTCAGTGATCGCTCCCAACGGGTCAGCGGGTCAGCGATCACTCTCAACGGGTCAGAGGGTCAGCGATCACTCCCAATGGGTCAGAGGGTCAGCGATCACTCCTAACGGGTCAGAGGGTCAGTGATCGCTCCCAATGGGTCAGAGGGTCAGCGATCACTCTCAACGGGTCAGAGGGTCAGCGATCACTCCCAATGGGTCAGAGGGTCAGCGATCACTCTCAACGGGTCAGAGGGTCAGTGATCACTCCCAACGGGTCAGAGGGTCAGTGATCGCTCCCAACGGGTCACAGAGGCAGCGATCGCTCCCAGCGGGTCAGAGGGTCAGTGATCTCACCCAACAGGTCAGAGGGTCAGTGATCACTCCGAACGGGTCAGAGCGTCAGCGATCTCACCCAACAGGTCAGAGGGTCAGCGATCACTCCTAACGGGTCAGAGGGTCAGTGATCGCTCCCAACGGGTCAGCGGGTCAGCGATCTCACCCAATGGGTTGGAGGGTCAGCGATTGCTCCCAACGGGACAGAGGGTCAGCGATCGGTCTCAATGGGTCAGAGGGTCAGCGATCGCTCCCAACTGGTCAGACGGTCATTGATCGCTCCCAGCGGGTCAGAGGGTCAGTGATCGCTCACAATGGGTCAGAGGGTCAGTGATCGCTCATAAAGGGTCTGAGGGTCAGCGATCGCTGTCAACGGGTCAGAGGGTCCGCGATCGCTCCCAACGGGTCACAGAGTCAGCGATCGCTCCCAGCGGGTCAGAGGGTCAGTGATCTCACCCAACGGGTCAGAGGGTCAGCGATCACTCTCAACGGGTCAGAGGATCAGCGATCACTCTCAACGGATCAGAGGGTCAGTGATAACTCCGAACGGGTCAGAGCGTCAGCGATCTCACCCAACGGGTCAGAGGGTCAGCGATCGCTCCCAACGGGTCAGAGGGTCAGTGATCGCTCCCAACGGGTCAGCGGGTCAGCGATTGCTCCCAACAGGACAGAGGGTCAGCGATTGCTCCCAACGGGTCACAGAGTCAGCGATCGCTCCCAGCGGGTCAGAGGGTCAGTGATCTCACCCAACGGGTCAGAGGGTCAGTGATCACTCTCAACGGGTCAGAGGGTCAGTGATAACTCCCAACAGGTCAGAGGGTCAGTGATCACTCCAAACGGGTCAGAGCGTCAGCGATCTCTCCCAACGGGTCAGAGGGTCAGTGATCGCTCCTAACGGGTCAGAGGGTCACTGATCGCTCCCAACGGGTCAGCGGGTCAGCGATCTCACCCAACGGGTTGGAGGGTCAGCGATTGCTCCCAACGGGACAGAGGGTCAGCGATCGGTCTCAATGGGTCAGAGGGTCAGCGATCGCTCCCAACTGGTCAGACGGTCAGTGATCGCTCCCAACGGGTCAGAGGGTCAGTGATCGCTCCCAACGGGTCAGAGAGTCAGTGATCACTCCCAACGGGTCAGAGGGTCAGCGATTTCACCCAACGGGTCAGAGGGTCAAGGATCACTCCCAACGGGTCAGAGGGTCAGTGATCCCTCTCAATGGGTCAGAGGGTCAAGGATCACTCCCAACGGGTCAGAGGGTCAGTGATCCCTCTCAATGGGTCAGAGGGTCAGTGATCACTCCCAATGGGTCAGCGGGTCAGGGTTCATTCCCAACGGGTCAGAGGGTCAGCGATCACTCCCAACGGGTCAGAGGGTCAGTGATCACTCCCAACGGTTCAGACGGTCAGTGATCGCTCACAAAGGGTCAGAGGGTCAGCGATCGCTCTCAACGGGTCAGAGGGTCAGTGATCACTCTCAATGGGTCAGAGGGTCAGCGATCGCTCACAAAGTGTCAGAGGGTCAGCGATCGCTCCCAATGGGTCAGAGGGTCAGTGATCACTCCCAATGGGTCAGCGGGTCAGGGAGCATTCCCAACGGGTCAGAGGGTCAGCGATTTCACCCTACGGGTCAGAGGGTCAGCGATCACTCCCAACGGGTTAGAGGGTCAGTTATCACTCTCAATGGGTCAGAGGGTCAGTGATCGCTCACAAAGCGGCAGAGGGCCAGCGATCGCTCTCAACGGGTCAGAGGGTCAGCGATTTCTCCCAACGGGTCAGAGGGTCAGTGATCACTCCGAACGGGTCAGAGCGTCAGCGATCTCACCCAACGGGTCAGAGGGTCAGTGAACACTCTCAACGGGTCAGGGGATCAGCGATCACTCGCAACGGGTCGGAGGGTCAGTGATAACTCCCAACAGGTCAGAGGGTCAGTGATCACTCCAAACGGGTCAGAGCGTCAGCGATCTCTCCCAACGGGTCAGAGGGTCAGCGATCGCTCCTAACGGGTCAGAGGGTCACTGATCGCTCCCAACGGGTCAGCGGGTCAGCGATCTCACCCAACGGGTTGGAGGGTCAGCGATTGCTCCCAACGGGACAGAGGGTCAGCGATCGGTCTCAATGAGTCAGAGGGTCAGCGATCGCTCCCAACTTGTCAGACGGTCATTGATCGCTCCGAACGGGTCAGAGGGTCAGCTATCGCTCCCAACGGGTCAGAGGGTCAGCGATCACTCCCAATGGGTCAGAGGGTCAGCGATCACTCTCAACGGGTCAGAGGGTCAGCGATCACTCCCAACGGGTCAGAGGGTCAGTGATCACTCCCAACGGGTCAGAGGGCCAGCGATCGCTCCCAGCGGGTCAGAGGGTCAGTGATCACTCTCAATGGGTAAGACGGTCAGTGATCGCTCACAAAGGGTCAGAGGGTCAGCGATCACTCTCAACGGGTCAGAGGGTCAGTGATCACTCCCAACGGGTCATAGGGTCAGTGATCACTCCCAACGGTTCAGACGGTCAATGATCGCTCACAAAGGGTCAGAGGGTCAGCGATCGCTCTCAACGGGTCAGAGGGTCAGTGATCACTCTCAATGGGTCAGAGGGTCAGCGATCGCTGACAAAGGGTCAGAGGGTCAGCGATCACTCCCAACGGGTCAGAGGGTCAGTGATCACTCCCAACGGGTCAGAGGGCCAGCGATCGCTCCCAGCGGGTCAGAGGGTCAGTGATCACTCTCAATGGGTAAGACGGTCAGTGATCGCTCACAAAGGGTCAGAGGGTCAGCGATCACTCTCAACGGGTCAGAGGGTCAGTGATCACTCCCAACGGGTCATAGGGTCAGTGATCACTCCCAACGGTTCAGACGGTCAATGATCGCTCACAAAGGGTCAGAGGGTCAGCGATCGCTCTCAACGGGTCAGAGGGTCAGTGATCACTCTCAATGGGTCAGAGGGTCAGCGATCGCTGACAAAGGGTCAGAGGGTCAGCGATCGCTCCCAATGGGTCAGAGGGTCAGTGATCACTCCCAATGGGTCAGCGGGTCAGGGATCATTCCCAACGGGTCAGAGGGTCAGCGATCGCTCACAAAGTGTCAGAGGGTCAGCGATCGCTCCCAATGGGTCAGAGGGTCAGTGATCACTCCCAATGGGTCAGCGGGTCAGGGAGCATTCCCAACGGGTCAGAGGGTCAGCGATTTCACCCTACGGGTCAGAGGGTCAGCGATCACTCCCAACGGGTCAGAGGGTCAGTTATCACTCTCAATGGGTCAGAGGGTCAGTGATCGCTCACAAAGGGTCAGAGGGTCAGCGATCGCTCTCAACGGGACAGAGGGTCAGTGATCACTCCCAACGGGTCAGAAGGTCAGCGATTTCACCCAACGGTTCAGAGGGTCAGTGATCACTCTCAATGGGTCAGAGGGTCAGCGATCGCTCACAAAGGGTCAGAGGGTCAGTGATCGCTCCCAACGGGTCAGACGGTCAGCGATTTCTTCCAACGGGTCTGAGGGTCAGGGATCGCTCCCAACGGGTCAGTGGGTCAGCGATCTCACACAACGGGTCAGAAGGTCAGCAATCGCTTTCAACGTGTCAGAGGGTCAGTGATCTCAACCAACGGGTCAGAGGGTCAGCGATTGCTCCCAACGGGTCAGAGGGTCAGTGACCGCTCCCAACGGGTCAGAGGGTCAGCGATCTCACCCAACGGGTCAGAGGGTCAGTAATCTCACACAACGTGTCAGAGGGTCAGCGATCGCTCCCAACGGGTCAGAGGGTCAGTGATCCCTCTCAATGGGTCAGAGGGTCAGTGATCACTCCCAATGGGTCAGCGGGTCAGGGTTCATTCCAACGGGTCAGAGGGTCAGCGATCGCTCACAAAGGGTCAGACGGTCAGCGATCGCTCCCAACGGGTCAGAGGGTCAGCGATCACTCCCAACGGGTCAGAGGGTCAGTGATCACTCTCAATGGGTCAGAGGGTCAGTGATCGCTCCCAACGGGTCAGAGGGTCACTGATCACTCCCAAAGGGTCAGAGGGTCAGTGATCACTCCCAACGGATCAGAGGGTCAGCGATCACTCCCAACGGGTCAGAGGGTCAGCGATTTCACCCAACGGGTCAGAGGGTCAAGGATCACTCCCAACGGGTCAGAGGGTCAGTGATCCCTCTCAATGGGTCAGAGGGTCAGTGATCACTCCCAATGGGTCAGCGGGTCAGGGTTCATTCCCAACGGGTCCGAGGTCAAGCGATCATTCCCAACGGGTCAGACGGTCAGTGATCACTCTCAATGTGTCAGACGGTCAGTGATCGCTCACAAAGGGTCAGAGGGTCAGCGATCGCTCTCAACGGGTCAGAGGGTCAGTGATCACTCCCAATGGGTCATAGGGTCAGCGATTTCACCCAACGGGTCAGAGGGTCAGTGATCACTCTCAATGGGTCAGACGGTCAGCGATCGCTCACAAAGGGTCAGAGGGTCAGCCATCGCTCTCAATGGGTCAGAGGGTCAGTGATCACTCCCAATGGGTCAGCGGGTCAGGGATCATTCCCAACGGGTCAGAGGGTCAGCGATTTCACCCAACGGGTCAGAGGGTCAGCGATCACTCCCAACGGGTCAGAGGGTCAGTGATCACTCTCAATGGGTCAGAGGGTCAGTGATCGTTTACAAAGGGTCAGAGGGTCAGCGATCGCTCTCAACGGATCAGAGGGTCAGCGATAGCTCCCAACGGGTCACAGAGTCAGCGATCGCTCCCAGCGGGTCAGAGGGTCAGCGATAGCTCCCAACGGGTCACAGAGTCAGCGATCGCTCCCAACGGGTCAGAGGGTCAGTGATCGCTCCCAACGGGTCAGAGGGTCACTGATCACTCCCAAAGGGTCAGAGGGTCAGTGATCACTCCCAACGGATCAGAGGGTCAGCGATCACTCCCAACGGGTCAGAGGGTCAGCGATTTCACCCAACGGGTCAGAGGGTCAAGGATCACTCCCAACGGGTCAGAGGGTCAGTGATCCCTCTCAATGGGTCAGAGGGTCAGTGATCACTCCCAATGGGTCAGCGGGTCAGGGTTCATTCCCAACGGGTCCGAGGTCAAGCGATCATTCCCAACGGGTCAGACGGTCAGTGATCACTCTCAATGTGTCAGACGGTCAGTGATCGCTCACAAAGGGTCAGAGGGTCAGCGATCGCTCTCAACGGGTCAGAGGGTCAGTGATCACTCCCAATGGGTCATAGGGTCAGCGATTTCACCCAACGGGTCAGAGGGTCAGTGATCACTCTCAATGGGTCAGACGGTCAGCGATCGCTCACAAAGGGTCAGAGGGTCAGCCATCGCTCTCAATGGGTCAGAGGGTCAGTGATCACTCCCAATGGGTCAGCGGGTCAGGGATCATTCCCAACGGGTCAGAGGGTCAGCGATTTCACCCAACGGGTCAGAGGGTCAGCGATCACTCCCAACGGGTCAGAGGGTCAGTGATCACTCTCAATGGGTCAGAGGGTCAGTGATCGTTTACAAAGGGTCAGAGGGTCAGCGATCGCTCTCAACGGATCAGAGGGTCAGCGATAGCTCCCAACGGGTCACAGAGTCAGCGATCGCTCCCAGCGGGTCAGAGGGTCAGCGATAGCTCCCAACGGGTCACAGAGTCAGCGATCGCTCCCAACGGGTCAGAGGGTCAGTGATCGCTCCCAACGGGTCACAGAGTCAGCGATCGCTCCCAGCGGGTCAGAGGGTCAGTGATCTCACACAACGGGTCAGAGGGTCAGTGATCACTCTCAACGGATCAGAGGGTCAGCGATCTCACCCAACGGGTCAGAGGGTCAGCGATCTCTCTTAACGGGTCAGAGGGTCAGTCAACGCTCCCAACGGGTCAGCGGGTCAGCGATCTCACCCAACGGGTTGGAGGGTCAGCGATTGCTCCCAACGGGACAGAGGGTCTGCGATCGGTCTCAATGGGTCAGAGGGTCATCGATCGCTCCCAACTGGTCAGACGGTCAGTGATCGCTCCCAACGGGTCAGAGGGTCAGTGATCACTCCCAACGGGTCAGAGGGTCAGCGATTTCACCCAACCGGTCAGAGGGTCAAGGATCACTCCCAACGGGTCAGAGGGTCAGTGATCCCTCTCAATGGGTCAGAGGGTCAGTGATCACTCCCAATGGGTCAGCGGGTCAGGGTTCATTCCCAACGGGTCAGAGGGTCTGCGATCACTCCCAACGGGTCAGAGGGTCAGCGATCACTCTCAATGGGTCAGACGGTCAGTGATCGCTCACAAAGGGTCAGAGGGTCAGCGATCGCTCTCAACGGGACAGAGGGTCAGTGATCACTCCCAACGGGTCAGAAGGTCAGCGATTTCACCCAACGGTTCAGAGGGTCAGTGATCACTCTCAATGGGTCAGAGGGTCAGCGATCGCTCACAAAGGGTCAGAGGGTCAGCGATCGCTCCCAATGGGTCAGAGGGTCAGTGATCACTCCCAATGGGTCAGAGGGTCAGGGATCATTCCCAACGGGTCAGAGGGTCAGCGATTGCGCCCAACGGGTCACAGAGTCAGCGATCGCTCCCAGCGGGTCAGAGGGTAGGTGATCTCACCCAACGGGTCAGAGGGTCAGTGATCACTCCCAACAGGTCAGAGGGTCAGTGATCACTCCGAACGGGTCAGCGGGACAACGATCTCACCCAACGGGTTGGAGGGTCAGCGATTGCTCCCAACGGGACAGAGGGTCAGCGATCGCTCCCAATTGGTCAGACGGTCAGTGATCGCTCCCAACGGGTCAGAGGGTCAGTGATCGGTCCCAACGGGTCAGAGGGTCAGTGATCTCACCCAACGGGTCAGAGGGTCAGTGTTCACTCCCAATGGGTCAGAGGGTCAGCGATCACTCTCAACGGGTCAGAGGGTCAGCGATTTCACCTAACGGGTCAGAGGGTCAGCGATCGCTCCCAACGGGTCAGAGGGTCAGCGATCGCTCCCAACGGGTCAGAGGGTCAGTGATCCCTCTCAATGGGTCAGAGGGTCAGCGATCACTCCCAATGGGTCTGCGGGTCAGGGTTCATTCCCAACGGGTCAGAGGGTCAGCGATCGCTCCCAACGGGTCAGAGAGTCAGTGATCACTCCCAACGGGTCAGAGGTTCAGCGATTTCACCCAACGGGTCAGAGGGTCAGTGATCACTCTCAACGGGTCAGAGGGTCAGCGATCACTCCCAACGGGTCAGAGGGTCAGTGATCACTCTCAACGGGTCAGAGGATCAGCGATCACTCTCAACGGATCAGAGGGTCAGTGATCACTCCCAACAGGTCAGAGGGTCAGTGATCACTCCGAACGGGTCAGTGCGTCAGCGCTCTCACCCGACGGGTTGGAGGGTCAGTGATCACTCCCAACGGATCAGAGGGTCAGCGATCACTCCCAACGGGTCAGAGGGTCAGCGATTTCACCCAACGGGTCAGAGGGTCAAGGATCACTCCCAACGGGTCAGAGGGTCAGCGATCTCTCTTAACGGGTCAGAGGGTCAGTCAACGCTCCCAACGGGTCAGCGGGTCAGCGATCTCACCCAACGGGTTGGAGGGTCAGCGATTGCTCCCAACGGGACAGAGGGTCTGCGATCGGTCTCAATGGGTCAGAGGGTCAGCGATCACTCTCAACGGGTCAGAGGGTCAGCGATTTCACCTAACGGGTCAGAGGGTCAGCGATCGCTCCCAACGGGTCAGAGGGTCAGCGATCGCTCCCAACGGGTCAGAGGGTCAGTGATCCCTCTCAATGGGTCAGAGGGTCAGCGATCACTCCCAATGGGTCTGAGGGTCAGTGATCACTCCCAACGGGTCATATGGTCAGCGATTTCACCCAACGGGTCAGAGGGTCAGTGATCACTCTCAATGGGTCAGAGGGTCAGCGATCGCTCACAAAGGGTCAGAGGGTCAGCCATCGCTCCCAATGGGTCAGAGGGTCAGTGATCACTCCCAATGGGTCAGCGGGTCAGGGATCATTCCCAACGGGTCAGAGGGTCAGCGATTTCACCCAACGGGTCAGAGGGTCAGCGATCACTCCCAACGGGTCAGAGGGTCAGTGATCACTCTCAATGGGTCAGAGGGTCAGTGATCGTTTACAAAGGGTCAGAGGGTCAGCGATCGCTCTCAACGGATCAGAGGGTCAGCGATAGCTCCCAACGGGTCACAGAGTCAGCGATCGCTCCCAGCGGGTCAGAGGGTCAGTGATCTCACACAACGGGTCAGAGGGTCAGTGATCACTCTCAACGGATCAGAGGGTCAGTGATAACTCCCAACAGGTCAGAGGGTCAGTGATCACTCCGAACGGGTCAGAGCGTCAGCGATCTCACCCAACGGGTCAGAGGGTCAGCGATCTCTCCTAACGGGTCAGAGGGTCAGTCAACGCTCCCAACGGGTCAGCGGGTCAGCGATCTCACCCAACGGGTTGGAGGGTCAGCGATTGCTCCCAACGGGACAGAGGGTCTGCGATCGGTCTCAATGGGTCAGAGGGTCATCGATCGCTCCCAACTGGTCAGACGGTCAGTGATCGCTCCCAACGGGTCAGAGGGTCAGTGATCACTCCCAACGGGTCAGAGGGTCAGCGATTTCACCCAACCGGTCAGAGGGTCATGGATCACACCCAACGGGTCAGAGGGTCAGTGATCCCTCTCAATGGGTCAGAGGGTCAGTGATCACTCCCAATGTGTCAGAGGGTCAGGGATCATTCCCAACGGGTCAGAGGGTCAGCGATTGCTCCCAACGGGTCACAGAGTCAGCGATCGCTCCCAGCGGGTCAGAGGGTCAGTGATCTCACCCAACGCGTCAGAGGGTCAGCGATCGCTCCCAACGGGGTCAGTGGGTCAGTGATCTCAACCAACGGGTCAGAGGGTCAGCGATTGCTCCCAACGGGTCAGAGGGTCTGTGATCGCTCCCAACTGGTCAGAGGGTAAGTGATCCCTCTCAATGGGTCAGAGGGTCAGCGATCACTCCCAATGGGTCTGCGGGTCAGGGTTCATTCCCAACGGGTCAGAGTGTCAGCGATCACTCCCAACGGGTCAGAGGGTCAGTGATCACTCTCAACGGGTCAGAGGATCAGCGATCACTCTCAACGGATCAGAGGGTCAGTGATCACTCCCAACAGGTCAGAGGGTCAGTGATCACTCCGAACGGGTCAGAGCGTCAGCGATCTCACCCAACGGGTTGGAGGGTCAGTGATCACTCCCAACGGATCAGAGGGTCAGCGATCACTCCCAACGTGTCAGAGGGTCAGCGATTTCACCCAACGGGTCAGAGGGTCAAGGATCACTCCCAACGGGTCAGAGGGTCAGTGATCCCTCTCAATGGGTCAGAGGGTCAGTGATCACTCCCAATGGGTCAGCGGGTCAGGGTTCATTCCCAACGGGTCCGAGGGTCAGCGATTTCACCCAACGGGTCAGAGGGTCAGCGATCACTCCCAACGGGTCAGAGGGTCAGTGATCACTCTCAATGGGTCAGAGGGTCAGTGATCGTTTACAAAGGGTCAGAGGGTCAGCGATCGCTCTCAACGGATCAGAGGGTCAGCGATAGCTCCCAACGGGTCACAGAGTCAGCGATCGCTCCCAGCGGGTCAGAGGGTCAGTGATCTCACCCAACGGGTCAGAGGGTCAGTGATCACTCTCAACGGATCAGAGGGTCAGTGATAACTCCCAACAGGTCAGAGGGTCAGTGATCACTCCGAACGGGTCAGAGCGTCAGCGATCTCACCCAACGGGTCAGAGGGTCAGTCAACGCTCCCAACGGGTCAGCGGGTCAGCGATCTCACCCAACGGGTTGGAGGGTCAGCGATTGCTCCCAACGGGACAGAGGGTCTGCGATCGGTCTCAATGGGTCAGAGGGTCATCGATAGCTCCCAACTGGTCAGACGGTCAGTGATCGCTCCCAACGGGTCAGAGGGTCAGTGATCACTCCCAACGGGTCAGAGGGTCAGCGATTTCACCCAACCGGTCAGAGGGTCAAGGATCACTCCCAACGGGTCAGTGGGTCAGTGATCTCAACCAACGGGTCAGACGGTCAGTGATCGCTCCCAACGGGTCAGAGGGTCAGTGATCACTCCCAACGGGTCAGAGGGTCAGCGATTTCACCCAACCGGTCAGAGGGTCAAGGATCACTCCCAACGGGTCAGAGGGTCAGTGATCCCTCTCAATGGGTCAGAGGGTCAGTGATCACTCCCAATGGGTCAGCGGGTCAGGGTTCATTCCCAACGGGTCAGAGGGTCTGCGATCACTCCCAACGGGTCAGAGGGTCAGCGATCACTCTCAATGGGTCAGACGGTCAGTGATCGCTCACAAAGGGTCAGAGGGTCAGCGATCGCTCTCAACGGGACAGAGGGTCAGTGATCACTCCCAACGGGTCAGAAGGTCAGCGATTTCACCCAACGGTTCAGAGGGTCAGTGATCACTCTCAATGGGTCAGAGGGTCAGCGATCGCTCACAAAGGGTCAGAGGGTCAGCGATCGCTCCCAATGGGTCAGAGGGTCAGTGATCACTCCCAACGGGTCAGAGGGTCAGGGATCATTCCCAACGGGTCAGAGGGTCAGCGATTGCTCCCAACGGGTCACAGAGTCAGCGATCGCTCCCAGCGGGTCAGAGGGTCAGTGATCTCACCCAACGGGTCAGAGGGTCAGTGATCACTCCCAACAGGTCAGAGGGTCAGTGATCACTCCGAACAGGTCAGCGGGACAGCGATCTCACCCAACGGGTTGGAGGGTCAGCGATTGCTCCCAACGGGACAGAGGGTCAGCGATCGCTCCCAATTGGTCAGACGGTCAGTGATCGCTCCCAACGGGTCAGAGGGTCAGTGATCGGTCCCAACGGGTCAGAGGGTCAGTGATCTCACCCAACGGGTCAGAGGGTCAGTGTTCACTCCCAATGGGTCAGAGGGTCAGCGATCACTCTCAACGGGTCAGAGGGTCAGCGATTTCACCCAACGGGTCAGAGGGTCAGCGATCGCTCCCAACGGGTCAGTGGGTCAGTGATCTCAACCAACGGGTCAGAGGGTCAGCGATTGCTCCCAACGGGTCAGAGGGTCAGTGATCGCTCCCAACTGGTCAGAGGGTCAGTGATCCCTCTCAATGGGTCAGAGGGTCAGCGATCACTCCCAATGGGTCTGCGGGTCAGGGTTCATTCCCAACGGGTCAGAGTGTCAGCGATCACTCCCAACGGGTCAGAGGGTCAGTGATCACTCTCAACGGGTCAGAGGATCAGCGATCACTCTCAACGGGTCAGAGGGTCAGTGATCACTCCCAACAGGTCAGAGGGTCAATGATCACTCCAAACGCGTCAGAGCGTCAGCGATCTCACCCAACGAGTTGGAGGGTCAGTGATCACTCTCAATGGGTCAGACGGTCAGTGATCGCTCACAAAGGGTCAGAGGGTCAGCGATCGCTCCCAATGGGTCAGTGGGTCAGTGATCACTCCCAATGGGTCAGCTGGTCAGGGATCATTCCCAACGGGTCAGAGGGTCAGCGATTTCACCCAACGGGTCAGCGATCACTCCCAACGGGTCAGAGGGTCAGCGATAGCTCTCAATGGGTCAGAGGGTCAGTGATCGCTCCCAACGGGTCAGAGGGTCAGTGATCACTCCCAACGGGTCAGAGGATCAGCGATCACTCCGAACGGGTCAGCGGGACAGCGATCTCACCCAACGGGTTGGAGGGTCAGCGATTGCTCCCAACGGGACAGAGGGTCAGCGATCGCTCCCAACGGGTCAGAGGGTCAGTGATCTCACCCAACGGGTCAGAGGGTCAGTGTTCACTCCCAATGGGTCAGAGGGTCAGCGAGCACTCTCAACGGGTCAGAGGGTCAGCGATTTCACCCAACGGGTCAGAGGGTCAGCGATCGCTCCCAACGGGTCAGAGGGTCAGTGATCTCAACCAACGGGTCAGAGGGTCAGCGATTGCTCCCAACGTGTCAGAGGGTCAGTGATCGCTCCCAACGGGTCAGAGGGTCAGTGATCCCTCTCAATGGGTCACAGGGTCAGCGATCACTCCCAATGGGTCTGCGGGTCAGGGTTCATTCCCAACGGGTCAGAGTGTCAGCGATCACTCCCAACGGGTCAGAGGGTCAGTGATCACTCTCAACGGGTTAGAGGATCAGCGATCACTCTCAACGGATCAGAGGGTCAGTGATAACTCCCAACAGGTCAGAGGGTCAGTGATCACTCCAAACGGGTCAGAGCGTCAGCGATCTCACCCAACGGGTTGGAGGGTCAGTGATCACTCTGAATGGGTCAGACCGTCAGTGATCGCTCACAAAGGGTCAGAGGGTCAGCGATCGCTCCCAATGGGTCAGTGGGTCAGTGATCACTCCCAATGGGTCAGCTGGTCAGGGATCATTCCCAACGGGTCAGAGGGTTAGCGATTTCACCCAACGGGTCAGAGGGTCAGCGATCACTCCCAACGGGTCAGAGGGTTGGTGATCACTCCCAACTGGTCAGAGGGTCAGCGATCGCTCTCAATGGGTCAGAGGGTCAGTGATCGCTCCCAACGGGTCAGAGGGTCAGTGATCACTCCCAACGGGTCAGAGGGTCAGTGATCGCTCCCAACGGGTCAGCGGGTCAGCGATCTCACCCAATGGGTCAGGCGGTCAGTGATCGCTTACAAAGGGTCGGAGGGTCAGCGATCGCTCCCAATGGGTCAGCTGGTCAGGGATCATTCCCAACGGGTCAGAGGGTCAGCGATTTCACCCAACGGGTCAGAGGGTCAGCGATCACTCCCAACGGGTCAGAGGGTCAGTGATCACTCTCAACGGGTTAGAGGATCAGCGATTACTCTCAACGGATCAGAGGGTCAGTGATCACTCCCAACAGGTCAGAGGGTCAGTGATCACTCCGAACGGGTCAGAGCGTCAGCGATCTCACCCAACGGGTTGGAGGGTCAGTGATCACTCTCAATGGGTCAGACGGTCAGTGATCGCTCACAAAGGGTCAGAGGGTCAGCGATCGCTGCCAATGGGTCAGTGGGTCAGTGATCACTCCCAATGGGTCAGCTGGTCAGGGATCATTCCCAACGGGTCAGAGGGTCAGCGATTTCACCCAACGGGTCAGAGGGTCAGCGATCACTCCCAACGGGTCAGAGGGTCAGTTATAACTCTCAATGGGTCAGAGGGTCAGTGATCACTCCCAACGGGTCAGAGGGTCAGTGATCACTGTCAATGGGTCAGAGGGTCAGTGATCACTCCGAACGGGTCAGAGCGTCAGCGATCTCACCCAACGGGTCAGAGTGTCAGCGATCGCTCCTAACGGGTCAGATGGTCAGTGATCGCTCCCAACGGGTCAGCGGGTCAGCGATCTCACCCAACGGGACAGAGGGTCAGCGATCGCTCCCAACGGGTCAGAGGGTCAGCGATCGCTCCCAACGGGTCGGACGGTCAGAGATCGCTCCCAACGGGTCAGAGGGTCAGTGATCACTCCCAACGGGTCAGAGGGTCAGTGATCATTCCCAACGGGTCAGAGGGTCAGCGAACACTCTCAATGGGTCAGAGGGTCAGTGATCGCTCCCAATGGGTCAGAGGGTCAGCGAACACTCTCAACGGGTCAGAGGGTCAGTGATCACTCTCAATGGGTCAGAGGGTAAGTGATCACTCTCAATGGGTCAGAGGGTCAGTGGTCACTCCCAACGGGTCAGAGGGTCAGTGATCTCAACCAACGGGTCTGAGGGTCAGCGATCGCTCCCAGCGGATCAGAGGGTCAGCAATCGCTCCCAACGGGTCAGAGGGTCAGGGATCAACCTCATTGGGTCAGAGGGTCAGTGATCGCTCCCAATGGGTCAGAGTCTCAGTGAACGGAGGCCACCGTTTGGATGAGGCGTGTTGTGATTGTTGCAGGGCTCTTCGCTGTTCTGAGATTTATGTGATCCGACTGTTCTTTAGATTGTACTCCTTCAGTTTCTCGGTGTCTTCTTTCTTGTAATGGGTTGGCGGGTGGGTGAGCTGTAGGTTTTCTGTCTGTGGTTGGTGGGGGGGGGGGGATGGAGGGTTATTGAAACTACCGTCAGTGTTCTTTTATGCATGTGGGGGGGATGGTCGCTGTTTTTAGTCTCTGTTGGGAGGGGTTGGCGTTAAGTTGCTACTATCACCTTCTTCTTTCCCTGTAAGTGAGGGGGACATGGATTGTTGTTATTGCTGTTTGTTTCTCTTGGGGGGGACAGGGATTGTCATTGTTGCTGTTTTTTCCTGTGGGGGCACGGGGATTGTCATTGTTGCTGTTTTTTCCTGTGGGGGTCGGGAATTGTCATCGTTGCTGCTTTTTCCTGTGGGGGTCGGGAATAGTAATTGTTGCTGTTTTATTCTGTGGGGGTCGGGAATTGTAATTGATGCTGTTTTTTCCTGTGGGGGTCGGGAATTGTCATTGTTGCTGTTTTTTCCTGTGGGGGCACGGGGATTGTAATTGTTGCTGTTTTCTCCAGTGGGGGCACAGCAATTGTAATAGTTGCTGTTTTTCCTGTGGGGGACGGGAATTGTCATTGTTGCTGTTTTATCCTGTGGGGTCACGGGGATTGTAATAGTTGCTGTTTTTTCCAGTGGGGGCACAAGGATTGTAATTGCTGCTGTTTTATCCTGTCGGGGTCGGGAATTGTCATTGTAGCTGTTTTATCCTGTGGGGGTCGGGGATTGTAATTGTTGCTGTTTTTTCCTATGGGGGTCGGGAATTGTCATTGTTGCTGTTTTTTCCTGTGGGGGCACGGAGATTGTAATTGTTGCAGTTTTCTCCAGTGGGGGCACAGCGATTGTAATTGTTGCTGTTTTTTCCTGTGGGGGGGACATGGATTGTTCTTATTGCTGTTTGTTTCTCTTGGGGGGGACAGGGATTGTCATTGTTGCTGTTTTTTCCTGTGGGGGCACGGGGATTGTCTTTGTTGCTGTTTTTTCCTGTGGGGGTCGGGAATTGTCATTGTTGCTGCTTTTTCCTGTGGGGGTCGGGAATAGTAATTGTTGCTGTTTTCTCCAGTGGGGGCACAGCAATTGTAATTGTTGCTGTTTTTCCTGTGGGGGACGGGAATTGTCATTGTTGCTGTTTTATCCTGTGGGGTCACGGGGATTGTAATAGTTGCTGTTTTTTCCAGTGGGGGCACAAGGATTGTAATTGCTGCTGTTTTATCCTGTCGGGGTCGGGAATTGTCATTGTAGCTGTTTTATCCTGTGGGGGTCGGGGATTGTAATTGTTGCTGTTTTTTCCTGTGGGGGTCGGGGATTGTAATTGTTGCTGTTTTCTCCTATTGGTGACGGGAATTGTCATTGTTGCTGTTTTTTCCTGTGGGGGGGCACGGGGATTGTAATTGTTGCTGTTTTTTCCTGTGGTGGTCGGGAATTGTAATTGTTGCTGTTTTTCCTGTGGGGGACGGGAATTGTCATTGTTGCTGTTTTTTCCTGTGGGGGCACGGAGATTGTAATTGTTGCAGTTTTCTCCAGTGGGGGCACAGCGATTGTAATTGTTGCTGTTTTTTCCTGTGGGGGGGACATGGATTGTTCTTATTGCTGTTTGTTTCTCTTGGGGGGGACAGGGATTGTCATTGTTGCTGTTTTTTCCTGTGGGGGCACGGGGATTGTCTTTGTTGCTGTTTTTTCCTGTGGGGGTCGGGAATTGTCATTGTTGCTGCTTTTTCCTGTGGGGGTCGGGAATAGTAATTGTTGCTGTTTTCTCCAGTGGGGGCACAGCAATTGTAATTGTTGCTGTTTTTCCTGTGGGGGACGGGAATTGTCATTGTTGCTGTTTTATCCTGTGGGGTCACGGGGATTGTAATAGTTGCTGTTTTTTCCAGTGGGGGCACAAGGATTGTAATTGCTGCTGTTTTATCCTGTCGGGGTCGGGAATTGTCATTGTAGCTGTTTTATCCTGTGGGGGTCGGGGATTGTAATTGTTGCTGTTTTTTCCTATGGGGGTCGGGAATTGTCATTGTTGCTGTTTTTTCCTGTGGGGGCACGGAGATTGTAATTGTTGCAGTTTTCTCCAGTGGGGGCACAGCGATTGTAATTGTTGCTGTTTTTTCCTGTGGGGGGGACATGGATTGTTCTTATTGCTGTTTGTTTCTCTTGGGGGGGACAGGGATTGTCATTGTTGCTGTTTTTTCCTGTGGGGGCACGGGGATTGTCTTTGTTGCTGTTTTTTCCTGTGGGGGTCGGGAATTGTCATTGTTGCTGCTTTTTCCTGTGGGGGTCGGGAATAGTAATTGTTGCTGTTTTCTCCAGTGGGGGCACAGCAATTGTAATTGTTGCTGTTTTTCCTGTGGGGGACGGGAATTGTCATTGTTGCTGTTTTATCCTGTGGGGTCACGGGGATTGTAATAGTTGCTGTTTTTTCCAGTGGGGGCACAAGGATTGTAATTGCTGCTGTTTTATCCTGTCGGGGTCGGGAATTGTCATTGTAGCTGTTTTATCCTGTGGGGGTCGGGGATTGTAATTGTTGCTGTTTTTTCCTGTGGGGGTCGGGGATTGTAATTGTTGCTGTTTTCTCCTATTGGTGACGGGAATTGTCATTGTTGCTGTTTTTTCCTGTGGGGGGGCACGGGGATTGTAATTGTTGCTGTTTTTTCCTGTGGTGGTCGGGAATTGTAATTGTTGCTGTTTTTCCTGTGGGGGACGGGAATTGTCATTGTTGCTGTTTTTTCCTGTGACGGTCGGGGATTGTAATTGTTGCTGTTTTTTCCTGTGGGGGGCACGGGGATTGTAATTGTTGTTTTTTTTTCCTGTGGGGGCATGGGGATTGTAATTGCTTCTGTTTTTATCTGTGGGGGCACGGGGATTGTAATTGTTGCAGCTTTTTTCCTGTGGGGCACAGGGATTGCCATTGCTGCTGTTTTTTCCTGTGGGGGCACGGGGATTGTCATTGTTGCTGTTTTTTCCTGTGGGGGTCGGGAATTCTCATTGTTGCTGTTTTTTCCTGTGGTGGATGGCGATTGTCATTGTTGCTTTTTTTTTCTGTGGGGGCACGGGGATTGTCATTGTTGCTGTTTTTTCCTGTGGGGGTCGGGAATTGTCATTGTTGCTGTTTTTTTCCTGTGGGGGCACGGGGATTGTAATTGTTGCTGTTTTCTCTTGTAGGGGCACAGGGATTGTAATTGTTGCTGTTTTTTCCTGTGGGGGTCAGGGACTGTAATTGTTGCTGTTTTTTTCAGTTGGTGACGGGAAATGTCATTGTTGCTGTTTTTTCCTGTGGGGGGCACGGGGATTGTAATTGTTGCTGTTTTTTCCTGTGGGGGCACGAGGATTGTAATTGTTGCTGTTTTTTCCTGTGGGGGCATGGGGATTGTAATTGCTTCTGTTTTTATCTGTGGGGGCACGGGGATTGTAATTGTTGCTGCTTTTTTCCTGTGGGGCACAGGGATTGTCATTGCTTCGGTTTTTATCTGTGGGGGCATGGGAATTGTAATTGTTGCTGATTTTTACTGTGGGGGTCGGGAATTGTCATTGTTGCTGTTGTTTTCTGTGGGGTTCGGGAATTGTCATTGTTGCTGTTTTTTCCTGTGGGTGCACAGGGATTGTCATTGTTGCTGTTTTTTCCTGTGGGGGCACGGTGATTGTCATTGTTGCTGTTTTTTCCTGTGGGGGTCGGGAATTGTAATTGTTGCTGTTTTTTCCTGAGGGGGACGGGGATTGTAATTGTTCCTGTTGTTTTCTGTGGGGGCACGGGGATTGTCATTGTTGCTGTTTTTTCCTGTGGGGGTCTGGAATTGTCATTGTTGCTGTTTTTTCCTGTGGGGGACGGGGATTGTCATTGTTGCTTTTTTTTTCTGTGGGGGCACGGGGATTGTCATTGTTGCTGTCTTTTCCTGTGGGGGTCGGGAATTGTCATTTTTGCTGTTTTTTCCTGTGGGGGCACGGGGATTGTAATTGTTGCTCTTTTTTCCTGTGGGGGCACGAGGATTGTAATTGTTGCTGTTTAATCCTCTGGGGCACAGGGATTGTCATTGTTGCTGTTTTTTCCAGTGGGGGCACGGGGATTGTCAATGTTGCTGTTTTTTTCTGTGTGGGCACGGGGATTGTCATTGTTGCTGTTTTTTCCTGTGGGGGTCAGAAATTGTCATTGTTGCTGTTTTTTCCTGTGGGGGCACGGGGATTGTAATACTTGCTGTTTTCTCCTGTGGGGGCACAGGGATTGTAATTGCTGCTGTTTTATCCTGTGGGGGTCGGCAATGGTCATTGTTGCTGTTTTTTCTGTGGGGGTCTGGAATTGTCATTGTTGCTGTCTTTTCCTGTGGGGGTCGGGAATTGTCATTTTTGCTGTTTTTTCCTGTGGGGGCACGGGGATTGTAATTGCTGCTCTTTTTTCCTGTGGGGGAACAGGGATTGTAATTGTTGCTGTTTTTTCCTGTGGGGGTCAGGGACTGTAATTGTTGCTGTTTTTTTCAGTTGGTGACGGGAAATGTCATTGTTGCTGTTTTTTCCTGTGGGGGGCACGGGGATTGTAATTGTTGCTGTTTTTTCCTGTGGGGGTCAGGGACTGTAATTGTTGCTGTTTTTTTCAGTTGGTGACGGGAAATGTCATTGTTGCTGTTTTTTCCTGTGGGGGGCACGGGGATTGTAATTGTTGCTGTTTTTTCCTGTGGGGGTCGGGCATTGTAATTGTTGCTATTTTTCCTGTGGGGGACGGGAATTGTCACTGTTGCTGTTTTTTTCCTGTGGGGGTCGGGGATTGTAATTGTTGCTGTTTTCTCCAGTGGGGGCACAGCGATTGTAATTGTTGCTGTTTTTTCCTGTGGGGGGCATGGGGATTGTAATAGTTGCTGTTTTTTCCAGTGGGGGCACAAGGATTGTAATTGCTGCTGTTTTATCCTGTGGGGGTCGGGAATTGTCATTGTTGCTGTTCTTTCCTGTGGGGGCATGGGGATTGTCATTGTTGCTGTCTTTTCCTGTGGGCGTCGGGAATTGTCATTGTTGCTGTTTTTTCCTGTGGGGGCACGGGGATTGTAATTGTTGCTCTTTTTTCCTGTGGGGGCACGAGGATTGTAATTGTTGCTGTTTAATCCTGTGGGGCACAGGGATTGTCATTGTTGCTGTTTTTTCCTGTGGGGGCACGGGGATTGTCATTGTTGCTGTTTTTTCCTGTGGGGGTCGAGAATTGTAATTGTTGCTGTTTTTTTCATGGGGGGACGGGGATTGTCATTGTTGCTTTTTTTTCTGTGGGGGCACGGGGATTGTAATTGCTGCTGTTTTATCCTGTCGGGGTCGTGAATTGTCATTGTAGCTCTTTTTTCCTGTGGGGGTACGGGGATTGTAATTGTTGCAGTTATCTCCAGTGGGGGCACAGCGATTGTAATTGTTGCTGTTTTTTCCTGTGGGGGTCGGGGATTGTAATTGTTGCTGTTTTCTCCTATTGGTGATGGGAATTGTCATTGTTGCTGTTTTTTACTGTGGGGGGGGCACGGGGATTGTAATTGTTGCTGTTTTTTCCTGCGGGGGTCGGGAATTGTAATTGTTGCTGTTTTTCCTGTGAGGGACGGGAATTGTCATTGTTGCTGTTTTTTCCTGTGGGGGCACGAGGATTGTAATTGTTGCTGTTTATTCCTGTGGGGGCATGGGGACTGTAATTGCTTCTGTTTTTACCTGTGGGGGCACGGGGATTGTAATTGTTGCTGTTTTTTCCTGTGGGGGTCGGGAATTGTAATTGATGCTGTTTTTTTCCTGTGGGGGTCGGGAATTGTCATTGTTGCTGTTCTTTCCTGTGGGGGCATGGGGATTGTCATTGTTGCTGTCTTTTCCTGTGGGCGTCGGGAATTGTCATTGTTGCTGTTTTTTCCTGTGGGGGCACGAGGATTGTAATTGTTGCTGTTTTTTCCTGTGGGGGCATGGGGACTGTAATTGCTTCTGTTTTTACCTGTGGGGGCACGGGGATTGCAATTGTTGCTGTTTTATCCTGTGGGGGTCGGGAATTGTAATTGATGCTGTTTTTTTCCTGTGGGGGTCGGGAATTGTCATTGTTGCTGTTCTTTCCTGTGGGGGCATGGGGATTGTCATTGTTGCTGTCTTTTCCTGTGGGCGTCGGGAATTGTCATTGCTGCTGTTTTTTCCTGTGGGGGCACGAGGATTGTAATTGTTGCTGTTTTTTCCTGTGCGGGCACGTGGATTGTAATTGTTTCTGTATTTACCTGTGGGGGCACGGGGATTGTAATTGTTGCTGTTTAATCCTGTGGGGCACAGGGATTGTAATTGTTGCTGTTTTATCCTGTGGGGGTCGGGAATTGTAATTGATGCTGTTTTTTTCCTGTGGGGGTCGGGAATTGTCATTGTTGCTGTTCTTTCCTGTGGGGGCACGTGGATTGTAATTGTTTCTGTATTTACCTGTGGGGGCACGGGGATTGTAATTGTTGCTGTTTAATCCTGTGGGGCACAGGGATTGTCATTGTTGCTGTTTTTTTCAGTTGGTGACGGGAAATGTCATTGTTGCTGTTTTTTCCTGTGGGGGGCACGGGGATTGTAATTGTTGCTGTTTTTTCCTGTGGGGGTCAGGGACTGTAATTGTTGCTGTTTTTTTCAGTTGGTGACGGGAAATGTCATTGTTGCTGTTTTTTCCTGTGGGGGGCACGGGGATTGTAATTGTTGCTGTTTTTTCCTGTGGGGGTCGGGCATTGTAATTGTTGCTATTTTTCCTGTGGGGGACGGGAATTGTCACTGTTGCTGTTTTTTTCCTGTGGGGGTCGGGGATTGTAATTGTTGCTGTTTTCTCCAGTGGGGGCACAGCGATTGTAATTGTTGCTGTTTTTTCCTGTGGGGGGCATGGGGATTGTAATAGTTGCTGTTTTTTCCTGTGGGGGCATGGGGACTGTAATTGCTTCTGTTTTTACCTGTGGGGGCACGGGGATTGCAATTGTTGCTGTTTTATCCTGTGGGGGTCGGGAATTGTAATTGATGCTGTTTTTTTCCTGTGGGGGTCGGGAATTGTCATTGTTGCTGTTCTTTCCTGTGGGGGCATGGGGATTGTCATTGTTGCTGTCTTTTCCTGTGGGCGTCGGGAATTGTCATTGCTGCTGTTTTTTCCTGTGGGGGCACGAGGATTGTAATTGTTGCTGTTTTTTCCTGTGCGGGCACGTGGATTGTAATTGTTTCTGTATTTACCTGTGGGGGCACGGGGATTGTAATTGTTGCTGTTTAATCCTGTGGGGCACAGGGATTGTAATTGTTGCTGTTTTATCCTGTGGGGGTCGGGAATTGTAATTGATGCTGTTTTTTTCCTGTGGGGGTCGGGAATTGTCATTGTTGCTGTTCTTTCCTGTGGGGGCACGTGGATTGTAATTGTTTCTGTATTTACCTGTGGGGGCACGGGGATTGTAATTGTTGCTGTTTAATCCTGTGGGGCACAGGGATTGTCATTGTTGCTGTTTTTTTCAGTTGGTGACGGGAAATGTCATTGTTGCTGTTTTTTCCTGTGGGGGGCACGGGGATTGTAATTGTTGCTGTTTTTTCCTGTGGGGGTCAGGGACTGTAATTGTTGCTGTTTTTTTCAGTTGGTGACGGGAAATGTCATTGTTGCTGTTTTTTCCTGTGGGGGGCACGGGGATTGTAATTGTTGCTGTTTTTTCCTGTGGGGGTCGGGCATTGTAATTGTTGCTATTTTTCCTGTGGGGGACGGGAATTGTCACTGTTGCTGTTTTTTTCCTGTGGGGGTCGGGGATTGTAATTGTTGCTGTTTTCTCCAGTGGGGGCACAGCGATTGTAATTGTTGCTGTTTTTTCCTGTGGGGGGCATGGGGATTGTAATAGTTGCTGTTTTTTCCAGTGGGGGCACAAGGATTGTAATTGCTGCTGTTTTATCCTGTGGGGGTCGGGAATTGTCATTGTAGCTCTTTTTTCCTGTGGGGGTCGGGGATTGTAATTGTTGCTGTTTTTTCCTGTGGGGGCACGAAGATTGTAATAGTTGCTGTTTTATCCTGTGGGGGTCGGGAATTGTAATTGATGCTGTTTTTTTCCTGTGGGGGTCGGGAATTGTCATTGTTGCTGTTCTTTCCTGTGGGGGCATGGGGATTGTCATTGTTGCTGTCTTTTCCTGTGGGCGTCGGGAATTGTCATTGTTGCTGTTTTTTCCTGTGGGGGCACGAGGATTGTAATTGTTGCTGTTTTTTCCTGTGGGGGCACGGGGATTGTAATTGTTTCTGTATTTACCTGTGGGGGCACGGGGATTGTAATTGTTGCTGTTTAATCCTGTGGGGCACAGGGATTGTCATTGTTGCTGTTTTTTCCTGTGGGGGCACGGGGATTGTCATTGTTGCTGTTTTTTCCTGTGGGGGTCGAGAAGTGTAATTGTTGCTGTTTTTTTCATGGGGGCACGGGGATTGTCATTGTTGCTTTTTTTTCTGTGGGGGCACGGGGATTGTAATAGTTGCTGTTTTTTCCAGTGGGGGCACAGGGATTGTAATTGCTGCTGTTTTATCCTGTCGGGGTCGTGAATTGTCATTGTAGCTCTTTTTTCCTGTGGGGGTACGGGGATTGTAATTGTTGCAGTTATCTCCAGTGGGGGCACAGGGATTGTCATTGCTGCTGTTTTTTCCTGTGGGGGCACGGGGATTGTAATAGTTGCTGTTTTATCCTGTGGGGGTCGGGAATTGTAATTGATGCTGTTTTTTTCCTGTGGGGGTCGGGAATTGTCATTGTTGCTGTTCTTTCCTCTGGGGGCATGGGGATTGTCATTGTTGCTGTCTTTTCCTGTGGGCGTCGGGAATTTTCATTGTTGCTGTTTTTTCCTGTGGGGGGCACGGGGATTGTAATTGTTGCTCTTTTTTCCTGTGGGGGCACGAGGATTGTAATTGTTGCTGTTTTTTCCTGTGGGGGTCAGGGACTGTAATTGTTGCTGTTTTTTTCAGTTGGTGACGGGAAATGTCATTGTTGCTGTTTTTTCCTGTGGGGGGCACGGGGATTGTAATTGTTGCTGTTTTTTCCTGTGGGGGTCGGGCATTGTAATTGTTGCTATTTTTCCTGTGGGGGACGGGAATTGTCACTGTTGCTGTTTTTTTCCTGTGGGGGTCGGGGATTGTAATTGTTGCTGTTTTCTCCAGTGGGGGCACAGCGATTGTAATTGTTGCTGTTTTTTCCTGTGGGGGGCATGGGGATTGTAATAGTTGCTGTTTTTTCCAGTGGGGGCACAAGGATTGTAATTGCTGCTGTTTTATCCTGTGGGGGTCGGGAATTGTCATTGTAGCTCTTTTTTCCTGTGGGGGTCGGGGATTGTAATTGTTGCTGTTTTTTCCTGTGGGGGCACGAAGATTGTAATTGTTGCTGTTTTATCCTGTGGGGGTCGGGAATTGTAATTGATGCTGTTTTTTTCCTGTGGGGGTCGGGAATTGTCATTGTTGCTGTTCTTTCCTGTGGGGGCATGGGGATTGTCATTGTTGCTGTCTTTTCCTGTGGGCGTCGGGAATTGTCATTGTTGCTGTTTGTTCCTGTGGGGGCACGGGGATTGTAATTGTTGCTCTTTTTTCCTGTGGGGGCATGAGGATTGTAATTGTTGCTGTTTTTTCCTGTGGGGGCACGGGGATTGTAATTGTTTCTGTATTTACCTGTGGGGGCACGGGGATTGTAATTGTTGCTGTTTAATCCTGTGGGGCACAGGGATTGTCATTGTTGCTGTTTTTTCCTGTGGGGGTCAGGGACTGTAATTGTTGCTGTTTTTTTCAGTTGGTGACGGGAAATGTCATTGTTGCTGTTTTTTCCTGTGGGCGGCACGGGGATTGTAATTGTTGCTGTTTTTTCCTGTGGGGGTCGGGCATTGTAATTGTTGCTATTTTTCCTGTGGGGGACGGGAATTGTCACTGTTGCTGTTTTTTTCCTGTGGGGGTCGGGGATTGTAATTGTTGCTGTTTTCTCCAGTGGGGGCACAGCGATTGTAATAGTTGCTGTTTTTTCCAGTGGGGGCACAAGGATTGTAATTGCTGCTGTTTTATCCTGTGGGGGTCGGGAATTGTCATTGTAGCTCTTTTTTCCTGTGGGGGTCGGGGATTGTAATTGTTGCTGTTTTTTCCTGTGGGGGCACGAAGATTGTAATAGTTGCTGTTTTATCCTGTGGGGGTCGGGAATTGTCATTGTTGCTGTTCTTTCCTGTGGGGGCACGTGGATTGTAATTGTTTCTGTATTTACCTGTGGGGGCACGGGGATTGTAATTGTTGCTGTTTAATCCTGTGGGGCACAGGGATTGTCATTGTTGCTGTTTTTTTCAGTTGGTGACGGGAAATGTCATTGTTGCTGTTTTTTCCTGTGGGGGGCACGGGGATTGTAATTGTTGCTCTTTTTTCCTGTGGGGGCACGAGGATTGTAATTGTTGCTGTTTTTTCCTGTGGGGGTCAGGGACTGTAATTGTTGCTGTTTTTTTCAGTTGGTGACGGGAAATGTCATTGTTGCTGTTTTTTCCTGTGGGGGGCACGGGGATTGTAATTGTTGCTGTTTTTTCCTGTGGGGGTCGGGCATTGTAATTGTTGCTATTTTTCCTGTGGGGGACGGGAATTGTCACTGTTGCTGTTTTTTTCCTGTGGGGGTCGGGGATTGTAATTGTTGCTGTTTTCTCCAGTGGGGGCACAGCGATTGTAATTGTTGCTGTTTTTTCCTGTGGGGGGCATGGGGATTGTAATAGTTGCTGTTTTTTCCAGTGGGGGCACAAGGATTGTAATTGCTGCTGTTTTATCCTGTGGGGGTCGGGAATTGTCATTGTAGCTCTTTTTTCCTGTGGGGGTCGGGGATTGTAATTGTTGCTGTTTTTTCCTGTGGGGGCACGAAGATTGTAATTGTTGCTGTTTTATCCTGTGGGGGTCGGGAATTGTAATTGATGCTGTTTTTTTCCTGTGGGGGTCGGGAATTGTCATTGTTGCTGTTCTTTCCTGTGGGGGCATGGGGATTGTCATTGTTGCTGTCTTTTCCTGTGGGCGTCGGGAATTGTCATTGTTGCTGTTTGTTCCTGTGGGGGCACGGGGATTGTAATTGTTGCTCTTTTTTCCTGTGGGGGCATGAGGATTGTAATTGTTGCTGTTTTTTCCTGTGGGGGCACGGGGATTGTAATTGTTTCTGTATTTACCTGTGGGGGCACGGGGATTGTAATTGTTGCTGTTTAATCCTGTGGGGCACAGGGATTGTCATTGTTGCTGTTTTTTCCTGTGGGGGTCAGGGACTGTAATTGTTGCTGTTTTTTTCAGTTGGTGACGGGAAATGTCATTGTTGCTGTTTTTTCCTGTGGGCGGCACGGGGATTGTAATTGTTGCTGTTTTTTCCTGTGGGGGTCGGGCATTGTAATTGTTGCTATTTTTCCTGTGGGGGACGGGAATTGTCACTGTTGCTGTTTTTTTCCTGTGGGGGTCGGGGATTGTAATTGTTGCTGTTTTCTCCAGTGGGGGCACAGCGATTGTAATTGTTGCTGTTTTTTCCTGTGGGGGGCATGGGGATTGTAATAGTTGCTGTTTTTTCCAGTGGGGGCACAAGGATTGTAATTGCTGCTGTTTTATCCTGTGGGGGTCGGGAATTGTCATTGTAGCTCTTTTTTCCTGTGGGGGTCGGGGATTGTAATTGTTGCTGTTTTTTCCTGTGGGGGCACGAAGATTGTAATAGTTGCTGTTTTATCCTGTGGGGGTCGGGAATTTTCATTGTTGCTGTTCTTTCCTGTGGGGGCACGTGGATTGTAATTGTTTCTGTATTTACCTGTGGGGGCACGGGGATTGTAATTGTTGCTGTTTAATCCTGTGGGGCACAGGGATTGTCATTGTTGCTGTTTTTTCCTGTGGGGGGCACGGGGATTGTAATTGTTGCTGTTTTTTCCTGTGGGGGTCAGGGACTGTAATTGTTGCTGTTTTTTTCAGTTGGTGACGGGAAATGTCATTGTTGCTGTTTTTTCCTGTGGGGGGCACGGGGATTGTAATTGTTGCTGTTTTTTCCTGTGGGGGTCGGGCATTGTAATTGTTGCTATTTTTCCTGTGGGGGACGGGAATTGTCACTGTTGCTGTTTTTTTCCTGTGGGGGTCGGGGATTGTAATTGTTGCTGTTTTCTCCAGTGGGGGCACAGCGATTGTAATTGTTGCTGTTTTTTCCTGTGGGGGGCATGGGGATTGTAATTGTTGCTGTTTTTTCCTGTGGGGGCACGGGGATTGTAATTGTTTCTGTATTTACCTGTGGGGGCACGGGGATTGTAATTGTTGCTGTTTAATCCTGTGGGGCACAGGGATTGTCATTGTTGCTGTTTTTTTCAGTTGGTGACGGGAAATGTCATTGTTGCTGTTTTTTCCTGTGGGGGGCACGGGGATTGTAATTGTTGCTGTTTTTTCCTGTGGGGGTCAGGGACTGTAATTGTTGCTGTTTTTTTCAGTTGGTGACGGGAAATGTCATTGTTGCTGTTTTTTCCTGTGGGGGGCACGGGGATTGTAATTGTTGCTGTTTTTTCCTGTGGGGGTCGGGCATTGTAATTGTTGCTATTTTTCCTGTGGGGGACGGGAATTGTCACTGTTGCTGTTTTTTTCCTGTGGGGGTCGGGGATTGTAATTGTTGCTGTTTTCTCCAGTGGGGGCACAGCGATTGTAATTGTTGCTGTTTTTTCCTGTGGGGGGCATGGGGATTGTAATAGTTGCTGTTTTTTCCAGTGGGGGCACAAGGATTGTAATTGCTGCTGTTTTATCCTCTGGGGGTCGGGAATTGTCATTGTAGCTCTTTTTTCCTGTGGGGGTCGGGGATTGTAATTGTTGCTGTTTTTTCCTGTGGGGGCACGAAGATTGTAATTGTTGCTGTTTTATCCTGTGGGGGTCGGGAATTGTAATTGATGCTGTTTTTTTCCTGTGGGGGTCGGGAATTGTCATTGTTGCTGTTCTTTCCTGTGGGGGCATGGGGATTGTCATTGTTGCTGTCTTTTCCTGTGGGCGTCGGGAATTGTCATTGTTGCTGTTTGTTCCTGTGGGGGCACGGGGATTGTAATTGTTGCTCTTTTTTCCTGTGGGGGCACGAGGATTGTAATTGTTGCTGTTTTTTCCTGTGGGGGCACGGGGATTGTAATTGTTTCTGTATTTACCTGTGGGGGCACGGGGATTGTAATTGTTGCTGTTTAATCCTGTGGGGCACAGGGATTGTCATTGTTGCTGTTTTTTCCTGTGGGGGCACGGGGATTGTCATTGTTGCTGTTTTTTCCTGTGGGGGTCGAGAATTGTAATTGTTGCTGTTTTTTTCATGGGGGCACGGGGATTGTCATTGTTGCTTTTTTTTCTGTGGGGGCACGGGGATTGTAATAGTTGCTGTTTTTTCCTGTGGGGGTCTGGAATTGTCATTGTTGCTGTTTTTTCCTGTGGGGGACGGGGATTGTCATTGTTGCTGTCTTTTCCTGTGGGGGTCGGGAATAGTAATTGTTGCTGTTTTTTCCTGAGGGAGACTGGGATTGTAATTGTCCCTGTTGTTTTCTGTGGTGGCACGGGGATTGTCATTGTTGCTGTTTTTTCCTGTGGGGGTCTGGAATTGTCATTGTTGCTGTTTTTTCCTGTGGGGGACGGGGATTGTCATTGTTGCTTTTTTTTTCTGTGGGGGCACGGGGATTGTCATTGTTGCTGTCTTTTCCTGTGGGGGCACGGGGATTGTAATTGTTGCTCTTTTTTCCTGTGGGGGAACAGGGATTGTAATTGTTGCTGTTTTTTCCTGTGGGGGTCAGGGACTGTAATTGTTGCTGTTTTTTTCAGTTGGTGACGGGAAATGTCATTGTTGCTGTTTTTTCCTGTGGGGGGCACGGGGATTGTAATTGTTGCTGTTTTTTCCTGTGGGGGTCAGGGACTGTAATTGTTGCTGTTTTTTTCAGTTGGTGACGGGAAATGTCATTGTTGCTGTTTTTTCCTGTGGGGGGCACGGGGATTGTAATTGTTGCTGTTTTTTCCTGTGGGGGTCGGGCATTGTAATTGTTGCTATTTTTCCTGTGGGGGACGGGAATTGTCACTGTTGCTGTTTTTTTCCTGTGGGGGTCGGGGATTGTAATTGTTGCTGTTTTCTCCAGTGGGGGCACAGCGATTGTAATTGTTGCTGTTTTTTCCTGTGGGGGCACGGGGATTGTCATTGTTGCTGTTTTTTCCTGTGGGGGTCGAGAATTGTAATTGTTGCTGTTTTTTTCATGGGGGCACGGGGATTGTCATTGTTGCTTTTTTTTCTGTGGGGGCACGGGGATTGTAATAGTTGCTGTTTTTTCCTGTGGGGGTCTGGAATTGTCATTGTTGCTGTTTTTTCCTGTGGGGGACGGGGATTGTCATTGTTGCTGTCTTTTCCTGTGGGGGTCGGGAATAGTAATTGTTGCTGTTTTTTCCTGAGGGAGACTGGGATTGTAATTGTCCCTGTTGTTTTCTGTGGTGGCACGGGGATTGTCATTGTTGCTGTTTTTTCCTGTGGGGGTCTGGAATTGTCATTGTTGCTGTTTTTTCCTGTGGGGGACGGGGATTGTCATTGTTGCTTTTTTTTTCTGTGGGGGCACGGGGATTGTCATTGTTGCTGTCTTTTCCTGTGGGGGCACGGGGATTGTAATTGTTGCTCTTTTTTCCTGTGGGGGAACAGGGATTGTAATTGTTGCTGTTTTTTCCTGTGGGGGTCAGGGACTGTAATTGTTGCTGTTTTTTTCAGTTGGTGACGGGAAATGTCATTGTTGCTGTTTTTTCCTGTGGGGGGCACGGGGATTGTAATTGTTGCTGTTTTTTCCTGTGGGGGTCAGGGACTGTAATTGTTGCTGTTTTTTTCAGTTGGTGACGGGAAATGTCATTGTTGCTGTTTTTTCCTGTGGGGGGCACGGGGATTGTAATTGTTGCTGTTTTTTCCTGTGGGGGTCGGGCATTGTAATTGTTGCTATTTTTCCTGTGGGGGACGGGAATTGTCACTGTTGCTGTTTTTTTCCTGTGGGGGTCGGGGATTGTAATTGTTGCTGTTTTCTCCAGTGGGGGCACAGCGATTGTAATTGTTGCTGTTTTTTCCTGTGGGGGGCATGGGGATTGTAATAGTTGCTGTTTTTTCCAGTGGGGGCACAAGGATTGTAATTGCTGCTGTTTTATCCTGTGGGGGTCGGGAATTGTCATTGTTGCTGTCTTTTCCTGTGGGCGTCGGGAATTGTCATTGTTGCTGTTTTTTCCTGTGGGGGCACGGGGATTGTAATTGTTGCTCTTTTTTCCTGTGGGGGCACGAGGATTGTAATTGTTGCTGTTTAATCCTGTGGGGCACAGGGATTGTCATTGTTGCTGTTTTTTCCTGTGGGGGCACGGGGATTGTCATTGTTGCTGTTTTTTCCTGTGGGGGTCGAGAATTGTCATTGTAGCTCTTTTTTCCTGTGGGGGTCGGGGATTGTAATTGTTGCTGTTTTTTCCTGTGGGGGCACGAAGATTGTAATTGTTGCTGTTTTATCCTGTGGGGGTCGGGAATTGTAATTGATGCTGTTTTTTTCCTGTGGGGGGCATGGGGATTGTAATAGTTGCTGTTTTTTCCTGTGGGGGGCACGGGGATTGTAATTGTTGCTGTTTTTTCCTGTGGGGGTCGGGCATTGTAATTGTTGCTATTTTTCCTGTGGGGGACGGGAATTGTCACTGTTGCTGTTTTTTTCCTGTGGGGGTCGGGGATTGTAATTGTTGCTGTTTTCTCCAGTGGGGGCACAGCGATTGTAATTGTTGCTGTTTTTTCCTGTGGGGGGCATGGGGATTGTAATAGTTGCTGTTTTTTCCAGTGGGGGCACAAGGATTGTAATTGCTGCTGTTTTATCCTGTGGGGGTCGGGAATTGTCATTGTAGCTCTTTTTTCCTGTGGGGGTCGGGGATTGTAATTGTTGCTGTTTTTTCCTGTGGGGGCACGAAGATTGTAATTGTTGCTGTTTTATCCTGTGGGGGTCGGGAATTGTAATTGATGCTGTTTTTTTCCTGTGGGGGTCGGGAATTGTCATTGTTGCTGTTCTTTCCTGTGGGGGCATGGGGATTGTCATTGTTGCTGTCTTTTCCTGTGGGCGTCGGGAATTGTCATTGTTGCTGTTTGTTCCTGTGGGGGCACGGGGATTGTAATTGTTGCTCTTTTTTCCTGTGGGGGCACGAGGATTGTAATTGTTGCTGTTTTTTCCTGTGGGGGCACGGGGATTGTAATTGTTTCTGTATTTACCTGTGGGGGCACGGGGATTGTAATTGTTGCTGTTTAATCCTGTGGGGCACAGGGATTGTCATTGTTGCTGTTTTTTCCTGTGGGGGCACGGGGATTGTCATTGTTGCTGTTTTTTCCTGTGGGGGTCGAGAATTGTAATTGTTGCTGTTTTTTTCATGGGGGCACGGGGATTGTCATTGTTGCTTTTTTTTCTGTGGGGGCACGGGGATTGTAATAGTTGCTGTTTTTTCCTGTGGGGGTCTGGAATTGTCATTGTTGCTGTTTTTTCCTGTGGGGGACGGGGATTGTCATTGTTGCTGTCTTTTCCTGTGGGGGTCGGGAATAGTAATTGTTGCTGTTTTTTCCTGAGGGAGACTGGGATTGTAATTGTCCCTGTTGTTTTTTGTGGTGGCACGGGGATTGTCATTGTTGCTGTTTTTTCCTGTGGGGGTCTGGAATTGTCATTGTTGCTGTTTTTTCCTGTGGGGGACGGGGATTGTCATTGTTGCTTTTTTTTTCTGTGGGGGCACGGGGATTGTCATTGTTGCTGTCTTTTCCTGTGGGGGCACGGGGATTGTAATTGTTGCTCTTTTTTCCTGTGGGGGAACAGGGATTGTAATTGTTGCTGTTTTTTCCTGTGGGGGTCAGGGACTGTAATTGTTGCTGTTTTTTTCAGTTGGTGACGGGAAATGTCATTGTTGCTGTTTTTTCCTGTGGGGGGCACGGGGATTGTAATTGTTGCTGTTTTTTCCTGTGGGGGTCAGGGACTGTAATTGTTGCTGTTTTTTTCAGTTGGTGACGGGAAATGTCATTGTTGCTGTTTTTTCCTGTGGGGGGCACGGGGATTGTAATTGTTGCTGTTTTTTCCTGTGGGGGTCGGGCATTGTAATTGTTGCTATTTTTCCTGTGGGGGACGGGAATTGTCACTGTTGCTGTTTTTTTCCTGTGGGGGTCGGGGATTGTAATTGTTGCTGTTTTCTCCAGTGGGGGCACAGCGATTGTAATTGTTGCTGTTTTTTCCTGTGGGGGCACGGGGATTGTCATTGTTGCTGTTTTTTCCTGTGGGGGTCGAGAATTGTAATTGTTGCTGTTTTTTTCATGGGGGCACGGGGATTGTCATTGTTGCTTTTTTTTCTGTGGGGGCACGGGGATTGTAATAGTTGCTCTTTTTTCCTGTGGGGGTCTGGAATTGTCATTGTTGCTGTTTTTTCCTGTGGGGGACGGGGATTGTCATTGTTGCTGTCTTTTCCTGTGGGGGTCGGGAATAGTAATTGTTGCTGTTTTTTCCTGAGGGAGACTGGGATTGTAATTGTCCCTGTTGTTTTCTGTGGTGGCACGGGGATTGTCATTGTTGCTGTTTTTTCCTGTGGGGGTCTGGAATTGTCATTGTTGCTGTTTTTTCCTGTGGGGGACGGGGATTGTCATTGTTGCTTTTTTTTTCTGTGGGGGCACGGGGATTGTCATTGTTGCTGTCTTTTCCTGTGGGGGCACGGGGATTGTAATTGTTGCTCTTTTTTCCTGTGGGGGAACAGGGATTGTAATTGTTGCTGTTTTTTCCTGTGGGGGTCAGGGACTGTAATTGTTGCTGTTTTTTTCAGTTGGTGACGGGAAATGTCATTGTTGCTGTTTTTTCCTGTGGGGGGCACGGGGATTGTAATTGTTGCTGTTTTTTCCTGTGGGGGTCAGGGACTGTAATTGTTGCTGTTTTTTTCAGTTGGTGACGGGAAATGTCATTGTTGCTGTTTTTTCCTGTGGGGGGCACGGGGATTGTAATTGTTGCTGTTTTTTCCTGTGGGGGTCGGGCATTGTAATTGTTGCTATTTTTCCTGTGGGGGACGGGAATTGTCACTGTTGCTGTTTTTTTCCTGTGGGGGTCGGGGATTGTAATTGTTGCTGTTTTCTCCAGTGGGGGCACAGCGATTGTAATTGTTGCTGTTTTTTCCTGTGGGGGGCATGGGGATTGTAATAGTTGCTGTTTTTTCCAGTGGGGGCACAAGGATTGTAATTGCTGCTGTTTTATCCTGTGGGGGTCGGGAATTGTCATTGTTGCTGTCTTTTCCTGTGGGCGTCGGGAATTGTCATTGTTGCTGTTTTTTCCTGTGGGGGCACGGGGATTGTAATTGTTGCTCTTTTTTCCTGTGGGGGCACGAGGATTGTAATTGTTGCTGTTTAATCCTGTGGGGCACAGGGATTGTCATTGTTGCTGTTTTTTCCTGTGGGGGCACGGGGATTGTCATTGTTGCTGTTTTTTCCTGTGGGGGTCGAGAATTGTCATTGTAGCTCTTTTTTCCTGTGGGGGTCGGGGATTGTAATTGTTGCTGTTTTTTCCTGTGGGGGCACGAAGATTGTAATTGTTGCTGTTTTATCCTGTGGGGGTCGGGAATTGTAATTGATGCTGTTTTTTTCCTGTGGGGGGCATGGGGATTGTAATAGTTGCTGTTTTTTCCTGTGGGGGGCACGGGGATTGTAATTGTTGCTGTTTTTTCCTGTGGGGGTCGGGCATTGTAATTGTTGCTATTTTTCCTGTGGGGGACGGGAATTGTCACTGTTGCTGTTTTTTTCCTGTGGGGGTCGGGGATTGTAATTGTTGCTGTTTTCTCCAGTGGGGGCACAGCGATTGTAATTGTTGCTGTTTTTTCCTGTGGGGGGCATGGGGATTGTAATAGTTGCTGTTTTTTCCAGTGGGGGCACAAGGATTGTAATTGCTGCTGTTTTATCCTCTGGGGGTCGGGAATTGTCATTGTAGCTCTTTTTTCCTGTGGGGGTCGGGGATTGTAATTGTTGCTGTTTTTTCCTGTGGGGGCACGAAGATTGTAATTGTTGCTGTTTTATCCTGTGGGGGTCGGGAATTGTAATTGATGCTGTTTTTTTCCTGTGGGGGTCGGGAATTGTCATTGTTGCTGTTCTTTCCTGTGGGGGCATGGGGATTGTCATTGTTGCTGTATTTTCCTGTGGGCGTCGGGAATTGTCATTGTTGCTGTTTGTTCCTGTGGGGGCACGGGGATTGTAATTGTTGCTCTTTTTTCCTGTGGGGGCACGAGGATTGTAATTGTTGCTGTTTTTTCCTGTGGGGGCACGGGGATTGTAATTGTTTCTGTATTTACCTGTGGGGGCACGGGGATTGTAATTGTTGCTGTTTAATCCTGTGGGGCACAGGGATTGTCATTGTT
Organism: Hypanus sabinus; assembly: GCF_030144855.1. Taxonomy (NCBI): domain Eukaryota; kingdom Metazoa; phylum Chordata; class Chondrichthyes; order Myliobatiformes; family Dasyatidae; genus Hypanus; species Hypanus sabinus. The sequence continues at coordinate 114,634,833 of NC_082711.1, read as the reverse complement.
GCTGTTTTTTCCTGTGGGGGCACGGGGATTGTCATTGTTGCTGTTTTTTCCTGTGGGGGTCGAGAATTGTAATTGTTGCTGTTTTTTTCATGGGGGCACGGGGATTGTCATTGTTGCTTTTTTTTCTGTGGGGGCACGGGGATTGTAATAGTTGCTGTTTTTTCCTGTGGGGGTCTGGAATTGTCATTGTTGCTGTTTTTTCCTGTGGGGGACGGGGATTGTCATTGTTGCTGTCTTTTCCTGTGGGGGTCGGGAATAGTAATTGTTGCTGTTTTTTCCTGAGGGAGACTGGGATTGTAATTGTCCCTGTTGTTTTCTGTGGTGGCACGGGGATTGTCATTGTTGCTGTTTTTTCCTGTGGGGGTCTGGAATTGTCATTGTTGCTGTTTTTTCCTGTGGGGGACGGGGATTGTCATTGTTGCTTTTTTTTTCTGTGGGGGCACGGGGATTGTCATTGTTGCTGTCTTTTCCTGTGGGGGCACGGGGATTGTAATTGTTGCTCTTTTTTCCTGTGGGGGAACAGGGATTGTAATTGTTGCTGTTTTTTCCTGTGGGGGTCAGGGACTGTAATTGTTGCTGTTTTTTTCAGTTGATGACGGGAAATGTCATTGTTGCTGTTTTTTCCTGTGGGGGGCACGGGGATTGTAATTGTTGCTGTTTTTTCCTGTGGGGGTCAGGGACTGTAATTGTTGCTGTTTTTTTCAGTTGGTGACGGGAAATGTCATTGTTGCTGTTTTTTCCTGTGGGGGGCACGGGGATTGTAATTGTTGCTGTTTTTTCCTGTGGGGGTCGGGCATTGTAATTGTTGCTATTTTTCCTGTGGGGGACGGGAATTGTCACTGTTGCTGTTTTTTTCCTGTGGGGGTCGGGGATTGTAATTGTTGCTGTTTTCTCCAGTGGGGGCACAGCGATTGTAATTGTTGCTGTTTTTTCCTGTGGGGGGCATGGGGATTGTAATAGTTGCTGTTTTTTCCAGTGGGGGCACAAGGATTGTAATTGCTGCTGTTTTATCCTCTGGGGGTCGGGAATTGTCATTGTAGCTCTTTTTTCCTGTGGGGGTCGGGGATTGTAATTGTTGCTGTTTTTTCCTGTGGGGGCACGAAGATTGTAATTGTTGCTGTTTTATCCTGTGGGGGTCGGGAATTGTAATTGATGCTGTTTTTTTCCTGTGGGGGTCGGGAATTGTCATTGTTGCTGTTCTTTCCTGTGGGGGCATGGGGATTGTCATTGTTGCTGTTTTTTCCTGTGGGGGTCGAGAATTGTAATTGTTGCTGTTTTTTTCATGGGGGCACGGGGATTGTCATTGTTGCTTTTTTTTCTGTGGGGGCACGGGGATTGTAATAGTTGCTGTTTTTTCCTGTGGGGGTCTGGAATTGTCATTGTTGCTGTTTTTTCCTGTGGGGGACGGGGATTGTCATTGTTGCTGTCTTTTCCTGTGGGGGTCGTGAATAGTAATTGTTGCTGTTTTTTCCTGAGGGAGACTGGGATTGTAATTGTCCCTGTTGTTTTCTGTGGTGGCACGGGGATTGTCATTGTTGCTGTTTTTTCCTGTGGGGGTCTGGAATTGTCATTGTTGCTGTTTTTTCCTGTGGGGGACGGGGATTGTCATTGTTGCTTTTTTTTTCTGTGGGGGCACGGGGATTGTCATTGTTGCTGTCTTTTCCTGTGGGGGCACGGGGATTGTAATTGTTGCTCTTTTTTCCTGTGGGGGAACAGGGATTGTAAATGTTGCTGTTTTTTCCTGTGGGGGTCAGGGACTGTAATTGTTGCTGTTTTTTTCAGTTGGTGACGGGAAATGTCATTGTTGCTGTTTTTTCCTGTGGGGGGCACGGGGATTGTAATTGTTGCTGTTTTTTCCTGTGGGGGTCAGGGACTGTAATTGTTGCTGTTTTTTTCAGTTGGTGACGGGAAATGTCATTGTTGCTGTTTTTTCCTGTGGGGGGCACGGGGATTGTAATTGTTGCTGTTTTTTCCTGTGGGGGTCGGGCATTGTAATTGTTGCTATTTTTCCTGTGGGGGACGGGAATTGTCACTGTTGCTGTTTTTTTCCTGTGGGGGTCGGGGATTGTAATTGTTGCTGTTTTCTCCAGTGGGGGCACAGCGATTGTAATTGTTGCTGTTTTTTCCTGTGGGGGGCATGGGGATTGTAATAGTTGCTGTTTTTTCCAGTGGGGGCACAAGGATTGTAATTGCTGCTGTTTTATCCTGTGGGGGTCGGGAATTGTCATTGTTGCTGTCTTTTCCTGTGGGCGTCGGGAATTGTCATTGTTGCTGTTTTTTCCTGTGGGGGCACGGGGATTGTAATTGTTGCTCTTTTTTCCTGTGGGGGCACGAGGATTGTAATTGTTGCTGTTTAATCCTGTGGGGCACAGGGATTGTCATTGTTGCTGTTTTTTCCTGTGGGGGCACGGGGATTGTCATTGTTGCTGTTTTTTCCTGTGGGGGTCGAGAATTGTAATTGTTGCTGTTTTTTTCATGGGGGGACGGGGATTGTCATTGTTGCTTTTTTTTCTGTGGGGGCACGGGGATTTTAATAGTTGCTGTTTTTTCCAGTGCGGGCACAGGGATTGTAATTGCTGCTGTTTTATCCTGTCGGGGTCGTGAATTGTCATTGTAGCTCTTTTTTCCTGTGGGGGTACGGGGATTGTAATTGTTGCAGTTATCTCCAGTGGGGGCACAGCGATTGTAATTGTTGCTGTTTTTTCCTGTGGGGGTCGGGGATTGTAATTGTTGCTGTTTTCTCCTATTGGTGATGGGAATTGTCATTGTTGCTGTTTTTTACTGTGGGGGGGGGCACGGGGATTGTAATTGTTGCTGTTTTTTCCTGCGGGGGGGCACGGGGATTGTAATTGTTGCTGTTTTTTCCTGCGGGGGTCGGGAATTGTAATTGTTGCTGTTTTTCCTGTGAGGGACGGGAATTGTCATTGTTGCTGTTTTTTCCTGTGGGGGCACGAGGATTGTAATTGTTGCTGTTTATTCCTGTGGGGGCATGGGGACTGTAATTGCTTCTGTTTTTACCTGTGGGGGCACGGGGATTGTAATTGTTGCTGTTTTTTCCTGTGGGGGTCGGGAATTGTAATTGATGCTGTTTTTTTCCTGTGGGGGTCGGGAATTGTCATTGTTGCTGTTCTTTCCTGTGGGGGCATGGGGATTGTCATTGTTGCTGTCTTTTCCTGTGGGCGTCGGGAATTGTCATTGTTGCTGTTTTTTCCTGTGGGGGCACGAGGATTGTAATTGTTGCTGTTTTTTCCTGTGGGGGCATGGGGACTGTAATTGCTTCTGTTTTTACCTGTGGGGGCACGGGGATTGTAATTGTTGCTGTTTTATCCTGTGGGGGTCGGGAATTGTAATTGATGCTGTTTTTTTCCTGTGGGGGTCGGGAATTGTCATTGTTGCTGTTCTTTCCTGTGGGGGCATGGGGATTGTCATTGTTGCTGTCTTTTCCTGTGGGCGTCGGGAATTGTCATTGTTGCTGTTTTTTCCTGTGGGGGCACGAGGATTGTAATTGTTGCTGTTTTTTCCTGTGGGGGCATGGGGACTGTAATTGCTTCTGTTTTTTACCTGTGGGGGCACGGGGATTGTAATTGTTGCTGTTTTATCCTGTGGGGGTCGGGAATTGTAATTGATGCTGTTTTTTTCCTGTGGGGGTCGGGAATTGTCATTGTTGCTGTTCTTTCCTGTGGGGGCACGTGGATTGTAATTGTTTCTGTATTTACCTGTGGGGGCACGGGGATTGTAATTGTTGCTGTTTAATCCTGTGGGGCACAGGGATTGTCATTGTTGCTGTTTTTTTCAGTTGGTGACGGGAAATGTCATTGTTGCTGTTTTTTCCTGTGGGGGGCACGGGGATTGTAATTGTTGCTGTTTTTTCCTGTGGGGGTCAGGGACTGTAATTGTTGCTGTTTTTTTCAGTTGGTGACGGGAAATGTCATTGTTGCTGTTTTTTCCTGTGGGGGGCACGGGGATTGTAATTGTTGCTGTTTTTTCCTGTGGGGGTCGGGCATTGTAATTGTTGCTATTTTTCCTGTGGGGGACGGGAATTGTCACTGTTGCTGTTTTTTTCCTGTGGGGGTCGGGGATTGTAATTGTTGCTGTTTTCTCCAGTGGGGGCACAGCGATTGTAATTGTTGCTGTTTTTTCCTGTGGGGGGCATGGGGATTGTAATAGTTGCTGTTTTTTCCAGTGGGGGCACAAGGATTGTAATTGCTGCTGTTTTATCCTGTGGGGGTCGGGAATTGTCATTGTAGCTCTTTTTTCCTGTGGGGGTCGGGGATTGTAATTGTTGCTGTTTTTTCCTGTGGGGGCACGAAGATTGTAATAGTTGCTGTTTTATCCTGTGGGGGTCGGGAATTGTAATTGATGCTGTTTTTTTTCCTGTGGGGGTCGGGAATTGTCATTGTTGCTGTTCTTTCCTGTGGGGGCATGGGGATTGTCATTGTTGCTGTCTTTTCCTGTGGGCGTCGGGAATTGTCATTGTTGCTGTTTTTTCCTGTGGGGGCACGGGGATTGTAATTGTTGCTGTTTTTTCCTGTGGGGGCACGAGGATTGTAATTGTTGCTGTTTTTTCCTGTGGGGGCACGGGGATTGTAATTGTTTCTGTATTTACCTGTGGGGGCACGGGGATTGTAATTGTTGCTGTTTAATCCTGTGGGGCACAGGGATTGTCATTGTTGCTGTTTTTTCCTGTGGGGGCACGGGGATTGTCATTGTTGCTGTTTTTTCCTGTGGGGGTCGAGAATTGTAATTGTTGCTGTTTTTTTCATGGGGGCACGGGGATTGTCATTGTTGCTTTTTTTTCTGTGGGGGCACGGGGATTGTAATAGTTGCTGTTTTTTCCAGTGGGGGCACAGGGATTGTAATTGCTGCTGTTTTATCCTGTCGGGGTCGTGAATTGTCATTGTAGCTCTTTTTTCCTGTGGGGGTACGGGGATTGTAATTGTTGCAGTTATCTCCAGTGGGGGCACAGGGATTGTCATTGCTGCTGTTTTTTCCTGTGGGGGCACGGGGATTGTCATTGTTGCTGTTTTTTCCTGTGGGGGTCGGGAATAGTAATTGTTGCGGTTTTTTCCTGAGGGAGACTGGGATTGTAATTGTCCCTGTTGTTTTCTGTGGTGGCACGGGGATTGTAATTGTTGCTGTTTTTTCCTGTGGTGGTCTGGAATTGTCATTGTTGCTGTTTTTTCCTGTGGGGGACGGGGATTGTCATTGTTGCTGTTTTTTCCTGTGGGGGTCGGGAATAGTAATTGTTGCTGTTTTTTCCTGAGGGAGACTGGGATTGTAATTGTCCCTGTTGTTTTCTGTGGTGGCACGGGGATTGTAATTGTTGCTGTTTTTTCCTGTGGGGGGCATGGGGATTGTAATAGTTGCTGTTTTTTCCAGTGGGGGCACAAGGATTGTAATTGCTGCTGTTTTATCCTGTGGGGGTCGGGAATTGTCATTGTAGCTCTTTTTTCCTGTGGGGGTCGGGGATTGTAATTGTTGCTGTTTTTCCTGTGAGGGACGGGAATTGTCATTGTTGCTGTTGTTTCCTGTGGGGGCACGAGGATTGTAATTGTTGCTGTTTATTCCTGTGGGGGCATGGGGACTGTAATTGCTTCTGTTTTTACCTGTGGGGGCACGGGGATTGTAATTGTTGCTGTTTTTTCCTGTGGGGGTCGGGAATTGTAATTGATGCTGTTTTTTTCCTGTGGGGGTCGGGAATTTTCATTGTTGCTGTTCTTTCCTGTGGGGGCATGGGGATTGTCATTGTTGCTGTCTTTTCCTGTGGGCGTCGGGAATTGTCATTGTTGCTGTTTTTTCCTGTGGGGGCACGAGGATTGTAATTGTTGCTGTTTTTTCCTGTGGGGGCATGGGGACTGTAATTGCTTCTGTTTTTTACCTGTGGGGGCACGGGGATTGTAATTGTTGCTGTTTTATCCTGTGGGGTTCGGGAATTGTAATTGATGCTGTTTTTTTCCTGTGGGGGTCGGGAATTGTCATTGTTGCTGTTCTTTCCTGTGGGGGCATGGGGATTGTCATTGTTGCTGTCTTTTCCTGTGGGCGTCGGGAATTGTCATTGTTGCTGTTTTTTCCTGTGGGGGCACGAGGATTGTAATTGTTGCTGTTTTTTCCTGTGGGGGCACGTGGATTGTAATTGTTTCTGTATTTACCTGTGGGGGCACGGGGATTGTAATTGCTGCTGTTTTATCCTGTGGGGGTCGGGAATTGTCATTGTTGCTGTTCTTTCCTGTGGGGGCATGGGGATTGTCATTGTTGCTGTCTTTTCCTGTGGGCGTCGGGAATTGTCATTGTTGCTGTTTTTTCCTGTGGGGGCACGGGGATTGTAATTGTTGCTCTTTTTTCCTGTGGGGGCACGAGGATTGTAATTGTTGCTGTTTAATCCTGTGGGGCACAGGGATTGTCATTGTTGCTGTTTTTTCCTGTGGGGGCACGGGGATTGTCATTGTTGCTGTTTTTTCCTGTGGGGGTCGAGAATTGTAATTGTTGCTGTTTTTTTCATGGGGGGACGGGGATTGTCATTGTTGCTTTTTTTTCTGTGGGGGCACGGGGATTGTAATAGTTGCTGTTTTTTCCAGTGGGGGCACAGGGATTGTAATTGCTGCTGTTTTATCCTGTCGGGGTCGTGAATTGTCATTGTAGCTCTTTTTTCCTGTGGGGGTACGGGGATTGTAATTGTTGCAGTTATCTCCAGTGGGGGCACAGCGATTGTAATTGTTGCTGTTTTTTCCTGTGGGGGTCGGGGATTGTAATTGTTGCTGTTTTCTCCTATTGGTGATGGGAATTGTCATTGTTGCTGTTTTTTACTGTGGGGGGGCACGGGGATTGTAATTGTTGCTGTTTTTGCCTGCGGGGGTCGGGAATTGTAATTGTTGCTGTTTTTCCTGTGAGGGACGGGAATTGTCATTGTTGCTGTTTTTTCCTGTGGGGGCACGAGGATTGTAATTGTTGCTGTTTATTCCTGTGGGGGCATGGGGACTGTAATTGCTTCTGTTTTTACCTGTGGGGGCACGGGGATTGTAATTGTTGCTGTTTTTTCCTGTGGGGCACAGGGATTGTCATTGCTGCTGTTTTTTCCTGTGGGGGCACGGGGATTGTCATTGTTGCTGTTTTTTCCTGTGGGGGTCGGGAATAGTAATTGTTGCTGTTCTTTCCTGAGGGAGACTGGGATTGTAATTGTCCCTGTTGTTTTCTGTGGGGGCACGGGGATTGTCATTGTTGCTGTTTTTTCCTGTGGGCGTCGGGAATTGTCATTGTTGCTGTTCTTTCCTGTGGGGGCATGGGGATTGTCATTGTTGCTGTCTTTTCCTGTGGGCGTCGGGAATTGTCATTGTTGCTGTTTTTTCCTGTGGGGGCACGAGGATTGTAATTGTTGCTGTTTTTTCCTGTGGGGGCACGTGGATTGTAATTGTTTCTGTATTTACCTGTGGGGGCACGGGGATTGTAATTGCTGCTGTTTTATCCTGTGGGGGTCGGGAATTGTCATTGTTGCTGTTCTTTCCTGTGGGGGGGCACGGGGATTGTAATTGTTGCTGTTTTTTCCTGTGGTGGTCGGGAATTGTCATTGTTGCTGTTTTTCCTGTGGGGGACGGGAATTGTCATTGTTGCTGTTTTTTCCTGTGGGGGCACGAGGATTGTAATTGTTGCTGTTTTTTCCTGTGGGGGCACGTGGATTGTAATTGTTTCTGTATTTACCTGTGGGGGCACGGGGATTGTAATTGCTGCTGTTTTATCCTGTGGGGGTCGGGAATTGTCATTGTTGCTGTTCTTTCCTGTGGGGGGGCACGGGGATTGTAATTGTTGCTGTTTTTTCCTGTGGTGGTCGGGAATTGTAATTGTTGCTGTTTTTCCTGTGGGGGACGGGAATTGTCATTGTTGCTGTTTTTTCCTGTGACGGTCGGGGATTGTAATTGTTGCTGTTTTTTCCTGTGGGGGGCACGGGGATTGTAATTGTTGTTTTTTTTTCCTGTGGGGGCATGGGGATTGTAATTGCTTCTGTTTTTACCTGTGGGGGCACGGGTATTGTAATTGTTGCTGTTTTTTCCTGTGGGGAACAGGGATTGTCATTGCTGCTGTTTTTTCCTGTGGGGGCACGGGGATTGTCATTGTTGCTGTTTTTTCCTGTGGGGGTCGGGAATAGTAATTGTTGCTATTTTTTCCTGAGGGAGACGGGGATTGTAATTGTCCCTGTTGTTTTCTGTGGTGGCACGGGGATTGTAATTGTTGCTGTTTTTTCCTGTGGGGGCACGGGGATTGTAATTGTTTCTGTATTTACCTGTGGGGGACGGGGATTGTAATTGTTGCTGTTTAATCCTGTGGGGCACAGGGATTGTCATTGTTGCTGTTTTTTCCTGTGGGGGCACGGGGATTGTCATTGTTGATGTTTTTTCCTGTGGGGGTCGGGAATTGTAATTGTTGCTGTTTTTTTCATGGGGGGACGGGGATTGTCATTGTTGCTTTTTTTTTTCTGTGGGGGCACGGGGATTGTACTTGTTGCTGTTTTTTCCTGTGGGGGCACGGTGATTGTCATTGTTGCTGTATTTTCCTGTGGGGGTCGGGAATTTTAATTGTTGCTGTTTTTTCCTGAGGGGGACGGGGATTGTCATTGTTCCTGTTGTTTTCTGTGGGGGCACGGGGATTGTAATTGTTGCTGTTTTCTACTGTGGGGGGCACGGGGATTGTAATTGTTGCTGTTTTTTCCTGTGGGGGTCTGGAATTGTCATTGTTGCTGTTTTTTCCTGTGGTGGACGGGGATTGTAATTGTTGCTGTTATTACCTGTGGGGGCACGGGGATTGTAATTGTTGCTGATTTTTACTGTGGGGGTCGGGAATTGTCATTGTTGCTGTTGTTTTCTGTGGGGTTCGGGAATTGTCATTGTTGCTGTTTTTTCCTGTGGGTGCACAGGGATTGTCATTGTTGCTGTTTTTTCCTGTGGGGGCACGGTGATTGTCATTGTTGCTGTTTTTTCCTGTGGGGGTCGGGAATTGTAATTGTTGCTGTTTTTTCCTGAGGGGGACGGGGATTGTAATTGTTCCTGTTGTTTTCTGTGGGGGCACGGGGATTGTCATTGTTGCTGTTTTTTCCTGTGGGGGTCTGGAATTGTCATTGTTGCTGCTTTTTCCTGTGGGGGACGGGGATTGTCATTGTTGCTTTTTTTTTCTGTGGGGGCACGGGGATTGTAATTGTTGCTCTTTTTTCCTGTGGGGGCACGAGGATTGTAATTGTTGCTGTTTAATCCTCTGGGGCACAGGGATTGTCATTGTTGGTGTTTTTTCCAGTGGGGGCACGGGGATTGTCAATGTTGCTGTTTTTTTCTGTGTGGGCACGGGGATTGTCATTGTTGCTGTTTTTTCCTGTGGGGGTCAGAAATTGTCATTGTTGCTGTTTTCTCCTGTGGGGGCACAGGGATTGTAATTGCTGCTGTTTTACCCTGTGGGTGTCGGCAATGGTCATTGTTGCTGTATTTTCCTGTGGGGGTCGGGAATTGTAATTGTTGCTGTTTTTTCCTGAGGGGGACGGGGATTGTCATTGTTCCTGTTGTTTTCTGTGGGGGCACGGGGATTGTAATTGTTGCTGTTTTCTACTGTGGGGGGCACGGGGATTGTAATTGTTTCTGTTTTTTCCTGTGGGGGTCTGGAATTGTCATTGTTGCTGTTTTTTCCTGTGGTGGACGGGGATTGTAATTGTTGCTGTTATTACCTGTGGGGGCACGGGGATTGTAATTTTTGCTGTTATTTGCTGTGGGGGCATGGGAATTGTAATTGTTGCTGATTTTTACTGTGGGGGTCGGGAATTGTCATTGTTGCTGTTGTTTTCTGTGGGGTTCGGGAATTGTCATTGTTGCTGTTTTTTCCTGTGGGTGCACAGGGATTGTCATTGTTGCTGTTTTTTCCTGTGGGGGCACGGTGATTGTCATTGTTGCTGTTTTTTCCTGTGGGGGTCGGGAATTGTAATTGTTGCTGTTTTTTCCTGAGGGGGACGGGGATTGTAATTGTTCCTGTTGTTTTCTGTGGGGGCACGGGAATTGTCATTGTTGCTGTTTTTTCCTGTGGGGGACGGGGATTGTCATTGTTGCTTTTTTTTTCTGTGGGGGCACGGGGATTGTCATTGTTGCTGTCTTTTCCTGTGGGGGTCGGGAATTGTCATTTTTGCTGTTTTTTCCTGTGGGGGCACGGGGATTGTAATTGTTGCTCTTTTTTCCTGTGGGGGCACGAGGATTGTAATTGTTGCTGTTTAATCCTCTGGGGCACAGGGATTGTCATTGTTGCTGTTTTTTCCAGTGGGGGCACGGGGATTGTCATTGTTGCTGTCTTTTCCTGTGGGGGTCGGGAATTGTCATTTTTGCTGTTTTTTCCTGTGGGGGCACGGGGATTGTAATTGTTGCTCTTTTTTCCTGTGGGGGCACGAGGATTGTAATTGTTGCTGTTTAATCCTCTGGGGCACAGGGATTGTAATTGTTGCTCTTTTTTCCTGTGGGGGCACGAGGATTGTAATTGTTGCTGTTTAATCCTCTGGGGCACAGGGATTGTCAATGTTGCTGTTTTTTTCTGTGTGGGCACGGGGATTGTCATTGTTGCTGTCTTTTCCTGTGGGGGTCAGAAATTGTCATTGTTGCTGTTTTTTCCTGTGGGGGCACGGGGATTGTAATACTTGCTGTTTTCTCCTGTGGGGGCACAGGGATTGTAATTGCTGCTGTTTTATCCTGTGGGGGTCGGCAATAGTCATTGTTGCTGTATTTTCCTGTGGGGGTCAGAAATTGTCATTGTTGCTGTTTTTTCCTGTGGGGGCACGGGGATTGTAATACTTGCTGTTTTCTCCTGTGGGGGCACAGGGATTGTAATTGCTGCTGTTTTATCCTGTGGGGGTCGGCAATTGTCATTGTTGCTCTTTTTTCCTGTGGGGGTCGGGGATTGTAATTGTTGCTGTTTTTTCCTGTGGGGGCACGAGGATTGTAATTGTTGCTGTTGTTTCCTGTGGGGGTAGGGAATTGTCATTGTTACTGTTTTATCTTGTGGGGGTCGGGAATTGTAATTGATGCTGTTTTTTCCTGTGGGTGTCGGGAATTGTCATTGTTGTTGTTTTTTCCTGTGTGGGCACGGGGATTGTAATTGTTGCTGTTTTTTCCTGTGGGGGTTGGGGTTTGTAATTGTTGCTGTTATTTGCGGTGGGGGCACGGGAATTGTCATTGTCGCTGATTTTTACTGTGGGGGTCGGGAATTGTCATTGTTGCCTTTTTTTCCTGTGGGGCACAGGGATTGTCATTGTTGGTGTTTTTTCCAGTGGGGGCACGGGGATTGTCAATGTTGCTGTTTTTTTCTGTGTGGGCACGGGGATTGTCATTGTTGCTGTTTTTTCCTGTGGGGGTCAGAAATTGTCATTGTTGCTGTTTTCTCCTGTGGGGGCACAGGGATTGTAATTGCTGCTGTTTTACCCTGTGGGTGTCGGCAATGGTCATTGTTGCTGTATTTTCCTGTGGGGGTCGGGAATTGTAATTGTTGCTGTTTTTTCCTGAGGGGGACGGGGATTGTCATTGTTCCTGTTGTTTTCTGTGGGGGCACGGGGATTGTAATTGTTGCTGTTTTCTACTGTGGGGGGCACGGGGATTGTAATTGTTTCTGTTTTTTCCTGTGGGGGTCTGGAATTGTCATTGTTGCTGTTTTTTCCTGTGGTGGACGGGGATTGTAATTGTTGCTGTTATTACCTGTGGGGGCACGGGGATTGTAATTTTTGCTGTTATTTGCTGTGGGGGCATGGGAATTGTAATTGTTGCTGATTTTTACTGTGGGGGTCGGGAATTGTCATTGTTGCTGTTGTTTTCTGTGGGGTTCGGGAATTGTCATTGTTGCTGTTTTTTCCTGTGGGTGCACAGGGATTGTCATTGTTGCTGTTTTTTCCTGTGGGGGCACGGTGATTGTCATTGTTGCTGTTTTTTCCTGTGGGGGTCGGGAATTGTAATTGTTGCTGTTTTTTCCTGAGGGGGACGGGGATTGTAATTGTTCCTGTTGTTTTCTGTGGGGGCACGGGAATTGTCATTGTTGCTGTTTTTTCCTGTGGGGGACGGGGATTGTCATTGTTGCTTTTTTTTTCTGTGGGGGCACGGGGATTGTCATTGTTGCTGTCTTTTCCTGTGGGGGTCGGGAATTGTCATTTTTGCTGTTTTTTCCTGTGGGGGCACGGGGATTGTAATTGTTGCTCTTTTTTCCTGTGGGGGCACGAGGATTGTAATTGTTGCTGTTTAATCCTCTGGGGCACAGGGATTGTCATTGTTGCTGTTTTTTCCAGTGGGGGCACGGGGATTGTCATTGTTGCTGTCTTTTCCTGTGGGGGTCGGGAATTGTCATTTTTGCTGTTTTTTCCTGTGGGGGCACGGGGATTGTAATTGTTGCTCTTTTTTCCTGTGGGGGCACGAGGATTGTAATTGTTGCTGTTTAATCCTCTGGGGCACAGGGATTGTAATTGTTGCTCTTTTTTCCTGTGGGGGCACGAGGATTGTAATTGTTGCTGTTTAATCCTCTGGGGCACAGGGATTGTCAATGTTGCTGTTTTTTTCTGTGTGGGCACGGGGATTGTCATTGTTGCTGTCTTTTCCTGTGGGGGTCAGAAATTGTCATTGTTGCTGTTTTTTCCTGTGGGGGCACGGGGATTGTAATACTTGCTGTTTTCTCCTGTGGGGGCACAGGGATTGTAATTGCTGCTGTTTTATCCTGTGGGGGTCGGCAATGGTCATTGTTGCTGTATTTTCCTGTGGGGGTCAGAAATTGTCATTGTTGCTGTTTTTTCCTGTGGGGGCACGGGGATTGTAATACTTGCTGTTTTCTCCTGTGGGGGCACAGGGATTGTAATTGCTGCTGTTTTATCCTGTGGGGGTCGGCAATTGTCATTGTTGCTCTTTTTTCCTGTGGGGGTCGGGGATTGTAATTGTTGCTGTTTTTTCCTGTGGGGGCACGAGGATTGTAATTGTTGCTGTTGTTTCCTGTGGGGGTAGGGAATTGTCATTGTTACTGTTTTATCTTGTGGGGGTCGGGAATTGTAATTGATGCTGTTTTTTCCTGTGGGTGTCGGGAATTGTCATTGTTGTTGTTTTTTCCTGTGTGGGCACGGGGATTGTAATTGTTGCTGTTTTTTCCTGTGGGGGTTGGGGTTTGTAATTGTTGCTGTTATTTGCGGTGGGGGCACGGGAATTGTCATTGTCGCTGATTTTTACTGTGGGGGTCGGGAATTGTCATTGTTGCCTTTTTTTCCTGTGGGGGACGGGGATTGTAATTGTTGCTGTTTTTTCCTGTGGGGCACAGGGATTGTCATTGTTGCTGTTTTTTCCTGTGGGGGTGGGGAATTGTCATTGTTGCTGTTTTTTCCAGTGGGGGCACGGGGATTGTCATTGTTGCTTTTTTTTTCTGTGGGGGCACGGGGATTGTCATTGTTGCTGTTTTTTTCCTGTTGGGGACGGGGATTGTAATTGTTGATGTTTTTTCCTGTGGGATACGGGAATTGTCATTGTTGCTGTTTTTTCCTGTGGGGGTCGGGGATTGTAATTGTTGCTGTTTTTTCCTGTGGGGACACGGGGATTGTAATTGTTGCTGTTTTCTCCTATTGGTGACGGGAATTGTCATTGTTGCTGTTTTTTCCTGTGGGGCGGCACGGGGATTGTAATTGTTGCTGTTTTTTCCTGTGGGGCGGCACGGGGATTGTAATTGTTGCTGTTTTTTACTGTGGGGGTTGGGGTTTGTAATTGTTGCTGTTATTTGCGGTGGGGGCACGGGAATTGGAATTGTCGCTGATTTTTACCGTGGGGGTCGGGAATTGTCATTGTTGCTGTTGTTTCCTGTGGGGTTCGGGAATTGTCATTGCTGCTGTTTTTTTCCTGTGGGGCGGCACGGGGATTGTAATTGTTGCTGTTTTTTCCTGTGTGGGACAGGGATTGTCATTGTTGTCTTTTTTTCCTGTGGGCGTCGGGAATTGTCATTGTTGCTGTTTTTTCCTGTGGGGGCTCGGGGATTGTAATTGTTGCTGTTTTTTCCTGTGGGGGTCTGGAATTGTCATTGTTGCTGTCTTTTCCTGTGGGGGTCGGGAATTGTCATTTTTGCTGTTTTTTCCTGTGTGAGACAGGGGTTGTCATTGTTGCCTTTTTTTCCTGTGGGGGACGGGGATTGTAATTGTTGCTGTTTTTTCCTGTGGGGCACAGGGATTGTCATTGTTGCTGTTTTTTCCTGTGGGGGCACGGTGATTGTCATTGTTGCTGTTTTTTCCTGTGGGGGTCGGGAATTGTAATTGTTGCTGTTTTTTCCTGAGGGGGACGGGGATTGTAATTGTTCCTGTTGTTTTCTGTGGGGGCACGGGGATTGTAATTGTTGCTGTTTTTTCCTGTGGGGGTCTGGAATTGTCATTGTTGCTGTCTTTTCCTGTGGGGGTCGGGGATTGTAATTGTTGCTGTTTTTTCCTGTGGGGCACAGGGATTGTCATTGTTGCTGTTTTTTCCTGTGGGGGCACGGTGATTGTCATTGTTGCTGTTTTTTCCTGTGGGGGTCGGGAATTGTCATTGTTGCTGTTTTTTCCAGTGGGGGCACGGGGATTGTCATTGTTGCTGTTTTTTCCTGTGGGGGTAGGGAATTGTCATTGTTGTTGTTGTTTCCTGTGGGGGTCGTGGATTGTAATTGTTGCTGTTTTTTCCTGTGGGGGACGGGGATTGTAATTGTTGATGTTTCTTCCTGTGGGGGCACAGGGATTGTAATTGTTGCTGTTTTTTTCTTGTGGGGGTCGGGGATTGTAATTGTCGCTGTTTTTTCCTGTGGGAGACGGGAAATTTCATTGTTGCTGTTTTTTCCTGTGGGGGCCCGGGAATAGTAATTGTTGCTGTTTTTTCCTGTGGGGGTCGGGAATTGTCATTGTAGCTCTTTTTTCCTGTGGGGGTCAGTGATTGTAATTGTTGCTGTTTTTTCCTGTGGGGGCACGAGGATTGTAATTGTTGCTGTTTTTTCCTGTGGGGGTAGGGAATTGTCATTGTTGCTGTTGTTTCCTGCGGGGGTCGGGAATTGTCATTGTTGCTGTTTTTTCCTGTGGGGGAACGCGGATTGTAATTGTTGCTGTATTTTCCTGTGGGGGCACGGGGATTGTAATTGTTGCTGTTTTTTCCTGTGGGGGCACGGGGATTGTAATTGTTGCTGTATTTTCCTGTGGGGGACGGGGATTGTCATTCTTGCTGTTTTTTCCTGTGGGGCACGGGGATTGCTATTGTTGCTGTTTTTTCCTGTGGGGGCCCGGGAATAGTAATTGTTGCTGTTTTTTCCTGTGGGGGTCGGGAATTGTCATTGTAGCTCTTTTTTCCTTTGGGGGTCAGTGATTGTAATTGTTGCTGTTTTTTCCTGTGGGGGTAGGGAATTGTCATTGTTGTTGTTGTTTCCTGTGGGGGTTGTGGATTGTAATTGTTGCTGTTTTTTCCTGTGGGGTACGGGAATTGTCATTGTTGCTGTTTTTTCCTGTGGGGGTCGGGGATTGTAATTGTTGCTGTTTTTTCCTGTGGGTGGCACGGGGATTGTAATTGTTGCTGTTTTTTCCTGCGGGGGCACGGGGATTGTAATTGTTGCTGTTTTTTCCTGTGGGTCACGGGGATTGTAATTGTTGCTGTTTTTTCCTGTGGGGGACGGGGATTGTAATTGTTGATGTTTCTTCCTGTGGGGGCACAGGGATTGTAATTGTTGCTGTTTTTTTCTTGTGGGGGTCGGGGATTGTAATTGTTGCTGTTTTTTCCTGTGGGAGACGGGAAATTTCATTGTTGCTGTTTTTTCCTGTGGGGGCCCGGGAATAGTAATTGTTGCTGTTTTTTCCTGTGGGGGTCGGGAATTGTCATTGTTGCTGTTTTTTCCTGTGGGGGAACGCGGATTATAATTGTTGCTGTTTTTTCCTGTGGGGGCACGGGGATTGTCATTGTTGCTGGTTTTTTCCTGTGGGGGTCGGGAATTGTCATTGTTGCTGTTTTTTCCTGTGAGGGACGGGAATAGTAATTGTTGGTGTTTTATCCTGTGGGGGACGGGATTGTCATTGTTGCTGTTTTTCCCTGTAGGGGTCGGAGATTGTAATTGTTGCTGTTTTTTCCTGTGGGGGCACGGGGATTGTCATTGTTGCTGGTTTTTTCCTGTGGGGGTCGGGAATTGTAATTGTTGCTGTTTTTTCCTGTGGGGGTCGGGAATTGTCATTGTTGCTGTTTTTTCCTGTGGGGGAACGCGGATTGTAATTGTTGCTGTTTTTTCCTGTGGGGGCACGGGGATTGTCATTGTTGCTGGTTTTTTCCTGTGGGGGTCGGGAATTGTCATTGTTGCTGTTTTTTCCTGTGAGGGACGGGAATAGTAATTGTTGGTGTTTTATCCTGTGGGG
This sequence comes from Hypanus sabinus, assembly GCF_030144855.1. Taxonomy (NCBI): domain Eukaryota; kingdom Metazoa; phylum Chordata; class Chondrichthyes; order Myliobatiformes; family Dasyatidae; genus Hypanus; species Hypanus sabinus. Next base: position 114,618,467 of record NC_082711.1, on the reverse strand, counting down.
GACGGGATTGTCATTGTTCCTGTTTTTCCCTGTAGGGGTCGGAGATTGTAATTGTTGCTGTTTTTCCCTGTGGGGTCGGGGATTGTAATTGTTGCTGTTTTTTGCTGAGGGTGTTGTGAATTGTCATTGCTGCTGTTTTTTCCTGTGGGGGTCAGGAATTGTCATTGTTGCTGATTTTCTCCTGTGGGGGACGGGGATTGTAATTGTTGCTGTTTTTTCCTGTGGGTGATGGGGATTGTCATTGTTGCTGTTTTTTCCTGTTGGTGACGGGAAATGTAATTGTTGCTGTTTTTTCCTGTGGGGGGCACGGGGATTATAATAGTTGCTGTTTATTCCAGTGGGGGCACAAGGATTGTAATTGCTGCTGTTTTATCCTGTGGGGGTCGGGAATTGTCATTGTAGCTCTTTTTTCCTGTGGGGGTCAGTGATTGTAATTGTTGCTGTTTTTTCCTGTGGGGGCACGAGGATTGTAATTGTTGCTGTTTTTTCCTGTGGGGGTAGGGAATTGTCATTGTTGTTGTTGTTTCCTGTGGGGGTCGTGGATTGTAATTGTTGCTGTTTTTTCCTGTGGGGGTAGGGAATTGTCATTGTTGTTGTTGTTTCCTGTGGGGGTTGTGGATTGTAATTGTTGCTGTTTTTTCCTGTGGGGTACGGGAATTGTCATTGTTGCTGTTTTTTCCTGTGGGGGTCGGGGATTGTAATTGTTGCTGTTTTTTCCTGTGGGTGGCACGGGGATTGTAATTGTTGCTGTTTTTTCCTGCGGGGGCACGGGGATTGTAATTGTTGCTGTTTTTTCCTGTGGGGTCACGGGGATTGTAATTGTTGCTGTTTTTTCCTGTGGGAGACGGGAAATTTCATTGTTGCTGTTTTTTCCTGTGGAAGCCCGGGAATAGTAATTGTTGCTGTTTTTTCCTGTGGGGGTCGGGAATTGTCATTGTAGCTCTTTTTTCCTGTGGGGGTCAGGGATTGTAATTGTTGCTGTTTTTTCCTGTGGGGGTCGGGAATTGTCATTGTTGCTGTTTTTTCCTGTGGGGGAACGCGGATTGTAATTGTTGCTGTTTTTTCCTGTGGGGGCACGGGGATTGTCATTGTTGCTGGTTTTTTCCTGTGGGGGTCGGGAATTGTCATTGTTGCTGTTTTTTCCTGTGAGGGACGGGAATAGTAATTGTTGGTGTTTTATCCTGTGGGGGACGGGATTGTCATTGTTGCTGTTTTTCCCTGTAGGGGTCGGAGATTGTAATTGTTGCTGTTTTTCCCTGTGGGGTCGGGGATTGTAATTGTTGCTGTTTTTTCCTGAGGGTGTTGTGAATTGTCATTGCTGCTGTTTTTTCCTGTGGGGGTCAGGAATTGTCATTGTTGGTGATTTTCTCCTGTGGGGGACGGGGATTGTAATTGTTGCTGTTTTTTCCTGTGGGTGATGGGGATTGTCATTGTTGCTGTTTTTTCCTGTTGGTGACGGGAAATGTAATTGTTGCTGTTTTTTCCTGTGGGGGGCACGAGGATTGTAATAGTTGCTGTTTATTCCAGTGGGGGCACAAGGATTATAATTGCTGCTGTTTTATCCTGTGGGGGTCGGGAATTGTCATTGTAGCTCTTTTTTCCTGTGGGGGTCAGTGATTGTAATTGTTGCTGTTTTTTCCTGTGGGGGCACGAGGATTGTAATTGTTGCTGTTTTTTCCTGTGGGGGTAGGGAATTGTCATTGTTGTTGTTGTTTCCTGTGGGGGTCGTGGATTGTAATTGTTGCTGTTTTTTCCTGTGGGGGATGGGGATTGTAATTGTTGCTGTTTTTTCCTGTGGGGGTCGGGAATTGTCATTGTTGCTGTTTTTTCCTGTGGGGGAATGCGGATTGTAATTGTTGCTGTTTTTTCCTGTGGGGGCAAGGGGATTGTCATTGTTGCTGGTTTTTTCCTGTGGGAGTCGGGAATTGTCATTGTTGCTGTTTTTTCCTGTGAGGGACGGGAATAGTAATTGTTGGTGTTTTATCCTGTGGGGGACGGGATTGTCATTGTTGCTGTTTTTCCCTGTAGGGGTCGGAGATTGTAATTGTTGCTGTTTTTCCCTGTGGGGTCGGGGATTGTAATTGTTGCTGTTTTTTCCTGTGGGGTCACGGGGATTGTAATTGTTGCTGTTTTTTCCTGAGGGTGTCGTGAATTGTCATTGCTGCTGTTTTTTCCTGTGGGGGTAGGGAATTGTCATTGTTGTTGTTGTTTCCTGTGGGGGTCGTGGATTGTAATTGTTGCTGTTTTTTCCTGTGGGGGTCGGGAATTGAAATGTTTCCTGTTGTTTCCTGCGGGGGTCGGGAATTGTAATTGTTGCTGTTTTTTCCTGTGGGGGGCACGGAGATTGTAATAGTTGCTGTTTTTTCCTGCGGGGGCACGGGGATTGTAATTGTTGCTGTTTTTTCCTGTGGGGTCACGGGGATTGTAATTGTTGCTGTTTTTTCCTGTGGGACCCGGGAATAGTAATTGTTGCTGTTTTTTCCTGTGGGGGTCGGGAATTGTCATTGTAGCTCTTTTTTCCTGTGGGGGTCAGGGATTGTAATTGTTGCTGTTTTTTCCTGTGGGGGTCGGGAATTGTCATTGTTGCTGTTTTTTCCTGTGGGGGAACGCGGATTGTAATTGTTGCTGTTTTTTCCTGTGGGGGCACGGGGATTGTCATTGTTGCTGGTTTTTTCCTGTGGGGGTCGGGAATTGTCATTGTTGCTGTTTTTTCCTGTGAGGGACGGGAATAGTAATTGTTGGTGTTTTATCCTGTGGGGGACGGGATTGTCATTGTTGCTGTTTTTCCCTGTAGGGGTCGGAGATTGTAATTGTTGCTGTTTTTCCCTGTGGGGTCGGGGATTGTAATTGTTGCTGTTTTTTCCTGTGGGGTCACGGGGATTGTAATTGTTGCTGTTTTTTCCTGAGGGTGTTGTGAATTGTCATTGCTGCTGTTTTTTCCTGTGGGGGTCAGGAATTGTCATTGTTGGTGATTTTCTCCTGTGGGGGACGGGGATTGTAATTGTTGCTGTTTTTTCCTGTGGGTGATGGGGATTGTCATTGTTGCTGTTTTTTCCTGTTGGTGACGGGAAATGTAATTGTTGCTGTTTTTTCCTGTGGGGGGCACGAGGATTGTAATAGTTGCTGTTTATTCCAGTGGGGGCACAAGGATTATAATTGCTGCTGTTTTATCCTGTGGGGGTCGGGAATTGTCATTGTAGCTCTTTTTTCCTGTGGGGGTCAGTGATTGTAATTGTTGCTGTTTTTTCCTGTGGGGGCACGAGGATTGTAATTGTTGCTGTTTTTTCCTGTGGGGGTAGGGAATTGTCATTGTTGTTGTTGTTTCCTGTGGGGGTCGTGGATTGTAATTGTTGCTGTTTTTTCCTGTGGGGGATGGGGATTGTAATTGTTGCTGTTTTTTCCTGTGGGGGTCGGGAATTGTCATTGTTGCTGTTTTTTCCTGTGGGGGAATGCGGATTGTAATTGTTGCTGTTTTTTCCTGTGGGGGCACGGGGATTGTCATTGTTGCTGGTTTTTTCCTGTGGGAGTCGGGAATTGTCATTGTTGCTGTTTTTTCCTGTGAGGGACGGGAATAGTAATTGTTGGTGTTTTATCCTGTGGGGGACGGGATTGTCATTGTTGCTGTTTTTCCCTGTAGGGGTCGGAGATTGTAATTGTTGCTGTTTTTCCCTGTGGGGTCGGGGATTGTAATTGTTGCTGTTTTTTCCTGTGGGGTCACGGGGATTGTAATTGTTGCTGTTTTTTCCTGAGGGTGTCGTGAATTGTCATTGCTGCTGTTTTTTCCTGTGGGGGTAGGGAATTGTCATTGTTGTTGTTGTTTCCTGTGGGGGTCGTGGATTGTAATTGTTGCTGTTTTTTCCTGTGGGGGTCGGGAATTGAAATGTTTCCTGTTGTTTCCTGCGGGGGTCGGGAATTGTAATTGTTGCTGTTTTTTCCTGTGGGGGGCACGGAGATTGTAATAGTTGCTGTTTTTTCCAGTGGGGGCACAAGGATTGTAATTGCAGCTGTTTTATCCTGTGAGGGACGGGAATAGTAATTGTTGCTGTTTTATCCTGTGGGGGACGGGGATTGTCATTGATGCTGTTTTTTCCTGTGGGGGCACGGGAATAGTAATTGTTGCTGTTTTTTACTGTGGGGTTCGGGAATTGTCATTGTTGCTGTTTTTTCCTGTGGGGGCACAGGGATTGTAATTGTTGCTTTTTTTTCCCTGGGGGGCACGAGGAGTAATTGTTGCTGTTTTTTCCTGTGGGGGTCAGGAATTGTAATTGTTGCTGTTTTTTCCTGTGGGGGACGGGAATTGTTATTGTTGCTGTTTTTTCCTGTGGCGGTCGGGGATTGTAATTGTTGCTGTTTTTTCCTGTGGGGGGCACGGGGATTGTAATTATTGCTGCTTTTTCCTGTGGGGGGTAAGGGGATTGTAATTATTGCTGTTTTTTCCTGTGGGGGCACGGGGATTGTAATTATTGCTTTTTTTTCCTGTGGGGGCACGGGGATTATAATGGTTGCTGTTTTTTCCCGTGGGGTTCGGGAATTGTCATTGTTCCTGTTTTTTCCTGTGGGGGTCGGGGATTGAAATTTTTCCTGTTGTTTCTTGCGGGGGTCGGGAATTGTAATTGTTTGTGTTTTTTCCTGTGGGGGCACAGGGATTGTAATTATTGATGTTTTCTCTTGTGGGGGTCAGGAATTGTCAGTGTTGCTGTTTTTTCCTGTGTTGGTCGGGAATTGTCACTGTTGCTGTTTTTTCCTGTGGGAGACGGGAATTGTCATTGTTGCTGTTTTTTCCTGTGGGGGACGGGATTGTCGTTGTTGCTGTTTTTCCCTGTAGGGGTCGGAGATTGTAATTGTTGCTGTTTTTCCCTGTGGGGGTCGCAGAATGTAATTCTTGCTGTTTTTTCCTGTTGGGTGACGGGGATTGTAATTGTTGCTGTTTTTTACTGTGGGGGTCGGGAATTGTCATTGTTGCTGTTTTTTCCTGTGGGGGCACAGGGATGGTAATTGTTGCAGTTGTTTCCTATGGAGGCACGGGGATTGTAATTGATGCTGTTTTTTCCTGTGGGGCACGGGAATTGTCATTGTCGCTGTTGTTTTCTCTGGGGTTCGGGCATTGAGATTGTTGCTGTTTTTTCCTGTGGGGGCACGGGGATTGTAATTGTTGCTGTTTTTTCTTGTGGGGTACTGGAATTGTAATTGTTGCTGTTTTTTCCTGTGGGGTCACGGGTATTGTAATTGCTGCTGTTGTTTTCTGTGGGGGTTGGGGATTGTAATTGTTGCCGTTTTTTCCTGTGGGGGTTGGGAATTTTCATTGTTGCTGTTTTTTCCTGTGGGGGTCGGGGATTGTAATTGGTGCTGTTGTTCTCTGTGGGGGCACGGGGATTGTAATTGTTGCTGTTTTTTCCTGTGGGGATCGGGGATTGTAATTGTTGCTGTTTTTTCCTGTGGGGGCACGGGGATTGTAATTGTTGCTGTTTTTTCCTGTGGTGGTCGGGAATTGTCATTGTTGCTGTTTTTTCCTGAGGGGGTCGGGAATTGTAATTGTTGCTGTTTTTTCCTGTGGGGGTCGGGAATTGACACTGTTGCTGTTGTTTTCTGTGGGGTTCGGAAATTGTAATTATTGCTGTTTTTTCCTGTGCGGGTCGGGAATTGTGATCGTTGCTGTTTTTTCCTGTGGGGGCACGGGGATTGTAATTGTTGCTGTTTTTTCCTGTGTGGGACAGGGATTGTCATTGTTGCCTTTTTTTCCTGTGGGCCTCGGGAATTGTCATTGTTGCTGTTTTTTCCTGTGGGGGCAAAGGGATTGTAATTGTTGCTGTTTTTTCCTGTGTGGGACAGGGATTGTCATTGTTGCTGTTTTTTCCTGTCGGGGCACGGTGATTGTCATTGTTGATTGAACGTAGTGGGGATGGGTTCAGTTGTAACATTTAATTGTGATGCAGGTGTTGACTTAAAGTGGTGGACATGGGTTCAGTTGTAATGTTTAATAGTGATGCAGGTATTGATTTAAAGTGTTCTACATGGGTTCAGTTGCAACGTTTAATAGTGATACAGTTGTTGATTGAAAGTGGTCGACATGGGTTCAGTTGTAACGTTTAATAGTGATACAGGTGTTGATTGAAAGTCGTGGACATAGGTTCAGTTGTAACGTTTAATAGTGATGCAGATTTTGATAGAAAGTTGTAGACATGGGATCAGTTGTAACGTTTATTAGTGATGCAGGTGTTGATTGAACGTGGCGTCCATGTGTTCAGTTGTAACGTTTAATAGTGATGCAGATGTTGATAGAGCGTTGTAGACATGGGATCAGTTGTAACGTTTAATAGTGATGCAGGTGTTGATTGGAAGTGGTGGACATGCGTTCAGTTGTAACGTTTAATAGTGATGCAGATGTTGATGGAAAGTGGTAGACATGGGTTCAGTTGTAACCTTTAATAGTGATGCAGGTGTTGATTGAAAGTCGTTGATATAGGTTCAGTTGTAACGTTTAACAGTGATGCAGGTGTTGATTGAAAGTGGTGTCCATGTGTTCAGTTGTAACGTTTAATAGTGATGCAGGTGTTGATTGAAAGTGGTGTCTATGTGTTCAGTTGTAACGTTTAATAGTGATGCAGGTGTTGATTGAAAGTGGTGGACATGGGTTCAGTTGTAACATTTAATAGTGATGCATGTGTTGATTGAACGTGGTGTCTATGTGTTCAGTTGTAACGTTTAATAGTGATGCAGGTGTTGATTGAAAGTGGTGGACATGCGTTCAGTTGTAATGTTTGTTAGTTTAGCAGGTGTTGATTGAAAGTGGTGGATATGGGTTCAGATGTAACGTTTAATGGTGATGCAGGTGTTGATTTAAATTGGTGGACATGGGTTCAGTTGTAACATTTAATAGTGGTGCAGGTGTTGATTGGATGTGGTGGACATGGGTTCAGTTGTAACGTTTAATAGTGATGCAGGTGTTGACTTAAAGTGGTGGGCATGGGTTCATTTGTAACGTTTAATAGTGGTGCAGGTGTTGATTGAAAGTGGTGGACATGGGTTCAGTTGTAACATTTGATAGTGTAGCAGGTGTTGATTGAAAGTGGTGGACATAGGTTCAGTTGTAATGTTTATTAGTGATGTAGGTGTTGATTGAAAGTGGTGGACATGGGTTCAGTTGTAACGTTTAATAGTGATGCAGGAGTTGATTGAAAATGGTGGACATGAGTTCAGTTGTAACGTTTGATTGTGTTGCAGGTGTTGATTGATAGTGGTGGACATGGGTTCTGATGTAAAGTTAAATCGTGATGCAGGTGTTGATTTAAAGCGGTGGACGGGTTTAGTTATAGCATTTAATAGTGCTGCAGGTGTTGACTTAAAGTGGTGGACATGGGTTCAGTTGTAACTGTTAATAGTGATGCAGGTGTTGATTGAAAATGGTAGACATGGGTTCAGTTGTAATGTTTAATAGTGATACAGGTGTTGATTGAATGTCGTGGACATAGGTTCAGTTGTAACGTTTAATAGTGTAGCAGGTGTTGATTGAAAGTGGTGGACATAGGTTCAGTTGTAACGTTTAATAGTGATGCAGGTGTTGATTGAACGTGGCGTCCATGTGTTCAGTTGTAACGTTTAATAGTGATGCAGATGTTGATAGAGCGTTGTAGACATGGGATCAGTTGTAACGTTTAATAGTGATGCAGGTGTTGATTGAAAGTCGTTGACATAGGTTCAGTTGTAACGTTTAATAGTGATGCAGGTGTTGATTGAAAGTGGTGTCCATGTGTTCAGTTGTAACATTTAATAGTGATGCAGGAGTTGATTGAAAATGGTGGACATGAGTTCAGTTGTAACGTTTGATTGTGTAGCAGGTGTTGATTGATAGTGGTGGACATGGGTTCAGATGTAAAGTTTAATCGTGATGCAGGTGTTGATTTAAAGCGGTGGACGGGTTTAGTTATAGCATTTGATAGTGCTGCAGGTGTTGACTTAAAGTGGTGGACATGGGTTCAGTTGTAACTGTTAATAGTGATGCAGGTATTGATTGAAAATGGTAGACATGTGTTCAGTTGTAACGTTTGATAGTGTAGCAGGTGTTGATTGAAAGTGGTGTCCATGTGTTCAGTTGTAACATTTAATAGTGATGCAGGTGTTGATTGAAAGTGGTGGACATGGGTTCAGTTGTAACATTTAATAGTGATGCATGTGTTGATTGAACGTGGTGTCTATGTGTTCAGTTGTAACGTTTAATAGTGATGCAGATGTTGATTGAAAGTGGTGGACATGCGTTCAGTTGTAATGTTTAATGGTGATGCAGGTGTTGATTTAAAGTGGTGGACATGGGTTCAGTTATAACATTTAATAGTGATGCAGGTGTTGATTGAAAGTGGTGGACATGGGTTCAGTTGTAACGTTTAATAGTGATGCAGGTGTTGACTTAAAGTGGTGGACATGGGTTCAGTTGTAACATTTAATAGTGATGCAGGTGTTGATTGAATGTGGTAGAAATAGGTTCAGTTGTAACGTTTAATAGTGATACAGGTGTTGATTGAATGTGGTAGAAATAGGTTCAGTTGTAACGTTTAATAGTGATGCAGGTGTTGATTGAAAGTGGTGGACATGCGTTCAGTTGTAATGTTTAATGGTGATGCAGGTGTTGATTTAAAGTGGTGGACATGGGTTCAGTTATAACATTTAATAGTGATGCAGGTGTTGATTGAAAGTGGTGGACATGGGTTCAGTTGTAACGTTTAATAGTGATGCAGGTGTTGACTTAAAGTGGTGGACATGGGTTCAGTTGTAACGTTTAATAGTGGTGCAGGTGTTGATTGAAAGTGGTGGACATGGGTTCAGTTGTAACATTTGATAGTGTGGCCGGTGTTGATTGAAAGTGGTGGACATGGGTTCAGATGTAACGTTTAATAGTGATGCAGGTGTTGATTTAAAGTGGTGGACATGGGTTCAGGTGTAACTGTTAATAGTGATACAGGTGTTGATTGAAAATGGTAGACATGTGTTCAGTTGTGACGTTTGATAGTGTAGCAGGTGTTGATTGAAAGTGGTGGACATGGGTTCAGTTGTAATGTTGAATAGTGATGCAAGTATTGATTTAAAGTGTTCTACATGGGTTCAGTTCTAACGTTTAATAGTGATACTGGTGTTGATTGAAAGTGGTAGACATGGGTTCAGTTGTAACGTTTAATAGTGATACAGGTGTTGATTGAATGTGGTAGAAATAGGTTCAGTTGTAACGTTTAATAGTGATGCAGGTGTTGATTGAAAGTGGTGGACGTAGGTTCAGTTGTAACGTTTAATAGTGATGCAGGTGTTGATTGAACGTGGTGTCCATGTGTTCAGTTGTAACTTTTAATAGTGATGCAGATGTTGATTGAAAGTCGTGTACATAGGTTCAGTTGTAACGTTTAATAGTGATGCAGATGTTGATTGAAAGTCGTGTACATAGGTTCAGTTGTAACGTTTAATAGTGATGCAGATGTTGATAGAAAGTGGTGGACATGGGTTCAGTTGTACCGTTTAATAGTGATGCAGGTGTTGATTGAAAGTCGTGGACATGGGTTCAGTTGTAACATTTAATAGTGATGCAGGTGTTGATTGAAAGTCGTTGACATAGGTTCAGTTGTAATGTTTAATAATGATGCAGGTGTTGATTGAAAGTGGTGTCCATGTGTTCAGTTGTAACGATTAATAGTGATGCAGGTGTTGACTTAAAGTGGTGGACATAGGTTCAGTTGTAACGTTTAATAGTGGTGCAGGTGTTGATTGAAAGTGGTGGACATGGGTTCAGTTGTAACGTTTAATAGTGATGCAGGTGTTGATTGAAAGTGGTGGACATGGGTTCAATTGTAACGTTTCATAGTGATGCAGGTGCTGTCTTCAAGTGGTGGAGATATGTTCAAGTGTAACGTTTAATAGTGATGCAGGTGTTGATTGAAAGTGGTAGACATGGGTTCAGTTGTAACGTTTAATAGTGGAGCAGGTGTTGATTGAAAGTGGTGGAGATAGGTTCAGTTGTAATGTTTATTAGTGATGCAGGTGTTGATTGAAAGTGGTGGACATGGGTTCAATTGTAACGTTTAATAGTGATGCAGGTGTTGACTTTAAGTGGTGGACATAGGTTCTGTTGTAACGTTTAATAGTGATGCAGGTGTTGATTGAAAGTGGTAGACATGGGTTCAGTTGTAACGTTTAATAGTGATGCAGGTGTTGATTGAAAGTCGTGGACATAGGTTCAGTTGGAACGTTTAATAGTGATGCAGGTGTTGATTGAATGTGGTGGACATAGGTTCAGTTGTAACGTTTAATAGTGATGTAGGTGTTGATTGCACGTGGTGTCCATCTGTTCAGTTGTAACGTTTAATAGTGATGCAGATGTTGATAGAAAGTGGTAGACATAGGATCAGTTGTAACGTTTATTAGTGATGCAAGTGTTGATTGAAAGTGGTGGACATGGGTTCAGTTGTAACATTTGATAGTGTAGCAGGTGTTGATTGAAAGTGGTGTCTATGTGTTCAGTTGTAACGTTTAATAGTGATGCAGGTGTTGACTTAAAGTGGTGGACATGGTTTCAGATGTAACGTTTAATAGTGAAGCAGGTGTTGATTGAACGTAGTGGGGATGGGTTCAGTTGTAACATTTAATAGTGGAGCAGGTGTTGACTTAAAGTGGTGGACATGGGTTCAGTTGTAATGTTTAATAGTGATGCAGGTATTGATTTAAAGTGTTCTACATGGGTTCAGTTGTAACTTTTAATAGTGATGCAGGTGTTGACTTTAAGTTGTGGACATAGGTTCTGTTGTAACGTTTAATAGTGATGCAGGTGTTGATTGAAAGTGGTAGACATGGGTTCAGTTGTAACGTTTAATAGTGATGCAGGTGTTGATTGAAAGTCGTGGACATAGGTTCAGTTGGAACGTTTAATAGTGATGCAGGTGTTGATTGAAAGTGGTGGACATAGGTTCAGTTGTAATGTTTAATAGTGATGCAGGTATTGATTTAACGTGGTGGACATGGGTTCAGTTGTAACGTTTGATAGTGTAGTAGGTGTTGATTGAAAGTGATGGACATACGTTCAGTTTTAATGTTTATTAGTGATGCAGGTGTTGATTGAAAGTGGTGGACATGGGTTCAGTTGTAACGTTTAATAGTGATGCAGGTGTTGACTTAAAGTGGTGGACATAGGTTCATTTGTAACGTTTAATAGTGGTGCAGGTGTTGATTGAAAGTGGTGGACATGGGTTCAGTTGTAACATTTGATAGTGTAGCAGGTGTTGATTGAAAGTGGTGGACATGGGTTCAGATGTAACGTTTAATGTTGATGCAGGTGTTGATTTAAAGTGGTGGACATGGGTTTAGTTATAACATTTAATAGTGATGCAGGTGTTGACTTAAAGTGGTGGACATGGTTTCAGATGTAACGTTTAATAGTGAAGATGGTGTTGATTGAACGTAGTGGGGATGGGTTCAGTTGTAACAGTTAATAGTGATGCAGGTGTTGACTTAAAGTGGTGGACATGGGTTCAGTTGTAATGTTTAATAGTGATGCAGGTATTGATTTAAAGTGTTCTACATGGGTTCAGTTGCAACGTTTAATAGTGATACAGGTGTTGATTGAAAGTGGTAGACATGGGTTCAGTTGTAATGTTTAATAGTGATACAGGTGTTGATTGAAAGTGGTGGACATGGGTTCAGTTGTAACGTTTAATAGTGATGCAGGTGTTGATTGAACGTGGCGTCCATGTGTTCAGTTGTAACGTTTAATAGTGATGCAGATGTTGATAGAACGTTGTAGACATGGGATCAGTTGTAACGTTTAATAGTGATGCAGGTGTTGATTGAAAGTCGTTGACATAGGTTCAGTTGTAACGTTTAATAGTGATGCAGGTGTTGATTGAAAGTGGTGTCCATGTGTTCAGTTGTAACATTTAATAGTGATGCAGGTGTTGATTGAAAGTGGTGTCTATGTGTTCAGTTGTAACGTTTAATAGTGATGCAGGTGTTGATTGAAAGTGGTGGACATGGGTTCAGTTGTAACATTTAATTGTGATGCATGTGTTGATTGAACGTGGTGTCTATGTGTTCAGTTGTAACGTTTAATAGTGATGCAGGTGTTGATTGAAAGTGGTGGACATGCGTTCAGTTGTAATGTTTGTTAGTTTAGCAGGTGTTGATTGAAAGTGGTGGACATGGGTTCAGATGTAACGTTTAATGGTGATGCAGGTGTTGATTTAAAGTGGTGGACATGGGTTCAGTTGTAACTATTAATAGTGATGCAGGTGTTGATTGAAAATGGTAGATATGTGTTCAGTTGTAACGTTTGATAGTGTAGCAGGTGTTGATTGAAAGTGGTGGACATGGGTTCAGTTGTAATGTTGAATAGTGATGCAGGTATTGATTTAAAGTGTTCTACATGGGTTCAGTTGTAACGTTTAATAGTGATACAGGTGTTGATTGAAAGTGGTAGACATGGGTTCAGTTCTAACGTTTAATAGTGATACTGGTGTTGATTGAACGTTGTGGACATAGGTTCAGTTGTAACGTTTAATAGTGATGCAGGTGTTGATTGAAAGTGGTGGACATAGGTTCAGTTGTAACGTTTAATAGTGATGCAGGTGTTGATTGAACGTGGTGTCCATGTGTTCAGTTGTAACTTTTAATAGTGATGCAGATGTTGATAGAAAGTGGTAGACATGGGATCAGTTGTAACGTTTATTAGGGATGCAAGTGTTGATTGAAAGTGGTGGACATGGGTTCAGTTATAACATTTAATAGTGATGCATGTGTTGATTGAAAGTGGTGGACATGCGTTCAGATGTAACGTTTAATAGTGATGCAGGTGTTGATTTAAAGTGGTGGACATGGGTTCAGTTATAACATTTAATAGTGATGCATGTGTTGATTGAAAGTGGTGGACATGCGTTCAGATGTAACGTTTAATAGTGATGCAGGTGTTGATTGAAAGTCGTGGACATAGGTTCAGTTGTAACGTTTAATAGTGGTGCAGGTGTTGATTGAAAGTGGTGGACATGGGTTCAGTTGTAACGTTTAATAGTGATGCAGGTGTTGATTGAAAGTGGTGGACATGGGTTCAATTGTAACGTTTCATAGTGATGCAGGTGCTGTCTTCAAGTGGTGGAGATATGTTCAAGTGTAACGTTTAATAGTGATGCAGGTGTTGATTGAAAGTGGTGGACATGGGTTCAGTTGTAACGTTTGATAGTGATGCAGATGTTGATTGAAGGTGGTAGACATGGGTTCAGTTGTAACGTTTAATAGTGGAGCAGGTGTTGATTGAAAGTGGTGGAGATAGGTTCAGTTGTAATGTTTATTAGTGATGCAGGTGTTGATTGAAAGTGGTGGACATGGGTTCAATTGTAACGTTTAATAGTGATGCAGGTGTTGACTTTAAGTGGTGGACCTAGGTTCTGTTGTAACGTTTAATAGTGATGCAGGTGTTGATTGAAAGTGGTAGACATGGGTTCAGTTGTAACGTTTAATAGTGATGCAGGTGTTGATTGTACGTGGTGTCCATGTGTTCAGTTGTAACGTTTATTAGTGATGCAAGTGTTGATTGAAAGTGGTGGAGATAGGTTCAGTTGTAATGTTTATTAGTGTAGCAGGTGTTGATTGAAAGTGGTGGACATGGGTTCAGATGTAACGTTTAATGTTGATGCAGGTGTTGATTTAAAGTGGTGGACATGGGTTTAGTTATAACATTTAATATGATGCAGGTGTTGACTTAAAGTGGTGGACATGGTTTCAGATGGAACGTTTAATAGTGAAGCAGGTGTTGATTGAACGTAGTGGGGATGGGTTCAGTTGTAACATTTAATAGTGATGCAGGTGTTGACTTAAAGTGGTGGACATGGGTTCAGTTGTAATGTTTAATAGTGATGCAGGTATTGATTTAAAGTGTTCTACATGGGTTCAGTTGTAATGTTTAATAGTGATACAGGTGTTGATTGAAAGTGGTAGACATGGGTTCAGTTGTAATGTTTAATAGTGATACAGGTGTTGATTGAAAGTCGTGGACATAGGTTCAGTTGTAACGTTTAATAGTGATGCAGGTGTTGATTGAACGTGGCGTCCATGTGTTCAGTTGTAACGTTTAATAGTGATGCAGATATTGATAGAACGTTGTAGACATGGGTTCAGTTGTAACGTTTAATAGTGATGCAGGTGTTGATAGAAAGTCGTTGACATAGGTTCAGTTGTAACGTTTAATAGTGATGCAGGTGTTGACTTAAAGTGGTGGACATGTGTTCAGTTGTAACATTTAATAGTGATGCAGGTGATGATTGAAAGTGGTGTCTATGTGTTCAGTTGTAACGTTTAATAGTGATGCAGGTGTTGATTGAAAGTGGTGGACATGGGTTCAGTTGTAACATTTAATAGTGATGCATGTGTTGATTGAACGTGGTGTCCATGTGTTCAGTTGTAACGTTTAATAGTGATGCAGGTGTTGATTGAAAGTGGTGGACATGGGTTCAGTTGTAACATTTAATAGTGATGCATGTGTTGATTGAACGTGGTGTCTATGTGTTCAGTTGTAACGTTTAATAGTGATGCAGGTGTTGATTGAAAGTGGTGGACATGGGTTCAGTTGTAACGTTTGATAGTGATGCAGATGTTGATTGAAGGTGGTAGACATGGGTTCAGTTGTAACGTTTAATAGTGGAGCAGGTGTTGATTGAAAGTGGTGGAGATAGGTTCAGTTGTAATGTTTATTAGTGATGCAGGTGTTGATTGAAAGTGGTGGACATGGGTTCAATTGTAACGTTTAATAGTGATGCAGGTGTTGACTTTAAGTGGTGGACATAGGTTCTGTTGTAACGTTTAATAGTGATGCAGGTGTTGATTGAAAGTGGTAGACATGGGTTCAGTTGTAACGTTTAATAGTGATGCAGGTGTTGATTGTACGTGGTGTCCATGTGTTCAGTTGTAACGTTTATTAGTGATGCAAGTGTTGATTGAAAGTGGTGGAGATAGGTTCAGTTGTAATGTTTATTAGTGTAGCAGGTGTTGATTGAAAGTGGTGGACATGGGTTCAGATGTAACGTTTAATGTTGATGCAGGTGTTGATTTAAAGTGGTGGACATGGGTTTAGTTATAACATTTAATATGATGCAGGTGTTGACTTAAAGTGGTGGACATGGTTTCAGATGTAACGTTTAATAGTGAAGCAGGTGTTGATTGAACGTAGTGGGGATGGGTTCAGTTGTAACATTTAATAGTGATGCAGGTGTTGACTTAAAGTGGTGGACATGGGTTCAGTTGTAATGTTTAATAGTGATGCAGGTATTGATTTAAAGTGTTCTACATGGGTTCAGTTGTAATGTTTAATAGTGATACAGGTGTTGATTGAAAGTGGTAGACATGGGTTCAGTTGTAATGTTTAATAGTGATACAGGTGTTGATTGAAAGTCGTGGACATAGGTTCAGTTGTAACGTTTAATAGTGATGCAGGTGTTGATTGAACGTGGCGTCCATGTGTTCAGTTGTAACGTTTAATAGTGATGCAGATGTTGATAGAACGTTGTAGACATGGGTTCAGTTGTAACATTTGATAGTGTAGCAGGTGTTGATTGAAAGTGGTGTCTATGTGTTCAGTTGTAACGTTTAATAGTGATGCAGGTGTTGACTTAAAGTGGTGGACATGGTTTCAGATGTAACGTTTAATAGTGAAGCAGGTGTTGATTGAACGTAGTGGGGATGGGTTCAGTTGTAACATTTAATAGTGATGCAGGTGTTGACTTAAAGTGGTGGACATGGGTTCAGTTGTAATGTTTAATAGTGATGCAGGTATTGATTTAAAGTGTTCTACATGGGTTCAGTTGTAACGTTTAATAGTGATACAGGTGTTGATTGAAAGTGGTGGACATGGGTTCAGTTGTAAAGTTTGATAGTGATGCAGATGTTGATTGAACGTGGTAGACATGGGTTCAGTTGTAACGTTTAATAGTGGAGCAGGTGTTGATTGAAAGTGGTGGAGATGGGTTCAGTTGTAATGTTTATTAGTGATGCAGGTGTTGATTGAAAGTGGTGGACATGGGTTCAATTGTAACTTTTAATAGTGATGCAGGTGTTGACTTTAAGTTGTGGACATAGGTTCTGTTGTAACGTTTAATAGTGATGCAGGTGTTGATTGAAAGTGGTAGACATGGGTTCAGTTGTAACGTTTAATAGTGATGCAGGTGTTGATTGAAAGTCGTGGACATAGGTTCAGTTGGAACGTTTAATAGTGATGCAGGTGTTGATTGAAAGTGGTGGACATAGGTTCAGTTGTAATGTTTAATAGTGATGCAGGTATTGATTTAACGTGGTGGACATGGGTTCAGTTGTAACGTTTGATAGTGTAGTAGGTGTTGATTGAAAGTGATGGACATACGTTCAGTTTTAATGTTTATTAGTGATGCAGGTGTTGATTGAAAGTGGTGGACATGGGTTCAGTTGTAACGTTTAATAGTGATGCAGGTGTTGACTTAAAGTGGTGGACATAGGTTCATTTGTAACGTTTAATAGTGGTGCAGGTGTTGATTGAAAGTGGTGGACATGGGTTCAGTTGTAACATTTGATAGTGTAGCAGGTGTTGATTGAAAGTGGTGGACATGGGTTCAGATGTAACGTTTAATGTTGATGCAGGTGTTGATTTAAAGTGGTGGACATGGGTTTAGTTATAACATTTAATAGTGATGCAGGTGTTGACTTAAAGTGGTGGACATGGTTTCAGATGTAACGTTTAATAGTGAAGATGGTGTTGATTGAACGTAGTGGGGATGGGTTCAGTTGTAACAGTTAATAGTGATGCAGGTGTTGACTTAAAGTGGTGGACATGGGTTCAGTTGTAATGTTTAATAGTGATGCAGGTATTGATTTAAAGTGTTCTACATGGGTTCAGTTGCAACGTTTAATAGTGATACAGGTGTTGATTGAAAGTGGTAGACATGGGTTCAGTTGTAATGTTTAATAGTGATACAGGTGTTGATTGAAAGTGGTGGACATGGGTTCAGTTGTAACGTTTAATAGTGATGCAGGTGTTGATTGAAAGTGGTGGACATAGGTTCAGTTGTAACGTTTAATAGTGATGCAGGTGTTGATTGAACGTGGTGTCCATGTGTTCAGTTGTAACTTTTAATAGTGATGCAGATGTTGATAGAAAGTGGTAGACATGGGATCAGTTGTAACGTTTATTAGGGATGCAAGTGTTGATTGAAAGTGGTGGACATGGGTTCAGTTATAACATTTAATAGTGATGCATGTGTTGATTGAAAGTGGTGGACATGGGTTCAGTTGTAACATTTAATAGTGATGCAGGTGTTGATTGAAAGTGGTGGACATGCGTTCAGATGTAACGTTTAATAGTGATGCAGGTGTTGATTTAAAGTGGTGGACATGGGTTCAGTTATAACATTTAATAGTGATGCATGTGTTGATTGAAAGTGGTGGACATGCGTTCAGATGTAACGTTTAATAGTGATGCAGGTGTTGATTGAAAGTCGTGGACATAGGTTCAGTTGTAACGTTTAATAGTGGTGCAGGTGTTGATTGAAAGTGGTGGACATGGTTTCAGATGTAACGTTTAATAGTGAAGCAGGTGTTGATTGAACGTAGTGGGGATGGGTTCAGTTGTAACATTTAATAGTGATGCAGGTGTTGACTTAAAGTGGTGGACATGGGTTCAGTTGTAATGTTTAATAGTGATGCAGGTATTGATTTAAAGTGTTCTACATGGGTTCAGTTGTAATGTTTAATAGTGATACAGGTGTTGATTGAAAGTGGTAGACATGGGTTCAGTTGTAATGTTTAATAGTGATACAGGTGTTGATTGAAAGTCGTGGACATAGGTTCAGTTGTAACGTTTAATAGTGATGCAGGTGTTGATTGAACGTGGCGTCCATGTGTTCAGTTGTAACGTTTAATAGTGATGCAGATGTTGATAGAACGTTGTAGACATGGGTTCAGTTGTAACGTTTAATAGTGATGCAGGTGTTGATTGCACGTGGTGTCCATCTGTTCAGTTGTAACGTTTAATAGTGATGCAGATGTTGATAGAAAGTGGTAGACATAGGATCAGTTGTAACGTTTATTAGTGATGCAAGTGTTGATTGAAAGTGGTGGACATGGGTTCAGTTGTAACATTTGATAGTGTAGCAGGTGTTGATTGAAAGTGGTGTCTATGTGTTCAGTTGTAACGTTTAATAGTGATGCAGGTGTTGACTTAAAGTGGTGGACATGGTTTCAGATGTAACGTTTAATAGTGAAGCAGGTGTTGATTGAACGTAGTGGGGATGGGTTCAGTTGTAACATTTAATAGTGATGCAGGTGTTGACTTAAAGTGGTGGACATGGGTTCAGTTGTAATGTTTAATAGTGATGCAGGTATTGATTTAAAGTGTTCTACATGGGTTCAGTTGTAACGTTTAATAGTGATACAGGTGTTGATTGAAAGTGGTGGACATGGGTTCAGTTGTAAAGTTTGATAGTGATGCAGATGTTGATTGAACGTGGTAGACATGGGTTCAGTTGTAACGTTTAATAGTGGAGCAGGTGTTGATTGAAAGTGGTGGAGATGGGTTCAGTTGTAATGTTTATTAGTGATGCAGGTGTTGATTGAAAGTGGTGGACATGGGTTCAATTGTAACTTTTAATAGTGATGCAGGTGTTGACTTTAAGTTGTGGACATAGGTTCTGTTGTAACGTTTAATAGTGATGCAGGTGTTGATTGAAAGTGGTAGACATGGGTTCAGTTGTAACGTTTAATAGTGATGCAGGTGTTGATTGAAAGTCGTGGACATAGGTTCAGTTGGAACGTTTAATAGTGATGCAGGTGTTGATTGAAAGTGGTGGACATAGGTTCAGTTGTAATGTTTAATAGTGATGCAGGTATTGATTTAACGTGGTGGACATGGGTTCAGTTGTAACGTTTGATAGTGTAGTAGGTGTTGATTGAAAGTGATGGACATACGTTCAGTTTTAATGTTTATTAGTGATGCAGGTGTTGATTGAAAGTGGTGGACATGGGTTCAGTTGTAACGTTTAATAGTGATGCAGGTGTTGACTTAAAGTGGTGGACATAGGTTCATTTGTAACGTTTAATAGTGGTGCAGGTGTTGATTGAAAGTGGTGGACATGGGTTCAGTTGTAACATTTGATAGTGTAGCAGGTGTTGATTGAAAGTGGTGGACATGGGTTCAGATGTAACGTTTAATGTTGATGCAGGTGTTGATTTAAAGTGGTGGACATGGGTTTAGTTATAACATTTAATAGTGATGCAGGTGTTGACTTAAAGTGGTGGACATGGTTTCAGATGTAACGTTTAATAGTGAAGATGGTGTTGATTGAACGTAGTGGGGATGGGTTCAGTTGTAACAGTTAATAGTGATGCAGGTGTTGACTTAAAGTGGTGGACATGGGTTCAGTTGTAATGTTTAATAGTGATGCAGGTATTGATTTAAAGTGTTCTACATGGGTTCAGTTGCAACGTTTAATAGTGATACAGGTGTTGATTGAAAGTGGTAGACATGGGTTCAGTTGTAATGTTTAATAGTGATACAGGTGTTGATTGAAAGTGGTGGACATGGGTTCAGTTGTAACGTTTAATAGTGATGCAGGTGTTGATTGAACGTGGCGTCCATGTGTTCAGTTGTAACGTTTAATAGTGATGCAGATGTTGATAGAACGTTGTAGACATGGGATCAGTTGTAACGTTTAATAGTGATGCAGGTGTTGATTGAAAGTCGTTGACATAGGTTCAGTTGTAACGTTTAATAGTGATGCAGGTGTTGATTGAAAGTGGTGTCCATGTGTTCAGTTGTAACATTTAATAGTGATGCAGGTGTTGATTGAAAGTGGTGTCTATGTGTTCAGTTGTAACGTGTAATAGTGATGCAGGTGTTGATTGAAAGTGGTGGACATGGGTTCAGTTGTAACATTTAATTGTGATGCATGTGTTGATTGAACGTGGTGTCTATGTGTTCAGTTGTAACGTTTAATAGTGATGCAGGTGTTGATTGAAAGTGGTGGACATGCGTTCAGTTGTAATGTTTGTTAGTTTAGCAGGTGTTGATTGAAAGTGGTGGACATGGGTTCAGATGTAACGTTTAATGGTGATGCAGGTGTTGATTTAAAGTGGTGGACATGGGTTCAGTTGTAACTATTAATAGTGATGCAGGTGTTGATTGAAAATGGTAGACATGTGTTCAGTTGTAACGTTTGATAGTGTAGCAGGTGTTGATTGAAAGTGGTGGACATGGGTTCAGTTGTAATGTTGAATAGTGATGCAGGTATTGATTTAAAGTGTTCTACATGGGTTCAGTTGTAACGTTTAATAGTGATACAGGTGTTGATTGAAAGTGGTAGACATTGGTTCAGTTCTAACGTTTAATAGTGATACTGGTGTTGATTGAACGTTGTGGACATAGGTTCAGTTGTAACGTTTAATAGTGATGCAGGTGTTGATTGAAAGTGGTGGACATAGGTTCAGTTGTAACGTTTAATAGTGATGCAGGTGTTGATTGAACGTGGTGTCCATGTGTTCAGTTGTAACTTTTAATAGTGATGCAGATGTTGATAGAAAGTGGTAGACATGGGATCAGTTGTAACGTTTATTAGGGATGCAAGTGTTGATTGAAAGTGGTGGACATGGGTTCAGTTATAACATTTAATAGTGATGCATGTGTTGATTGAAAGTGGTGGACATGGGTTCAGTTGTAACATTTAATAGTGATGCAGGTGTTGATTGAAAGTGGTGGACATGCGTTCAGATGTAACGTTTAATAGTGATGCAGGTGTTGATTTAAAGTGGTGGACATGGGTTCAGTTATAACATTTAATAGTGATGCATGTGTTGATTGAAAGTGGTGGACATGCGTTCAGATGTAACGTTTAATAGTGATGCAGGTGTTGATTGAAAGTCGTGGACATAGGTTCAGTTGTAACGTTTAATAGTGGTGCAGGTGTTGATTGAAAGTGGTGGACATGGGTTCAGTTGTAACGTTTAATAGTGATGCAGGTGTTGATTGAAAGTGGTGGACATGGGTTCAATTGTAACGTTTCATAGTGATGCAGGTGCTGTCTTCAAGTGGTGGAGATATGTTCAAGTGTAACGTTTAATAGTGATGCAGGTGTTGATTGAAAGTGGTGGACATGGGTTCAGTTGTAACGTTTGATAGTGATGCAGATGTTGATTGAAGGTGGTAGACATGGGTTCAGTTGTAACGTTTAATAGTGGAGCAGGTGTTGATTGAAAGTGGTGGAGATAGGTTCAGTTGTAATGTTTATTAGTGATGCAGGTGTTGATTGAAAGTGGTGGACATGGGTTCAATTGTAACGTTTAATAGTGATGCAGGTGTTGACTTTAAGTGGTAGACCTAGGTTCTGTTGTAACGTTTAATAGTGATGCAGGTGTTGATTGAAAGTGGTAGACATGGGTTCAGTTGTAACGTTTAATAGTGATGCAGGTGTTGATTGTACGTGGTGTCCATGTGTTCAGTTGTAACGTTTATTAGTGATGCAAGTGTTGATTGAAAGTGGTGGAGATAGGTTCAGTTGTAATGTTTATTAGTGTAGCAGGTGTTGATTGAAAGTGGTGGACATGGGTTCAGATGTAACGTTTAATGTTGATGCAGGTGTTGATTTAAAGTGGTGGACATGGGTTTAGTTATAACATTTAATATGATGCAGGTGTTGACTTAAAGTGGTGGACATGGTTTCAGATGGAACGTTTAATAGTGAAGCAGGTGTTGATTGAACGTAGTGGGGATGGGTTCAGTTGTAACATTTAATAGTGATGCAGGTGTTGACTTAAAGTGGTGGACATGGGTTCAGTTGTAATGTTTAATAGTGATGCAGGTATTGATTTAAAGTGTTCTACATGGGTTCAGTTGTAATGTTTAATAGTGATACAGGTGTTGATTGAAAGTGGTAGACATGGGTTCAGTTGTAATGTTTAATAGTGATACAGGTGTTGATTGAAAGTCGTGGACATAGGTTCAGTTGTAACGTTTAATAGTGATGCAGGTGTTGATTGAACGTGGCGTCCATGTGTTCAGTTGTAACGTTTAATAGTGATGCAGGTGTTGACTTAAAGTGGTGGACATGTGTTCAGTTGTAACATTTAATAGTGATGCAGGTGATGATTGAAAGTGGTGTCTATGTGTTCAGTTGTAACGTTTAATAGTGATGCAGGTGTTGATTGAAAGTGGTGGACATGGGTTCAGTTGTAACATTTAATAGTGATGCATGTGTTGATTGAACGTGGTGTCCATGTGTTCAGTTGTAACGTTTAATAGTGATGCAGGTGTTGATTGAAAGTGGTGGACATGGGTTCAGTTGTAACATTTAATAGTGATGCATGTGTTGATTGAACGTGGTGTCTATGTGTTCAGTTGTAACGTTTAATAGTGATGCAGGTGTTGATTGAAAGTGGTGGACATGGGTTCAGTTGTAACGTTTGATAGTGATGCAGATGTTGATTGAAGGTGGTAGACATGGGTTCAGTTGTAACGTTTAATAGTGGAGCAGGTGTTGATTGAAAGTGGTGGAGATAGGTTCAGTTGTAATGTTTATTAGTGATGCAGGTGTTGATTGAAAGTGGTGGACATGGGTTCAATTGTAACGTTTAATAGTGATGCAGGTGTTGACTTTAAGTGGTGGACATAGGTTCTGTTGTAACGTTTAATAGTGATGCAGGTGTTGATTGAAAGTGGTAGACATGGGTTCAGTTGTAACGTTTAATAGTGATGCAGGTGTTGATTGTACGTGGTGTCCATGTGTTCAGTTGTAACGTTTATTAGTGATGCAAGTGTTGATTGAAAGTGGTGGAGATAGGTTCAGTTGTAATGTTTATTAGTGTAGCAGGTGTTGATTGAAAGTGGTGGACATGGGTTCAGATGTAACGTTTAATGTTGATGCAGGTGTTGATTTAAAGTGGTGGACATGGGTTTAGTTATAACATTTAATATGATGCAGGTGTTGACTTAAAGTGGTGGACATGGTTTCAGATGTAACGTTTAATAGTGAAGCAGGTGTTGATTGAACGTAGTGGGGATGGGTTCAGTTGTAACATTTAATAGTGATGCAGGTGTTGACTTAAAGTGGTGGACATGGGTTCAGTTGTAATGTTTAATAGTGATGCAGGTATTGATTTAAAGTGTTCTACATGGGTTCAGTTGTAATGTTTAATAGTGATACAGGTGTTGATTGAAAGTGGTAGACATGGGTTCAGTTGTAATGTTTAATAGTGATACAGGTGTTGATTGAAAGTCGTGGACATAGGTTCAGTTGTAACGTTTAATAGTGATGCAGGTGTTGATTGAACGTGGCGTCCATGTGTTCAGTTGTAACGTTTAATAGTGATGCAGATGTTGATAGAACGTTGTAGACATGGGTTCAGTTGTAACGTTTAATAGTGATGCAGGTGTTGATTGAAAGTCGTTGACATAGGTTCAGTTGTAACGTTTAATAGTGATGCAGGTGTTGATTGAAAGTGGTGTCCATGTGTTCAGTTGTAACATTTAATAGTGATGCAGGTGATGATTGAAAGTGGTGTCTATGTGTTCAGTTGTAACGTTTAATAGTGATGCAGGTGTTGATTGAAAGTGGTGGACATGGGTTCAGTTGTAACATTTAATAGTGATGCATGTGTTGATTGAACGTGGTGTCCATGTGTTCAGTTGTAACGTTTAATAGTGATGCAGGTGTTGATTGAAAGTGGTGGACATGGGTTCAGTTGTAACATTTAATAGTGATGCATGTGTTGATTGAACGTGGTGTCTATGTGTTCAGTTGTAACGTTTAATAGTGATACAGGTGTTGATTGAAAGTGGTAGACATGGGTTCAGTTGTAATGTTTAATAGTGATACAGGTGTTGATTGAAAGTCGTGGACATAGGTTCAGTTGTAACGTTTAATAGTGTAGCAGGTGTTGACTTTAAGTGGTGGACATAGGTTCTGTTGTAACGTTTAATAGTGATGCAGGTGTTGATTGAAAGTGGTAGACATGGGTTCAGTTGTAACGTTTAATAGTGATGCAGGTGTTGATTGAAAGTCGTGGACATAGGTTCAGTTGGGACGTTTAATAGTGATGCAGGTGTTGATTGAAAGTGGTGGACATAGGTTCAGTTGTAACGTTTAATAGTGATGCAGGTGTTGATTGTACGTGGTGTCCATGTGTTCAGTTATAACGTTTAATAGTGATGCAGATGTTGATAGAAAGTGGTAGACATGGGATCAGTTGTAACGTTTATTAGTGATGCAAGTGTTGATTGAAAGTGGTGGACATGGGTTCTGTTGTAACATTTGATAGTGTAGCAGGTGTTGATTGAAAGTGGTGTCCATGTGTTCAGTTGTAACATTTAATAGTGATGCAGGTGTTGATTGAAAGTGGTGTCTATGTGTTCAGTTGTAACGTTTAATAGTGATGCAGGTGTTGATTGAAAGTGGTGGACATGGGTTCAGTTGTAACGTTTGATAGTGATGCAGATGTTGATTGAAGGTGGTAGACATGGGTTCAGTTGTAACGTTTAATAGTGGAGCAGGTGTTGATTGAAAGTGGTGGAGATAGGTTCAGTTGTAATGTTTATTAGTGATGCAGGTGTTGATTGAAAGTGGTGGACATGGGTTCAATTGTAACGTTTAATAGTGATGCAGGTGTTGACTTTAAGTGGTGGACATAGGTTCTGTTGTAACGTTTAATAGTGATGCAGGTGTTGATTGAAAGTGGTAGACATGGGTTCAGTTGTAACGTTTAATAGTGATGCAGGTGTTGATTGTACGTGGTGTCCATGTGTTCAGTTGTAACGTTTATTAGTGATGCAAGTGTTGATTGAAAGTGGTGGAGATAGGTTCAGTTGTAATGTTTATTAGTGTAGCAGGTGTTGATTGAAAGTGGTGGACATGGGTTCAGATGTAACGTTTAATGTTGATGCAGGTGTTGATTTAAAGTGGTGGACATGGGTTTAGTTATAACATTTAATATGATGCAGGTGTTGACTTAAAGTGGTGGACATGGTTTCAGATGTAACGTTTAATAGTGAAGCAGGTGTTGATTGAACGTAGTGGGGATGGGTTCAGTTGTAACATTTAATAGTGATGCAGGTGTTGACTTAAAGTGGTGGACATGGGTTCAGTTGTAATGTTTAATAGTGATGCAGGTATTGATTTAAAGTGTTCTACATGGGTTCAGTTGTAATGTTTAATAGTGATACAGGTGTTGATTGAAAGTGGTAGACATGGGTTCAGTTGTAATGTTTAATAGTGATACAGGTGTTGATTGAAAGTCGTGGACATAGGTTCAGTTGTAACGTTTAATAGTGATGCAGGTGTTGATTGAACGTGGCGTCCATGTGTTCAGTTGTAACGTTTAATAGTGATGCAGATGTTGATAGAACGTTGTAGACATGGGTTCAGTTGTAACGTTTAATAGTGATGCAGGTGTTGATTGAAAGTCGTTGACATAGGTTCAGTTGTAACGTTTAATAGTGATGCAGGTGTTGATTGAAAGTGGTGTCCATGTGTTCAGTTGTAACATTTAATAGTGATGCAGGTGATGATTGAAAGTGGTGTCTATGTGTTCAGTTGTAACGTTTAATAGTGATGCAGGTGTTGATTGAAAGTGGTGGACATGGGTTCAGTTGTAACATTTAATAGTGATGCATGTGTTGATTGAACGTGGTGTCCATGTGTTCAGTTGTAACGTTTAATAGTGATGCAGGTGTTGATTGAAAGTGGTGGACATGGGTTCAGTTGTAACATTTAATAGTGATGCATGTGTTGATTGAACGTGGTGTCTATGTGTTCAGTTGTAACGTTTAATAGTGATACAGGTGTTGATTGAAAGTGGTAGACATGGGTTCAGTTGTAATGTTTAATAGTGATACAGGTGTTGATTGAAAGTCGTGGACATAGGTTCAGTTGTAACGTTTAATAGTGTAGCAGGTGTTGACTTTAAGTGGTGGACATAGGTTCTGTTGTAACGTTTAATAGTGATGCAGGTGTTGATTGAAAGTGGTAGACATGGGTTCAGTTGTAACGTTTAATAGTGATGCAGGTGTTGATTGAAAGTCGTGGACATAGGTTCAGTTGGGACGTTTAATAGTGATGCAGGTGTTGATTGAAAGTGGTGGACATAGGTTCAGTTGTAACGTTTAATAGTGATGCAGGTGTTGATTGTACGTGGTGTCCATGTGTTCAGTTATAACGTTTAATAGTGATGCAGATGTTGATAGAAAGTGGTAGACATGGGATCAGTTGTAACGTTTATTAGTGATGCAAGTGTTGATTGAAAGTGGTGGACATGGGTTCTGTTGTAACATTTGATAGTGTAGCAGGTGTTGATTGAAAGTGGTGTCCATGTGTTCAGTTGTAACATTTAATAGTGATGCAGGTGTTGATTGAAAGTGGTGTCTATGTGTTCAGTTGTAACGTTTAATAGTGATGCAGGTGTTGATTGAAAGTGGTGGACATGGGTTCAGTTGTAACATTTAATAGTGATGCATGTGTTGATTGAACGTGGTGTCTATGTGTTCAGTTGTAACGTTTAATAGTGATGCAGGTGTTGATTGAAAGTCGTGGACATAGGTTCAGTTGGGACGTTTAATAGTGATGCAGGTGTTGATTGAAAGTGGTGGACATAGGTTCAGTTGTAACGTTTAATAGTGATGCAGGTGTTGATTGTACGTGGTGTCCATGTGTTCAGTTATAACGTTTAATAGTGATGCAGATGTTGATAGAAAGTGGTAGACATGGGATCAGTTGTAACGTTTATTAGTGATGCATGTGTTGATTGAAAGTGGTGGACATGCGTTCAGATGTAACGTTTAATAGTGATGCAGGTGTTGATTGAAAGTCGTGGACATAGGTTCAGTTGTAACGTTTAATAGTGGTGCAGGTGTTGATTGAAAGTGGTGGACATGGGTTCAGTTGTAACGTTTAATAGTGATGCAGGTGTTGATTGAAAGTGGTGGACATGGGTTCAATTGTAACGTTTCATAGTGATGCAGGTGCTGTCTTCAAGTGGTGGAGATATGTACAAGTGTAACGTTTAATAGTGATGCAGGTGTTGATTGAAAGTGGTGGACATGGGTTCAGTTGTAACGTTTGATAGTGATGCAGATGTTGATTGAAGGTGGTAGACATGGGTTCAGTTGTAACGTTTAATTGTGGAGCAGGTGTTGATTGAAAGTGGTGGAGATAGGTTCAGTTGTAATGTTTATTAGTGATGCAGGTGTTGATTGAAAGTGGTGGACATGGGTTCAATTGTAACGTTTAATAGTGATGCAGGTGTTGACTTTAAGTGGTGGACCTAGGTTCTGTTGTAACGTTTAATAGTGATGCAGGTGTTGATTGAAAGTGGTAGACATGGGTTCAGTTGTAACGTTTAATAGTGATGCAGGTGTTGATTGTACGTGGTGTCCATGTGTTCAGTTGTAACGTTTATTAGTGATGCAAGTGTTGATTGAAAGTGGTGGAGATAGGTTCAGTTGTAATGTTTATTAGTGTAGCAGGTGTTGATTGAAAGTGGTGGACATGGGTTCAGATGTAACGTTTAATGTTGATGCAGGTGTTGATTTAAAGTGGTGGACATGGGTTTAGTTATAACATTTAATATGATGCAGGTGTTGACTTAAAGTGGTGGACATGGTTTCAGATGGAACGTTTAATAGTGAAGCAGGTGTTGATTGAACGTAGTGGGGATGGGTTCAGTTGTAACATTTAATAGTGATGCAGGTGTTGACTTAAAGTGGTGGACATGGGTTCAGTTGTAATGTTTAATAGTGATGCAGGTATTGATTTAAAGTGTTCTACATGGGTTCAGTTGTAATGTTTAATAGTGATACAGGTGTTGATTGAAAGTGGTAGACATGGGTTCAGTTGTAATGTTTAATAGTGATACAGGTGTTGATTGAAAGTCGTGGACATAGGTTCAGTTGTAACGTTTAATAGTGATGCAGGTGTTGATTGAACGTGGCGTCCATGTGTTCAGTTGTAACGTTTAATAGTGATGCAGATATTGATAGAACGTTGTAGACATGGGTTCAGTTGTAACGTTTAATAGTGATGCAGGTGTTGATAGAAAGTCGTTGACATAGGTTCAGTTGTAACGTTTAATAGTGTAGCAGGTGTTGACTTTAAGTGGTGGACATAGGTTCTGTTGTAACGTTTAATAGTGATGCAGGTGTTGATTGAAAGTGGTAGACATGGGTTCAGTTGTAACGTTTAATAGTGATGCAGGTGTTGATTGAAAGTCGTGGACATAGGTTCAGTTGGGACGTTTAATAGTGATGCAGGTGTTGATTGAAAGTGGTGGACATAGGTTCAGTTGTAACGTTTAATAGTGATGCAGGTGTTGATTGTACGTGGTGTCCATGTGTTCAGTTATAACGTTTAATAGTGATGCAGATGTTGATAGAAAGTGGTAGACATGGGATCAGTTGTAACGTTTATTAGTGATGCAAGTGTTGATTGAAAGTGGTGGACATGGGTTCTGTTGTAACATTTGATAGTGTAGCAGGTGTTGATTGAAAGTGGTGTCCATGTGTTCAGTTGTAACATTTAATAGTGATGCAGGTGTTGATTGAAAGTGGTGTCTATGTGTTCAGTTGTAACGTTTAATAGTGATGCAGGTGTTGATTGAAAGTGGTGGACATGGGTTCAGTTGTAACATTTAATAGTGATGCATGTGTTGATTGAACGTGGTGTCTATGTGTTCAGTTGTAACGTTTAATAGTGATGCAGGTGTTGATTGAAAGTCGTGGACATAGGTTCAGTTGGGACGTTTAATAGTGATGCAGGTGTTGATTGAAAGTGGTGGACATAGGTTCAGTTGTAACGTTTAATAGTGATGCAGGTGTTGATTGTACGTGGTGTCCATGTGTTCAGTTATAACGTTTAATAGTGATGCAGATGTTGATAGAAAGTGGTAGACATGGGATCAGTTGTAACGTTTATTAGTGATGCATGTGTTGATTGAAAGTGGTGGACATGCGTTCAGATGTAACGTTTAATAGTGATGCAGGTGTTGATTGAAAGTCGTGGACATAGGTTCAGTTGTAACGTTTAATAGTGGTGCAGGTGTTGATTGAAAGTGGTGGACATGGGTTCAGTTGTAACGTTTAATAGTGATGCAGGTGTTGATTGAAAGTGGTGGACATGGGTTCAATTGTAACGTTTCATAGTGATGCAGGTGCTGTCTTCAAGTGGTGGAGATATGTTCAAGTGTAACGTTTAATAGTGATGCAGGTGTTGATTGAAAGTGGTGGACATGGGTTCAGTTGTAACGTTTGATAGTGATGCAGATGTTGATTGAAGGTGGTAGACATGGGTTCAGTTGTAACGTTTAATAGTGGAGCAGGTGTTGATTGAAAGTGGTGGAGATAGGTTCAGTTGTAATGTTTATTAGTGATGCAGGTGTTGATTGAAAGTGGTGGACATGGGTTCAATTGTAAC
Source organism: Hypanus sabinus (assembly GCF_030144855.1). Taxonomy (NCBI): domain Eukaryota; kingdom Metazoa; phylum Chordata; class Chondrichthyes; order Myliobatiformes; family Dasyatidae; genus Hypanus; species Hypanus sabinus. The sequence goes on along the minus strand of NC_082711.1, from coordinate 114,589,041 downwards.
GTTTAATAGTGATGCAGGTGTTGACTTTAAGTGGTGGACCTAGGTTCTGTTGTAACGTTTAATAGTGATGCAGGTGTTGATTGAAAGTGGTAGACATGGGTTCAGTTGTAACGTTTAATAGTGATGCAGGTGTTGATTGTACGTGGTGTCCATGTGTTCAGTTGTAACGTTTATTAGTGATGCAAGTGTTGATTGAAAGTGGTGGAGATAGGTTCAGTTGTAATGTTTATTAGTGTAGCAGGTGTTGATTGAAAGTGGTGGACATGGGTTCAGATGTAACGTTTAATGTTGATGCAGGTGTTGATTTAAAGTGGTGGACATGGGTTTAGTTATAACATTTAATATGATGCAGGTGTTGACTTAAAGTGGTGGACATGGTTTCAGATGGAACGTTTAATAGTGAAGCAGGTGTTGATTGAACGTAGTGGGGATGGGTTCAGTTGTAACATTTAATAGTGATGCAGGTGTTGACTTAAAGTAGTGGACATGGGTTCAGTTGTAATGTTTAATAGTGATGCAGGTATTGATTTAAAGTGTTCTACATGGGTTCAGTTGTAATGTTTAATAGTGATACAGGTGTTGATTGAAAGTGGTAGACATGGGTTCAGTTGTAATGTTTAATAGTGATACAGGTGTTGATTGAAAGTCGTGGACATAGGTTCAGTTGTAACGTTTAATAGTGATGCAGGTGTTGATTGAACGTGGCGTCCATGTGTTCAGTTGTAACGTTTAATAGTGATGCAGATATTGATAGAACGTTGTAGACATGGGTTCAGTTGTAACGTTTAATAGTGATGCAGGTGTTGATAGAAAGTCGTTGACATAGGTTCAGTTGTAACGTTTAATAGTGATGCAGGTGTTGACTTAAAGTGGTGGACATGTGTTCAGTTGTAACATTTAATAGTGATGCAGGTGATGATTGAAAGTGGTGTCTATGTGTTCAGTTGTAACGTTTAATAGTGATGCAGGTGTTGATTGAAAGTGGTGGACATGGGTTCAGTTGTAACATTTAATAGTGATGCATGTGTTGATTGAACGTGGTGTCCATGTGTTCAGTTGTAACGTTTAATAGTGATGCAGGTGTTGATTGAAAGTGGTGGACATGGGTTCAGTTGTAACATTTAATAGTGATGCATGTGTTGATTGAACGTGGTGTCTATGTGTTCAGTTGTAACGTTTAATAGTGATGCAGGTGTTGATTGAAAGTGGTGGACATGGGTTCAGTTGTAACGTTTGATAGTGATGCAGATGTTGATTGAAGGTGGTAGACATGGGTTCAGTTGTAACGTTTAATAGTGGAGCAGGTGTTGATTGAAAGTGGTGGAGATAGGTTCAGTTGTAATGTTTATTAGTGATGCAGGTGTTGATTGAAAGTGGTGGACATGGGTTCAATTGTAACGTTTAATAGTGATGCAGGTGTTGACTTTAAGTGGTGGACATAGGTTCTGTTGTAACGTTTAATAGTGATGCAGGTGTTGATTGAAAGTGGTAGACATGGGTTCAGTTGTAACGTTTAATAGTGATGCAGGTGTTGATTGTACGTGGTGTCCATGTGTTCAGTTGTAACGTTTATTAGTGATGCAAGTGTTGATTGAAAGTGGTGGAGATAGGTTCAGTTGTAATGTTTATTAGTGTAGCAGGTGTTGATTGAAAGTGGTGGACATGGGTTCAGATGTAACGTTTAATGTTGATGCAGGTGTTGATTTAAAGTGGTGGACATGGGTTTAGTTATAACATTTAATATGATGCAGGTGTTGACTTAAAGTGGTGGACATGGTTTCAGATGTAACGTTTAATAGTGAAGCAGGTGTTGATTGAACGTAGTGGGGATGGGTTCAGTTGTAACATTTAATAGTGATGCAGGTGTTGACTTAAAGTGGTGGACATGGGTTCAGTTGTAATGTTTAATAGTGATGCAGGTATTGATTTAAAGTGTTCTACATGGGTTCAGTTGTAATGTTTAATAGTGATACAGGTGTTGATTGAAAGTGGTAGACATGGGTTCAGTTGTACTGTTTAATAGTGATACAGGTGTTGATTGAAAGTCGTGGACATAGGTTCAGTTGTAACGTTTAATAGTGATGCAGGTGTTGATTGAACGTGGCGTCCATGTGTTCAGTTGTAACGTTTAATAGTGATGCAGATGTTGATAGAACGTTGTAGACATGGGTTCAGTTGTAACGTTTAATAGTGATGCAGGTGTTGATTGAAAGTCGTTGACATAGGTTCAGTTGTAACGTTTAATAGTGATGCAGGTGTTGATTGAAAGTGGTGTCCATGTGTTCAGTTGTAACATTTAATAGTGATGCAGGTGATGATTGAAAGTGGTGTCTATGTGTTCAGTTGTAACGTTTAATAGTGATGCAGGTGTTGATTGAAAGTGGTGGACATGGGTTCAGTTGTAACATTTAATAGTGATGCATGTGTTGATTGAACGTGGTGTCCATGTGTTCAGTTGTAACGTTTAATAGTGATGCAGGTGTTGATTGAAAGTGGTGGACATGGGTTCAGTTGTAACATTTAATAGTGATGCATGTGTTGATTGAACGTGGTGTCTATGTGTTCAGTTGTAACGTTTAATAGTGATACAGGTGTTGATTGAAAGTCGTGGACATAGGTTCAGTTGTAACGTTTAATAGTGTAGCAGGTGTTGACTTTAAGTGGTGGACATAGGTTCTGTTGTAACGTTTAATAGTGATGCAGGTGTTGATTGAAAGTGGTAGACATGGGTTCAGTTGTAACGTTTAATAGTGATGCAGGTGTTGATTGAAAGTCGTGGACATAGGTTCAGTTGGGACGTTTAATAGTGATGCAGGTGTTGATTGAAAGTGGTGGACATAGGTTCAGTTGTAACGTTTAATAGTGATGCAGGTGTTGATTGTACGTGGTGTCCATGTGTTCAGTTATAACGTTTAATAGTGATGCAGATGTTGATAGAAAGTGGTAGACATGGGATCAGTTGTAACGTTTATTAGTGATGCAAGTGTTGATTGAAAGTGGTGGACATGGGTTCTGTTGTAACATTTGATAGTGTAGCAGGTGTTGATTGAAAGTGGTGTCCATGTGTTCAGTTGTAACATTTAATAGTGATGCAGGTGTTGATTGAAAGTGGTGTCTATGTGTTCAGTTGTAACGTTTAATAGTGATGCAGGTGTTGATTGAAAGTGGTGGACATGGGTTCAGTTGTAACATTTAATAGTGATGCATGTGTTGATTGAACGTGGTGTCTATGTGTTCAGTTGTAACGTTTAATAGTGATGCAGGTGTTGATTGAAAGTGGTGGACATGGGTTCAGTTGTAACATTTAATAGTGATGCATGTGTTGATTGAACGTGGTGTCTATGTGTTCAGTTGTAACGTTTAATAGTGATGCAGGTGTTGATTGAAAGTGGTGGACATGCGTTCAGTTGTAATGTTTGTTAGTTTAGCAGGTGTTGATTGAAAGTGGTGGACATGGGTTCAGATGTAACGTTTAATGGTGATGCAGGTGTTGACTTAAAGTGGTGGACATGGGTTCAGATGTAACGTTTAATAGTGATGCAGGTGTTGACTTAAAGTGGTGGACATGGGTTCAGATGTAACATTTAATGGTGATGCAGGTGTTGACTTAAAGTGGTGGACATGGGTTCAGATGTAACGTTTAATAGTGATGCAGGTGTTGACTTAAAGTGGTGGACATAGGTTCATTTGTAACGTTTAATAGTGGTGCAGGTGTTGATTGAAAGTGTTGGACATAGGTTCATTTGTAACGTTTAATAGTGATGCAGGTGTTGATTGAACGTGGCGTCCATGTGTTCAGTTGTAACGTTTAATAGTGATGCAGATGTTGATAGAACGTTGTAGACATGGGTTCAGTTGTAACGTTTAATAGTGATGCAGGTGTTGATTGAAAGTCGTTGACATAGGTTCAGTTGTAACGTTTAATAGTGATGCAGGTGTTGATTGAAAGTGGTGTCCATGTGTTCAGTTGTAACATTTAATAGTGATGCAGGTGATGATTGAAAGTGGTGTCTATGTGTTCAGTTGTAACGTTTAATAGTGATGCAGGTGTTGATTGAAAGTGGTGGACATGGGTTCAGTTGTAACATTTAATAGTGATGCATGTGTTGATTGAACGTGGTGTCCATGTGTTCAGTTGTAACGTTTAATAGTGATGCAGGTGTTGATTGAAAGTGGTGGACATGGGTTCAGTTGTAACATTTAATAGTGATGCATGTGTTGATTGAACGTGGTGTCTATGTGTTCAGTTGTAACGTTTAATAGTGATACAGGTGTTGATTGAAAGTCGTGGACATAGGTTCAGTTGTAACGTTTAATAGTGTAGCAGGTGTTGACTTTAAGTGGTGGACATAGGTTCTGTTGTAACGTTTAATAGTGATGCAGGTGTTGATTGAAAGTGGTAGACATGGGTTCAGTTGTAACGTTTAATAGTGATGCAGGTGTTGATTGAAAGTCGTGGACATAGGTTCAGTTGGGACGTTTAATAGTGATGCAGGTGTTGATTGAAAGTGGTGGACATAGGTTCAGTTGTAACGTTTAATAGTGATGCAGGTGTTGATTGTACGTGGTGTCCATGTGTTCAGTTATAACGTTTAATAGTGATGCAGATGTTGATAGAAAGTGGTAGACATGGGATCAGTTGTAACGTTTATTAGTGATGCAAGTGTTGATTGAAAGTGGTGGACATGGGTTCTGTTGTAACATTTGATAGTGTAGCAGGTGTTGATTGAAAGTGGTGTCCATGTGTTCAGTTGTAACATTTAATAGTGATGCAGGTGTTGATTGAAAGTGGTGTCTATGTGTTCAGTTGTAACGTTTAATAGTGATGCAGGTGTTGATTGAAAGTGGTGGACATGGGTTCAGTTGTAACATTTAATAGTGATGCATGTGTTGATTGAACGTGGTGTCTATGTGTTCAGTTGTAACGTTTAATAGTGATGCAGGTGTTGATTGAAAGTGGTGGACATGGGTTCAGTTGTAACATTTAATAGTGATGCATGTGTTGATTGAACGTGGTGTCTATGTGTTCAGTTGTAACGTTTAATAGTGATGCAGGTGTTGATTGAAAGTGGTGGACATGCGTTCAGTTGTAATGTTTGTTAGTTTAGCAGGTGTTGATTGAAAGTGGTGGACATGGGTTCAGATGTAACGTTTAATGGTGATGCAGGTGTTGACTTAAAGTGGTGGACATGGGTTCAGATGTAACGTTTAATAGTGATGCAGGTGTTGACTTAAAGTGGTGGACATGGGTTCAGATGTAACATTTAATGGTGATGCAGGTGTTGACTTAAAGTGGTGGACATGGGTTCAGATGTAACGTTTAATAGTGATGCAGGTGTTGACTTAAAGTGGTGGACATAGGTTCATTTGTAACGTTTAATAGTGGTGCAGGTGTTGATTGAAAGTGTTGGACATAGGTTCAGTTGTAACGTTTAATAGTGATGCAGGTGTTGATTGAACGTGGTAGACATGGGATCAGTTGTAACGTTTATTAGGGATGCAAGTGTTGATTGAGAGTGGTGGACATGGGTTCAGTTGTAACGTTTAATAGTGATGCAGGTGTTGATTGAAAGTCGTTGACATAGGTTCAGTTGTAACGTTTAATAGTGATGCAGGTGTTGATTGAAAGTCGTTGACATAGGTTCAGTTGTAACGTTTAATAGTGATGCAGGTGTTGATTGAAAGTGGTGTCCACGTGTTCAGTTGTAACATTTAATAGTGATGCAGGTGTTGATTGAAAGTGGTGTCCATGTGTTCAGTTTTAACGTTTATTAGTGATGCAAGTGTTCATTGAAAGTGGTGGACATGGGTTCAGTTGTAACATTTAATAGTGATGCAGGTGTTGATTGAAAGTGGTGGACATGGGATCAGTTGTAACGTTTATTAGTGATGCAGGTGTTGATTGAAAGTGGCGGACATAGGTTCAGTTGTAACGTTTAATGGTGATGCAGGTGTTGATTGAACATGGTGTCCAGGTGTTCAGTTGTAACATTTAATAGTGATGCAGGTGTTGATTGAAAGTCGGGAATTGTCATTTTTGCTGTTTTTTCCTGTGGGGGCACGGTGATTGTCATTGTTGCTGTTTTTTTCATGGGGGACGTGGATTGTCATTGTTGCCTTTTTTTTTCTGTGAGGGCACGGGGATTGTCATTGTTGCTGTTTTTTCCTGTGGGGGTCAGAAATTGTCATTGTTGCTGTTTTTTCCTGTGGGGGCACGGGGATTGTAATACTTGCTGTATTCTCCTGTGGGGGCACAGGGATTGTAATTGCTGCTGTTTTATCCTGTGGGGGTCGGCAATTGTCATTGTTGCTCTTTTTTCCTGTGGGGGTCGGGGATTGTAATTGTTGCTGTTTTTTCCTGTGGGGGAACGAGGATTGTAATTGTTGCTGTTGTTTCCTGTGGGGGTAGGGAATTGTCATTGTTGCTGTTTTATCCTGTGGGGGTCGGGAATTGTAATTGATGCTGTTTTTTCCTGTGGGGGTCGGGAATTGCCATTGTTGTTGTTTTTTCCTGTGGGGGCACGGGGATTGTAATTGTTGCTGTTTTCTCCAGTGGGGGCACAGCGATTGTAATTGTTGTTGCTTTTTCCTGTGCGGGTCGGGGATTGTAATTGTTGCTGTTTTCTCCTATTGGTGACGGGAATTGTCATTGTTGCTGATTTTTACTGTGGGGGTCGGGAATTGTCATTGTTGCTGTTGTTTTCTGTGGGGTTCGGGAATTGTCATTGTTGCTGTTTTTTCCTGTGTGGGACAGGGATTGTCATTGTTGCTGTTTATTCCTGTTGGGGTCGGGAATTGTAATTGTTGCTGTTTTTTCCTGTGGGGGACGGGGATTGTAATTGTTGCTGTTTTTTCCTGTGGGGGGCACGGGGATTGTAATTGTTGCTGTTTTTTCCTGTGGGGGGCACGGGGATTGTAATTGTTGCTGTTTTTTCCTGTGGGGGCACGGTGATTGTAATTGTTGCTGTTGTTTTCTGTGGTGTTCGGGAATTGTCATTGTTGCTGTTGTTTTCTGTGGGGGGATGGAGAATGTAATTGTTGCTGTTTTTTTCCTGTGGGGGTCAGGAATTGTCATTGCTGCTGTTTTTTCCTGTGGGGGTCAGGAATTGTCATTGTTGCTGCTTTTTTCCTGTGGGGGACGGGGATTGTAATTGTTGATGTTTCTTCCTGTGGGGGCACAGGGATTGTAATTGTTGCTGTTTTTTTCTTGTGGGGGTCGGGGATTGTAATTGTTGCTGTTTTTTCCTGTGGGGATCGGGGATTGTGATTGTTGTTGTTTTTTCCTGTGGGGGGCACGGGGATTGTAATAATTGCTGTTTTTGCCTGTTGGGGTCGGGAATTGTCATTGTTGCTGTTGTTTTCTGTGGGGGGCACGGGGATTGTAATTGTTGCTGTTTTTTCCTGTGGTGGTCGGGAATTGTCATTGTTGCTGTTTTTTCCTGAGGGGGTCGGGAATTGTAATTGTTGCTGTTTTTTCCTCTGGGGGTCGGGAATTGACATTATTGCTGTTGTTTTCTGTGGGGTTCGGAAATTGTAATTCTTGCTGTTTTTTCCTGTGGGGGCATGGCAATTTTCATTGTTGCTGTTTTTTTCTGTGGGGGACGGGGATTTTCATTGTTGCTGTTTTTTCCTGAGGGGGACGGGGATTGTAATTGTTGCTGTTTTTTCCTGTGGGGGTCACGGGGATTGTAATTGCTGCTGTTTTTTCCTGTGGGGGGCACGGGGATTGTAATTGTTGCTGTTTTTTCCTGTGGGGGGCACGGTGATTGTCATTGTTGCTGTTATTTGCTGTGGGGGTACGGGAATTGTAATTGTCGCTGATTTTTACTGTAGGGGTCGGGAATTGTCATTGTTGCTGTTGTTTTCTGTGGGGTTCGGGAATTGTCATTGTTGCTGTTTTTTCCTGTGGGGGCACGGGGATTGTAATAATTGCTGTTTTTGCCTGTGGGGGTCGGGAATTGTCATTGTTGCTGTTGTTTTCTGTGGGGGGCACGGGGATTGTATTTGTTGCTGTTTTTTCCTGTGGTGGTCGGGAATTGTCATTGTTGCTGTTTTTTCCTGAGGGGGTCGGGAATTGTAATTGTTGCTGTTTTTTCCTCTGGGGGTCGGGAATTGACATTATTGCTGTTGTTTTCTGTGGGGTTCGGAAATTGTAATTCTTGCTGTTTTTTCCTGTGGGGGCATGGCAATTCTCATTGTTGCTGTTTTTTTCTGTGGGGGACGGGGATTTTCATTGTTGCTGTTTTTTCCTGAGGGGGACGGGGATTGTAATTTTGCTGTTTTTTCCTGTGGGGGTCGGGAATTGACATTATTGCTGTTGTTTTCTGTGGGGTTTGGAAATTGTAATTCTTGCTGTTTTTTCCTGTGGGGGTCGGGAATTGTGATCGTTGCTGTTTTTTCCTTTGGGGGGCACGGGGTTTGTAATTGTTGCTGTTTTTTCCTGTAGGGGTTGGGAATTGTCATTGTTGCAGTTTTTTCCTGTGGGTGTCGGGAATTGTAATTCTTGCTGTTTTTTCCTGTGGGGGCATGGCAATTCTCATTGTTGCTGTTTTTTTCTGTGGGGGACGGGGATTTTCATTGTTGCTGTTTTTTCCTGAGGGGGACGGGGATTGTAATTGTTGCTGTTTTTTCCTGTGGGGGTCACGGGGATTGTAATTGCTGCTGTTTTTTCCTGTGGTGGGCACGGGGATTGTAATTGTTGCTGTTTTTTCCTGTGGGGGCACGGTGATTGTCATTGTTGCTGTTATTTGCTGTGGGGGTACGGGAATTGTAATTGTCGCTGATTTTTACTGTAGGGGTCGGGAATTGTCATTGTTGCTGTTGTTTTCTGTGGGGTTCGGGAATTGTCATTGTTGCTGTTTTTTCCTGAGGGGGACGGGGATTGTAATTGTTGCTGTTTTTTCCTGTGGGGGTCACGGGGATTGTAATTGCTGCTGTTTTTTCCTGTGGGGGGCACGGGGATTGTAATTGTTGCTGTTTTTTCCTGTGGGGGCACGGTGATTGTCATTGTTGCTGTTATTTGCTGTGGGGGTACGGGAATTGTCATTGTTGCTGTTATTTGCTGTGGGGGTACGGGAATTGTAATTGTCGCTGATTTTTACTGTAGGGGTCGGGAATTGTCATTGTTGCTGTTGTTTTCTGTGGGGTTCGGGAATTGTCATTGTTGCTGTTTTTTCCTGTGGGGGCACGGGGATTGTAATTGTTGTTGTTTTTTCCTGTGGGGGTCGGGGATTCTAATTGTTGCTGTTATTACCTGTGGGGGACGGGGATTGTAATTCTTGCTGTTTTTTCCTGTGCGGGCATGGCAATTCTCATTGTTGCTGTTTTTTTTCTGTGGGGGACGGGGATTTTCATTGATGCTGTTTTTTCCTGTGGGGGCACGGGAATTGTAATTGCTGCTGCTTTTTCCTGTGGGGGTCGGGAATTGTCATTGTTGCTGTTGTTTTCTGTGGGGGGATGGAGAATGTAATTGTTGCTGTTTTTTTCCTGTGGGGGTCAGGAATTGTCATTGCTGCTGTTTTTTACTGTGGGGGCACGGTGATTGTCATTGTTGCTGTTTTTTTTCTGTGGGGGACGGGGATTTTCATTGATGCTGTTTTTTCCTGTGGGGGCACGGGAATTGTAATTGCTGCTGCTTTTTCCTGTGGGGGTCGGGAATTGTCATTGTTGCTGTTGTTTTCTGTGGGGGGATGGAGAATGTAATTGTTGCTGTTTTTTTCCTGTGGGGGTCAGGAATTGTCATTGCTGCTGTTTTTTACTGTGGGGGCACGGTGATTGTCATTGTTGCTGTTTTTTCCTGTGGGGGTCGGGAATTGTAATTGTTGCTGTTTTTTCCTGAGGGGGACGGGGATTGTAATTGTTCCTGTTGTTTTCTGTGGGGGCACGGGGATTGTAATTGTTGCTGTTTTTTCCTATTGGGGTCTGGAATTGTCATTGTTGCTGTCTTTTCCTGTGGGGGTCGGGAATTGTCATTTTTGCTGATTTTTTCCTGTGGGGGCACGGGGAATGTAATTGTTGCTCTTTTTTCCTGTGGGGGCACGAGGATTGTAATTGTTGCTGTTTAATCCTCTGGGGCACAGGGATTGTCATTGTTGCTGTTTTTTCCAGTGGGGGCACGGGGATTGTCATTGTTGCTTTTTTTTCTGTGGGGGCACGGGGATTGTCATTGTTGCTGTTTTTTCCTGTGGGGGTCAGAAATTGTCATTGTTGCTGTTTTTTCCTGTGGGGTTCGGGAATTGTCATTGTTGCTGTTTTTTCCTGTGGGTGCACGGGGATTGTAATTGTTGCTGTTTTTTCCTGTGTGGGACAGGGATTGTCATTGTTGCTGTTTTTTCCTGTGGTGGACGGGGATTGTCATTGTTGCTTTTTTTTCTGTGGGGGGGCACGGGGATTGTAATTGTTGTTGTTTTTTCCTGTGGGGGTCGGGGATTCTAATTGTTGCTGTTATTACCTGTGGGGGTACGGGGATTGTAATTGTTGCTGTTATTTGCTGTGGGGGTACGGGAATTGTAACTGTCGCTGATTTTTACTGTAGGGGTCGGGAATTGTCATTGTTGCTGTTGTTTTCTGTGGGGTTCGGGAATTGTCATTGTTGCTGTTTTTTCCTGTGGGGGCACGGGGATTGCAATTGCTGCTGTTTTTTCCTGTGGTGGGCACGGGGATTGTAATTGTTGCTGTTTTTTCCTGTGGGGCACAGCGATTGTCATTGTTGCTGTTTTTTCCTGGCGGGGCACGGTGATTGTCATTGTTGCTGTTTTTTCCTGTGGGGGTCAGGAATTGTCATTGCTGCTGTTTTTTACTGTGGGGGCACGGTGATTGTCATTGTTGCTGTTTTTTCCTGTGGGGGTCGGGAATTGTAATTGTTGCTGTTTTTTCCTGAGGGGGACGGGGATTGTAATTGTTCCTGTTGTTTTCTGTGGGGGCACGGGGATTGTAATTGTTGCTGTTTTTTCCTATTGGGGTCTGGAATTGTCATTGTTGCTGTCTTTTCCTGTGGGGGTCGGGAATTGTAATTTTTGCTGATTTTTTCCTGTGGGGGCACGGGGATTGTAATTGTTGCTCTTTTTTCCTGTGGGGGCACGAGGATTGTAATTGTTGCTGTTTAATCCTCTGGGGCACAGGGATTGTCATTGTTGCTGTTTTTTCCAGTGGGGGCACGGGGATTGTCATTGTTGCTTTTTTTTTCTGTGGGGGCACGGGGATTGTCATTGTTGCTGTTTTTTCCTGTGGGGGTCAGAAATTGTCATTGTTGCTGTTTTTTCCTGTGGGGTTCGGGAATTGTCATTGTTGCTGTTTTTTCCTGTGGGTGCACGGGGATTGTCATTGTTGCTGTTTTTTCCTGTGGTGGACGGGGATTGTCATTGTTGCTTTTTTTTCTGTGGGGGGGCACGGGGATTGTAATTGTTGTTGTTTTTTCCTGTGGGGGTCGGGGATTCTAATTGTTGCTGTTATTACCTGTGGGGGTACGGGGATTGTAATTGTTGCTGTTATTTGCTGTGGGGGTACGGGAATTGTAACTGTCGCTGATTTTTACTGTAGGGGTCGGGAATTGTCATTGTTGCTGTTGTTTTCTGTGGGGTTCGGGAATTGTCATTGTTGCTGTTTTTTCCTGTGGGGGCACGGGGATTGCAATTGCTGCTGTTTTTTCCTGTGGTGGGCACGGGGATTGTAATTGTTGCTGTTTTTTCCTGTGGGGCACAGCGATTGTCATTGTTGCTGTTTTTTCCTGGCGGGGCACGGTGATTGTCATTGTTGCTGTTTTTTCCTGTGGGGGTCAGGAATTGTCATTGCTGCTGTTTTTTACTGTGGGGGCACGGTGATTGTCATTGTTGCTGTTTTTTCCTGTGGGGGTCGGGAATTGTAATTGTTGCTGTTTTTTCCTGAGGGGGACAGGGATTGTAATTGTTCCTGTTGTTTTCTGTGGGGGCACGGGGATTGTAATTATTGCTGTTTTTTCCTGTGGGGGGCACGGGGATTGTAATTGCTGCTGTTTTATCCTGTGGGGTTCGGCAATTGTCATTGTTGTTGTTTTTTCCTGTGGTGGCACGGGAATTGTCATTGTTGCTTTTTTTTCTGTGGGGGGGGCACGGGGATTGTAATTGTTGTTGTTTTTTGCTGTGGGGGTCGGGGATTCTAATTGTTGCTGTAATTACCTGTGGGGGTACGGGGATTGTAATTGTTGCTGTTATTTGCTGTGGGGGTACGGGAATTGTAATTGTCGCTGATTTTTACTGTAGGGGTCGGGAATTGTCATTGTTGCTGTTGTTTTCTGTGGGGTTCGGGAATTGTCATTGTTGCTGTTTTTTCCTGTGGGGGCACGGGGATTGTAATTGTTGTTGTTTTTTCCTGTGGGGGTCAGGGATTCTAATTGTTGCTGTTATTACCTGTGGGGGTACGGGGATTGTAATTGTTGCTGTTATTTGCTGTGGGGGTACGGGAATTTTAATTGTCGCTGATTTTTTACTGTAGGGGTCGCGAATTGTCATTGTTGCTGTTGTTTTCTGTGGGGTTCGGAAATTGTAATTGTTGCTGTTTTTTCCTGTGGGGGTCGGGAATTGTGATCGTTGCTGTTTTTTCCTTTGGGGGGCATGGGGTTTGTAATTGTTGCTGTTTTTTCCTGTAGGGGTTGGGAATTGTCATTGTTGCAGTTTTTTCCTGTGGATGTCGGGAATTGTAATTCTTGCTGTTTTTTCCTGTGCGGGCATGGCAATTCTCATTGTTGCTGTTTTTTTTCTGTGGGGGACGGGGATTTTCATTGATGCTGTTTTTTCCTGTGGGGGCACGGGAATTGTAATTGCTGCTGCTTTTTCCTGTGGGGGTCGGGAATTGTCATTGTTGCTGTTGTTTTCTGTGGGGGGATGGAGAATGTAATTGTTGCTGTTTTTTTCCTGTGGGGGTCAGGAATTGTCATTGCTGCTGTTTTTTACTGTGGGGGCACGGTGATTGTCATTGTTGCTGTTTTTTCCTGTGGGGGTCGGGAATTGTAATTGTTGCTGTTTTTTCCTGAGGGGGACGGGGATTGTAATTGTTCCTGTTGTTTTCTGTGGGGGCACGGGGATTGTAATTGTTGCTGTTTTTTCCTATTGGGGTCTGGAATTGTCATTGTTGCTGTCTTTTCCTGTGGGGGTCGGGAATTGTCATTTTTGCTGATTTTTTCCTGTGGGGGCACGGGGATTGTAATTGTTGCTCTTTTTTCCTGTGGGGGCACGAGGATTGTAATTGTTGCTGTTTAATCCTCTGGGGCACAGGGATTGTCATTGTTGCTGTTTTTTCCAGTGGGGGCACGGGGATTGTCATTGTTGCTGTTTTTTCCTGTGGGGGTCAGAAATTGTCATTGTTGCTGTTTTTTCCTGTGGGGTTCGGGAATTGTCATTGTTGCTGTTTTTTCCTGTGGGGGCACGGGGATTGTAATTGTTGCTGTTTTTTCCTGTGGGGGTCAGAAATTGTCATTGTTGCTGTTTTTTCCTGTGTGGGACAGGGATTGTCATTGTTGCTGTTTTTTCCTGTGGTGGACGGGGATTGTCATTGTTGCTTTTTTTTCTGTGGGGGGGGCACGGGGATTGTAATTGTTGTTGTTTTTTGCTGTGGGGGTCGGGGATTCTAATTGTTGCTGTAATTACCTGTGGGGGTACGGGGATTGTAATTGTTGCTGTTATTTGCTGTGGGGGTACGGGAATTGTAATTGTCGCTGATTTTTACTGTAGGGGTCGGGAATTGTCATTGTTGCTGTTGTTTTCTGTGGTGTTCGGGAATTGTCATTGTTGCTGTTTTTTCCTGTGGGGGCACGGGGATTGTAATTGTTGTTGTTTTTTCCTGTGGGGGTCAGGGATTCTAATTGTTGCTGTTATTACCTGTGGGGGTACGGGGATTGTAATTGTTGCTGTTATTTGCTGTGGGGGTACGGGAATTTTAATTGTCGCTGATTTTTTACTGTAGGGGTCGCGAATTGTCATTGTTGCTGTTGTTTTCTGTGGGGTTCGGAAATTGTAATTGTTGCTGTTTTTTCCTGTGGGGGTCGGGAATTGTGATCGTTGCTGTTTTTTCCTTTGGGGGGCATGGGGTTTGTAATTGTTGCTGTTTTTTCCTGTAGGGGTTGGGAATTGTCATTGTTGCAGTTTTTTCCTGTGGATGTCGGGAATTGTAATTCTTGCTGTTTTTTCCTGTGCGGGCATGGCAATTCTCATTGTTGCTGTTTTTTTTCTGTGGGGGACGGGGATTTTCATTGATGCTGTTTTTTCCTGTGGGGGCACGGGAATTGTAATTGCTGCTGCTTTTTCCTGTGGGGGTCGGGAATTGTCATTGTTGCTGTTGTTTTCTGTGGGGGGATGGAGAATGTAATTGTTGCTGTTTTTTTCCTGTGGGGGTCAGGAATTGTCATTGCTGCTGTTTTTTACTGTGGGGGCACGGTGATTGTCATTGTTGCTGTTTTTTCCTGTGGGGGTCGGGAATTGTAATTGTTGCTGTTTTTTCCTGAGGGGGACGGGGATTGTAATTGTTCCTGTTGTTTTCTGTGGGGGCACGGGGATTGTAATTGTTGCTGTTTTTTCCTATTGGGGTCTGGAATTGTCATTGTTGCTGTCTTTTCCTGTGGGGGTCGGGAATTGTCATTTTTGCTGATTTTTTCCTGTGGGGGCACGGGGATTGTAATTGTTGCTCTTTTTTCCTGTGGGGGCACGAGGATTGTAATTGTTGCTGTTTAATCCTCTGGGGCACAGGGATTGTCATTGTTGCTGTTTTTTCCAGTGGGGGCACGGGGATTGTCATTGTTGCTGTTTTTTCCTGTGGGGGTCAGAAATTGTCATTGTTGCTGTTTTTTCCTGTGGGGTTCGGGAATTGTCATTGTTGCTGTTTTTTCCTGTGGGGGCACGGGGATTGTAATTGTTGCTGTTTTTTCCTGTGGGGGTCAGAAATTGTCATTGTTGCTGTTTTTTCCTGTGTGGGACAGGGATTGTCATTGTTGCTGTTTTTTCCTGTGGTGGACGGGGATTGTCATTGTTGCTTTTTTTTCTGTGGGGGGGCACGGGGATTGTAATTGTTGTTGTTTTTTCCTGTGGGGGTCGGGGATTCTAATTGTTGCTGTTATTACCTGTGGGGGTACGGGGATTGTAATTGTTGCTGTTATTTGCTGTGGGGGTACGGGAATTGTAATTGTCGCTGATTTTTACTGTAGGGGTCGGGAATTGTCATTGTTGCTGTTGTTTTCTGTGGGGTTCGGGAATTGTCATTGTTGCTGTTTTTTCCTGTGGGGGCACGGGGATTGCAATTGCTGCTGTTTTTTCCTGTGGGGCACAGCGATTGTCATTGTTGCTGTTTTTTCCTGGCGGGGCACGGTGATTGTCATTGTTGCTGTTTTTTCCTGTGGGTGTCGGGAAATGTAATTGTTGCTGTTTTTTCCTGAGGGGGACAGGGATTGTAATTGTTCCTGTTGTTTTCTGTGGGGGCACGGGGATTGTAATTATTGCTGTTTTTTCCTGTGGGGGGCACGGGGATTGTAATTGCTGCTGTTTTATCCTGTGGGGGTCGGCAATTGTCATTGTTGTTGTTTTTTCCTGTGGTGGCACGGGAATTGTCATTGTTGCTTTTTTTTCTGTGGGGGGGGGCACGGGGATTGTAATTGTTGTTGTTTTTTGCTGTGGGGGTCAGGGATTGTCATTGTTGCTGTTGTTTTCTGTGGGGATCGGGAATTGTCATTGTTGCTGTTTTTTCCTGTGGGGGCACGGGGATTGTAATTGTTGTTGTTTTTTCCTGTGGGGGTCAGGGATTCTAATTGTTGCTGTTATTACCTGTGGGGGTACGGGGATTGTAATTGTTGCTGTTATTTGCTGTGGGGGTACGGGAATTTTAATTGTCGCTGATTTTTTACTGTAGGGGTCGGGAATTGTCATTGTTGCTGTTGTTTTCTGTGGGGTTCGGAAATTGTAATTGTTGCTGTTTTTTCCTGTGGGGGTCGGGAATTGTGATCGTTGCGGTTTTTTCCTTTGGGGGGCATGGGGTTTGTAATTGTTGCTGTTTTTTCCTGTAGGGGTTGGGAATTGTCATTGTTGCAGTTTTTTCCTGTGGGTGTCGGGAATTGTAATTCTTGCTGTTTTTTCCTGTGGGGGCATGGCAATTCTCATTGTTGCTGTTTTTTTTTCTGTGGGGGACGGGGATTTTCATTGATGCTGTTTTTTCCTGTGGGGGCACGGGAATTGTAATTGCTGCTGCTTTTTCCTGTGGGGGTCGGGAATTGTCATTGTTGCTGTTGTTTTCTGTGGGGGGATGGAGAATGTAATTGTTGCTGTTTTTTTCCTGTGGGGGTCAGGAATTGTCATTGCTGCTGTTTTTTCCTGTGGGGGTCAGGAATTGTCATTGTTGCTGCTTTTTTCCTGTGCGGGACGGGGATTGTAATTGTTGATGTTTTTTCCTGTGGGGTTCGGAAATTGTAATTGTTGCTGTTTTTTCCTGTGGGGGTCGGGAATTGTAATTCTTGCTGTTTTTTCCTGTGGGGGCATGGCAATTCTCATTGTTGCTGTTTTTTTCTGTGGGGGACGGGGATTTTCATTGATGCTGTTTTTTCCTGTGGGGGCCCGGGAATTGTAATTGCTGCTGTTTTTTCCTGTGGGGGTCGGGAATTGTCATTGTTGCTGTTGTTTTCTGTGGGGGGATGGAGAATGTAATTGTTGCTGTTTTTTTCCTGTGGGGGGCACGGGGATTGTAATTGCTGCTGTTTTATCCTGTGGGGGTCGGCAATTGTCATTGTTGTTGTTTTTTCCTGTGGTGGCACGGGAATTGTCATTGTTGCTTTTTTTTCTGTGGGGGGGGGGCACGGGGATTGTAATTGTTGTTGTTTTTTGCTGTGGGGGTCGGGGATTCTAATTGTTGCTGTAATTACCTGTGGTGGTACGGGGATTGTAATTGTTGCTGTTATTTGCTGTGGGGGTACGGGAATTGTAATTGTCGCTGATTTTTACTGTAGGGGTCGGGAATTGTCATTGTTGCTGTTGTTTTCTGTGGGGTTCGGGAATTGTCATTGTTGCTGTTTTTTCCTGTGGGGGCACGGGGATTGTAATTGTTGTTGTTTTTTCCTGTGGGGGTCAGGGATTCTAATTGTTGCTGTTATTACCTGTGGGGGTACGGGGATTGTAATTGTTGCTGTTATTTGCTGTGGGGGTACGGGAATTTTAATTGTCGCTGATTTTTTACTGTAGGGGTCGGGAATTGTCATTGTTGCTGTTGTTTTCTGTGGGGTTCGGAAATTGTAATTGTTGCTGTTTTTTCCTGTGGGGGTCGGGAATTGTGATCGTTGCGGTTTTTTCCTTTGGGGGGCATGGGGTTTGTAATTGTTGCTGTTTTTTCCTGTAGGGGTTGGGAATTGTCATTGTTGCAGTTTTTTCCTGTGGGTGTCGGGAATTGTAATTCTTGCTGTTTTTTCCTGTGGGGGCATGGCAATTCTCATTGTTGCTGTTTTTTTTTCTGTGGGGGACGGGGATTTTCATTGATGCTGTTTTTTCCTGTGGGGGCACGGGAATTGTAATTGCTGCTGCTTTTTCCTGTGGGGGTCGGGAATTGTCATTGTTGCTGTTGTTTTCTGTGGGGGGATGGAGAATGTAATTGTTGCTGTTTTTTTCCTGTGGGGGTCAGGAATTGTCATTGCTGCTGTTTTTTCCTGTGGGGGTCAGGAATTGTCATTGTTGCTGCTTTTTTCCTGTGCGGGACGGGGATTGTAATTGTTGATGTTTTTTCCTGTGGGGTTCGGAAATTGTAATTGTTGCTGTTTTTTCCTGTGGGGGTCGGGAATTGTAATTCTTGCTGTTTTTTCCTGTGGGGGCATGGCAATTCTCATTGTTGCTGTTTTTTTCTGTGGGGGACGGGGATTTTCATTGATGCTGTTTTTTCCTGTGGGGGCCCGGGAATTGTAATTGCTGCTGTTTTTTCCTGTGGGGGTCGGGAATTGTCATTGTTGCTGTTGTTTTCTGTGGGGGGATGGAGAATGTAATTGTTGCTGTTTTTTTCCTGTGGGGGGCACGGGGATTGTAATTGCTGCTGTTTTATCCTGTGGGGGTCGGCAATTGTCATTGTTGTTGTTTTTTCCTGTGGTGGCACGGGAATTGTCATTGTTGCTTTTTTTTCTGTGGGGGGGGGCACGGGGATTGTAATTGTTGTTGTTTTTTGCTGTGGGGGTCGGGGATTCTAATTGTTGCTGTAATTACCTGTGGTGGTACGGGGATTGTAATTGTTGCTGTTATTTGCTGTGGGGGTACGGGAATTGTAATTGTCGCTGATTTTTACTGTAGGGGTCGGGAATTGTCATTGTTGCTGTTGTTTTCTGTGGGGTTCGGGAATTGTCATTGTTGCTGTTTTTTCCTGTGGGGGCACGGGGATTGTAATTGTTGTTGTTTTTTCCTGTGGGGGTCAGGGATTCTAATTGTTGCTGTTATTACCTGTGGGGGTACGGGGATTGTAATTGTTGCTGTTATTTGCTGTGGGGGTACGGGAATTTTAATTGTCGCTGATTTTTTACTGTAGGGGTCGGGAATTGTCATTGTTGCTGTTGTTTTCTGTGGGGTTCGGAAATTGTAATTGTTGCTGTTTTTTCCTGTGGGGGTCGGGAATTGTGATCGTTGCGGTTTTTTCCTTTGGGGGGCATGGGGTTTGTAATTGTTGCTGTTTTTTCCTGTAGGGGTTGGGAATTGTCATTGTTGCAGTTTTTTCCTGTGGGTGTCGGGAATTGTAATTCTTGCTGTTTTTTCCTGTGGGGGCATGGCAATTCTCATTGTTGCTGTTTTTTTTTCTGTGGGGGACGGGGATTTTCATTGATGCTGTTTTTTCCTGTGGGGGCACGGGAATTGTAATTGCTGCTGCTTTTTCCTGTGGGGGTCGGGAATTGTCATTGTTGCTGTTGTTTTCTGTGGGGGGATGGAGAATGTAATTGTTGCTGTTTTTTTCCTGTGGGGGTCAGGAATTGTCATTGCTGCTGTTTTTTCCTGTGGGGGTCAGGAATTGTCATTGTTGCTGCTTTTCTCCTGTGCGGGACGGGGATTGTAATTGTTGATGTTTTTTCCTGTGGGGTTCGGAAATTGTAATTGTTGCTGTTTTTTCCTGTGGGGGTCGGGAATTGTGATCGTTGCTGTTTTTTCCTTTGGGGGGCATGGGGTTTGTAATTGTTGCTGTTTTTTCCTGTAGGGGTTGGGAATTGTCATTGTTGCAGTTTTTTCCTGTGGGTGTCGGGAATTGTAATTCTTGCTGTTTTTTCCTGTGGGGGCATGGCAATTCTCATTGTTGCTGTTTTTTTCTGTGGGGGACGGGGATTTTCATTGATGCTGTTTTTTCCTGTGGGGGCCCGGGAATTGTAATTGCTGCTGTTTTTTCCTGTGGGGGTCGGGAATTGTCATTGTTGCTGTTGTTTTCTGTGGGGGGATGGAGAATGTAATTGTTGCTGTTTTTTTCCTGTGGGGGTCAGGAATTGTCATTGCTGCTGTTTTTTCCTGTGGGGGTCAGGAATTGTCATTGTTGCTGCTTTTTTCCTGTGGGGGACGGGGATTGTAATTGTTGATGTTTCTTCCTGTGGGGGCACAGGGATTGTAATTGTTGCTGTTTTTTTCTTGTGGGGGTCGGGGATTGTAATTGTTGCTGGTTTTTCCTGTGGGAGACGGGAATTTTCATTGTTGCTGTTTTTTCCTGTGGGGGCCCGGGAATAGTAATTGTTGCTGTTTTTTTCATGTGGGGGTCGGGAATTGTCATTGTTGCTGTTGTTTTCTGTGGGGGGATGGAGAATGTAATTGTTGCTGTTTTTTTCCTGTGGGGGTCAGGAATTGTCATTGCTGCTGTTTTTTCCTGTGGGGGTCAGGAATTGTCATTGTTGCTGCTTTTTTCCTGTGGGGGACGGGGATTGTAATTGTTGATGTTTTTTCCTGTGGGATACGGGAATTGTCATTGTTGCTGTTTTTTCCTGTGGGGGTCGGGGATTGTAATTGTTGCTGTTTTTTCCTGTGGGGACACGGGGATTGTAATTGTTGCTGTTTTCTCCTATTGGTGACGGGAATTGTCATTGTTGCTGTTTTTTCCTGTGGGGCGGCACGGGGATTGTAATTGTTGCTGTTTTTTACTGTGGGGGTTGGGGTTTGTAATTGTTGCTGTTATTTGCGGTGGGGGCACGGGAATTGTAATTGTCGCTGATTTTTACTGTGGGGGTCGGGAATTGTCATTGTTGCTGTTGTTTCCTGTGGGGTTCGGGAATTGTCATTGCTGCTGTTTTTTTCCTGTGGGGCGGCACGGGGATTGTAATTGTTGCTGTTTTTTCCTGTGTGGGACAGGGATTGTCATTGTTGTCTTTTTTTCCTGTGGGCGTCGGGAATTGTCATTGTTGCTGTTTTTTCCTGTGGGGGCTCGGGGATTGTAACTGTTGCTGTTTTTTCCTGTGTGGGACAGGGGTTGTCATTGTTGCCTTTTTTTCCTGTGGGGGACGGGGATTGTAATTGTTGCTGTTTTTTCCTGTGGGGCACAGGGATTGTCATTGTTGCTGTTTTTTCCTGTGGGGGCACGGTGATTGTCATTGTTGCTGTTTTTTCCTGTGGGGGTCGGGAATTGTAATTGTTGCTGTTTTTTCCTGAGGGGGACGGGGATTGTAATTGTTCCTGTTGTTTTCTGTGGGGGCACGGGGATTGTAATTGTTGCTGTTTTTTCCTGTGGGGGTCTGGAATTGTCATTGTTGCTGTCTTTTCCTGTGGGGGTCGGGAATTGTCATTTTTGCTGTTATTTCCTGTGTGGGACAGGGGTTGTCATTGTTGCCTTTTTTTCCTGTGGGGGACGGGGATTGTAATTGTTGCTGTTTTTTCCTGTGGGGCACAGGGATTGTCATTGTTGCTGTTTTTTCCTGTGGGGGCACGGTGATTGTCATTGTTGCTGTTTTTTCCTGTGGGGGTCGGGAATTGTCATTGTTGCTGTTTTTTCCAGTGGGGGCACGGGGATTGTCATTGTTGCTGTTTTTTCCTGTGGGGGTAGGGAATTGTCATTGTTGTTGTTGTTTCCTGTGGGGGTCGTGGATTGTAATTGTTGCTGTTTTTTCCTGTGGGGGACGGGGATTGTAATTGTTGATGTTTCTTCCTGTGGGGGCACAGGGATTGTAATTGTTGCTGTTTTTTTCTTGTGGGGGTCGGGGATTGTAATTGTTGCTGTTATTTGCTGTGGGGGTACGGGAATTTTAATTGTCGCTGATTTTTTACTGTAGGGGTCGGGAATTGTCATTGTTGCTGTTGTTTTCTGTGGGGTTCGGAAATTGTAATTGTTGCTGTTTTTTCCTGTGGGGGTCGGGAATTGTGATCGTTGCGGTTTTTTCCTTTGGGGGGCATGGGGTTTGTAATTGTTGCTGTTTTTTCCTGTAGGGGTTGGGAATTGTCATTGTTGCAGTTTTTTCCTGTGGGTGTCGGGAATTGTAATTCTTGCTGTTTTTTCCTGTGGGGGCATGGCAATTCTCATTGTTGCTGTTTTTTTTTCTGTGGGGGACGGGGATTTTCATTGATGCTGTTTTTTCCTGTGGGGGCACGGGAATTGTAATTGCTGCTGCTTTTTCCTGTGGGGGTCGGGAATTGTCATTGTTGCTGTTGTTTTCTGTGGGGGGATGGAGAATGTAATTGTTGCCGTTTTTTTCCTGTGGGGGTCAGGAATTGTCATTGCTGCTGTTTTTTCCTGTGGGGGTCAGGAATTGTCATTGTTGCTGCTTTTTTCCTGTGCGGGACGGGGATTGTAATTGTTGATGTTTTTTCCTGTGGGGTTCGGAAATTGTAATTGTTGCTGTTTTTTCCTGTGGGGGTCGGGAATTGTGATCGTTGCTGTTTTTTCCTTTGGGGGGCATGGGGTTTGTAATTGTTGCTGTTTTTTCCTGTAGGGGTTGGGAATTGTCATTGTTGCAGTTTTTTCCTGTGGGTGTCGGGAATTGTAATTCTTGCTGTTTTTTCCTGTGGGGGCATGGCAATTCTCATTGTTGCTGTTTTTTTCTGTGGGGGACGGGGATTTTCATTGATGCTGTTTTTTCCTGTGGGGGCCCGGGAATTGTAATTGCTGCTGTTTTTTCCTGTGGGGGTCGGGAATTGTCATTGTTGCTGTTGTTTTCTGTGGGGGGATGGAGAATGTAATTGTTGCTGTTTTTTTCCTGTGGGGGTCAGGAATTGTCATTGCTGCTGTTTTTTCCTGTGGGGGTCAGGAATTGTCATTGTTGCTGCTTTTTTCCTGTGGGGGACGGGGATTGTAATTGTTGATGTTTCTTCCTGTGGGGGCACAGGGATTGTAATTGTTGCTGTTTTTTTTTTGTGGGGGTCGGGGATTGTAATTGTTGCTGGTTTTTCCTGTGGGAGACGGGAATTTTCATTGTTGCTGTTTTTTCCTGTGGGGGCCCGGGAATAGTAATTGTTGCTGTTTTTTTCATGTGGGGGTCGGGAATTGTCATTGTTGCTGTTGTTTTCTGTGGGGGGATGGAGAATGTAATTGTTGCTGTTTTTTTCCTGTGGGGGTCAGGAATTGTCATTGCTGCTGTTTTTTCCTGTGGGGGTCAGGAATTGTCATTGTTGCTGCTTTTTTCCTGTGGGGGACGGGGATTGTAATTGTTGATGTTTTTTCCTGTGGGATACGGGAATTGTCATTGTTGCTGTTTTTTCCTGTGGGGGTCGGGTATTGTAATTGTTGCTGTTTTTTCCTGTGGGGACACGGGGATTGTAATTGTTGCTGTTTTCTCCTATTGGTGACGGGAATTGTCATTGTTGCTGTTTTTTCCTGTGGGGCGGCACGGGGATTGTAATTGTTGCTGTTTTTTACTGTGGGGGTTGGGGTTTGTAATTGTTGCTGTTATTTGCGGTGGGGGCACGGGAATTGTAATTGTCGCTGATTTTTACTGTGGGGGTCGAGAATTGTCATTGTTGCTGTTGTTTCCTGTGGGGTTCGGGAATTGTCATTGCTGCTGTTTTTTTCCTGTGGGGCGGCACGGGGATTGTAATTGTTGCTGTTTTTTCCTGTGTGGGACAGGGATTGTCATTGTTGTCTTTTTTTCCTGTGGGCGTCGGGAATTGTCATTGTTGCTGTTTTTTCCTGTGGGGGCTCGGGGATTGTAACTGTTGCTGTTTTTTCCTGTGTGGGACAGGGGTTGTCATTGTTGCCTTTTTTTCCTGTGGGGGACGGGGATTGTAATTGTTGCTGTTTTTTCCTGTGGGGCACAGGGATTGTCATTGTTGCTGTTTTTTCCTGTGGGGGCACGGTGATTGTCATTGTTGCTGTTTTTTCCTGTGGGGGTCGGGAATTGTAATTGTTGCTGTTTTTTCCTGAGGGGGACGGGGATTGTAATTGTTCCTGTTGTTTTCTGTGGGGGCACGGGGATTGTAATTGTTGCTGTTTTTTCCTGTGGGGGTCTGGAATTGTCATTGTTGCTGTCTTTTCCTGTGGGGGTCGGGAATTGTCATTTTTGCTGTTTTTTCCTGTGTGGGACAGGGGTTGTCATTGTTGCCTTTTTTTCCTGTGGGGGACGGGGATTGTAATTGTTGCTGTTTTTTCCTGTGGGGCACAGGGATTGTCATTGTTGCTGTTTTTTCCTGTGGGGGCACGGTGATTGTCATTGTTGCTGTTTTTTCCTGTGGGGGTCGGGAATTGTCATTGTTGCTGTTTTTTCCAGTGGGGGCACGGGGATTGTCATTGTTGCTTTTTTTTTCTGTGGGGGCACGGGGATTGTCATTGTTGCTGTTTTTTTCCTGTGGGGGACGGGGATTGTAATTGTTGCTGTTTTTTCCTGTGGGGGTCGGGGATTGTAATTGTTGCTGTTTTTTCCTGTGGGGACACGGGGATTGTAATTGTTGCTGTTTTCTCCTATTGGTGACGGGAATTGTCATTGTTGCTGTTTTTTCCTGTTGGGCGGCACGGGGATTGTAATTGTTGCTGTTTTTTACTGTGGGGGTTGGGGTTTGTAATTGTTGCTGTTATTTGCGGTGGGGGCACGGGAATTGTAATTGTCGCTGATTTTTACTGTGGGGGTCGGGAATTGTAATTGTTGCTGTTGTTTCCTGTGGGGTTCGGGAATTGTCATTGCTGCTGTTTTTTTCCTGTGGGGCGGCACGGGGATTGTAATTGTTGCTGTTTTTTCCTGTGTGGGACAGGGATTGTCATTGTTGTCTTTGTTTCCTGTGGGCGTCGGGAATTGTAATTGTTGCTGTTTTTTCCTGTGGGGACACGGGGATTGTAATTGTTGCTGTTTTCTCCTATTGGTGACGGGAATTGTCATTGTTGCTGTTTTTTCCTGTGGGGCGGCACGGGGATTGTAATTGTTGCTGTTTTTTACTGTGGGGGTTGGGGTTTGTAATTGTTGCTGTTATTTGCGGTGGGGGCACGGGAATTGTAATTGTCGCTGATTTTTACTGTGGGGGTCGAGAATTGTCATTGTTGCTGTTGTTTCCTGTGGGGTTCGGGAATTGTCATTGCTGCTGCTTTTTTCCTGTGGGGCGGCACGGGGATTGTAATTGTTGCTGTTTTTTCCTGTGTGGGACAGGGATTGTCATTGTTGTCTTTTTTTCCTGTGGGCGTCGGGAATTGTCATTGTTGCTGTTTTTTCCTGTGGGGGCTCGGGGATTGTAACTGTTGCTGTTTTTTCCTGTGTGGGACAGGGGTTGTCATTGTTGCCTTTTTTTCCTGTGGGGGACGGGGATTGTAATTGTTGCTGTTTTTTCCTGTGGGGCACAGGGATTGTCATTGTTGCTGTTTTTTCCTGTGGGGGCACGGTGATTGTCATTGTTGCTGTTTTTTCCTGTGGGGGTCGGGAATTGTAATTGTTGCTGTTTTTTCCTGAGGGGGACGGGGATTGTAATTGTTCCTGTTGTTTTCTGTGGGGGCACGGGGATTGTAATTGTTGCTGTTTTTTCCTGTGGGGGTCTGGAATTGTCATTGTTGCTGTCTTTTCCTGTGGGGGTCGGGAATTGTCATTTTTGCTGTTTTTTCCTGTGTGAGACAGGGGTTGTCATTGTTGCCTTTTTTTCCTGTGGGGGACGGGGATTGTAATTGTTGCTGTTTTTTCCTGTGGGGCACAGGGATTGTCATTGTTGCTGTTTTTTCCTGTGGGGGCACGGTGATTGTCATTGTTGCTGTTTTTTCCTGTGGGGGTCGGGAATTGTCATTGTTGCTGTTTTTTCCAGTGGGGGCACGGGGATTGTCATTGTTGCTGTTTTTTTCTGTGGGGGTAGGGAATTGTCATTGTTGTTGTTGTTTCCTGTGGGGGTCGTGGATTGTAATTGTTGCTGTTTTTTCCTGTGGGGGACGGGGATTGTAATTGTTGATGTTTCTTCCTGTGGGGGCACAGGGATTGTAATTGTTGCTGTTTTTTTCTTGTGGGGGTCGGGGATTGTAATTGTCGCTGTTTTTTCCTGTGGGAGACGGGAAATTTCATTGTTGCTGTTTTTTCCTGTGGGGGCCCGGGAATAGTAATTGTTGCTGTTTTTTCCTGTGGGGGTCGGGAATTGTCATTGTAGCTCTTTTTTCCTGTGGGGGTCAGTGATTGTAATTGTTGCTGTTTTTTCCTGTGGGGGCACGAGGATTGTAATTGTTGCTGTTTTTTCCTGTGGGGGTAGGGAATTGTCATTGTTGCTGTTGTTTCCTGCGGGGGTCGGGAATTGTCATTGTTGCTGTTTTTTCCTGTGGGGGAACGTGGATTGTAATTGTTGCTCTATTTTCCTGTGGGGGCACGGGGATTGTAATTGTTGCTGTTTTTTCCTGTGGGGGCACGGGGATTGTAATTGTTGCTGTATTTTCCTGTGGGGCACAGGGATTGTCATTGTTGCTGTTTTTTCCTGTGGGGACACGGGGATTGTAATTGTTGCTGTTTTCTCCTATTGGTGACGGGAATTGTCATTGTTGCTGTTTTTTCCTGTGGGGCGGCACGGGAATTGTAATTGTCGCTGATTTTTACTGTGGGGGTCGGGAATTGTCATTGTTGCTGTTGTTTCCTGTGGGGTTCGGGAATTGTCATTGCTGCTGTTTTTTCCCTGTGGGGCGGCACGGGGATTGTAATTGTTGCTGTTTTTTCCTGTGTGGGACAGGGATTGTCATTGTTGTCTTTTTTTCCTGTGGGCGTCGGGAATTGTCATTGTTGCTGTTTTTTCCTGTGGGGGCTCGGGGATTGTAACTGTTGCTGTTTTTTCCTGTGTGGGACAGGGGTTGTCATTGTTGCCTTTTTTTCCTGTGGGGGACGGGGATTGTAATTGTTTCTGTTTTTTCCTGTGGGGCACAGGGATTGTCATTGTTGCTGTTTTTTCCTGTGGGGGCACGGTGATTGTCATTGTTGCTGTTTTTTCCTGTGGGGGTCGGGAATTGTAATTGTTGCTGTTTTTTCCTGAGGGGGACGGGGATTGTAATTGTTCCTGTTGTTTTCTGTGGGGGCACGGGGATTGTAATTGTTGCTGTTTTTTCCTGTGGGGGTCTGGAATTGTCATTGTTGCTGTCTTTTCCTGTGGGGGTCGGGAATTGTCATTTTTGCTGTTTTTTCCTGTGTGGGACAGGGGTTGTCATTGTTGCCTTTTTTTCCTGTGGGGGACGGGGATTGTAATTGTTGCTGTTTTTTCCTGTGGGGCACAGGGATTGTCATTGTTGCTGTTTTTTCCTGTGGGGGCACGGTGATTGTCATTGTTGCTGTTTTTTCCTGTGGGGGTCGGGAATTGTCATTGTTGCTGTTTTTTCCAGTGGGGGCACGGGGATTGTCATTGTTGCTTTTTTTTTCTGTGGGGGCACGGGGATTGTCATTGTTGCTGTTTTTTTCCTGTGGGGGACGGGGATTGTAATTGTTGATGTTTTTTCCTGTGGGATACGGGAATTGTCATTGTTGCTGTTTTTTCCTGTGGGGGTCGGGGATTGTAATTGTTGCTGATTTTTCCTGTGGGGACACGGGGATTGTAATTGTTGCTGTTTTCTCCTATTGGTGACGGGAATTGTCATTGTTGCTGTTTTTTCCTGTGGGGCGGCACGGGGATTGTAATTGTTGCTGTTTTTTACTGTGGGGGTTGGGGTTTGTAATTGTTGCTGTTATTTGCGGTGGGGGCACGGGAATTGTAATTGTCGCTGATTTTTACTGTGGGGGTCGGGAATTGTAATTGTTGCTGTTGTTTCCTGTGGGGTTCGGGAATTGTCATTGCTGCTGTTTTTTTCCTGTGGGGCGGCACGGGGATTGTAATTGTTGCTGTTTTTTCCTGTGTGGGACAGGGATTGTCATTGTTGTCTTTTTTTCCTGTGGGCGTCGGGAATTGTCATTGTTGCTGTTTTTTCCTGTGGGGGCTCGGGGATTGTAACTGTTGCTGTTTTTTCCTGTGTGGGACAGGGGTTGTCATTGTTGCCTTTTTTTCCTGTGGGGGACGGGGATTGTAATTGTTGCTGTTTTTTCCTGTGGGGCACAGGGATTGTCATTGTTGCTGTTTTTTCCTCTGGGGGCACGGTGATTGTCATTGTTGCTGTTTTTTCCTGTGGGGGTCGGGAATTGTAATTGTTGCTGTTTTTTCCTGAGGGGGACGGGGATTGTAATTGTTCCTGTTGTTTTCTGTGGGGGCACGGGGATTGTAATTGTTGCTGTTTTTTCCTGTGGGGGTCTGGAATTGTCATTGTTGCTGTCTTTTCCTGTGGGGGTCGGGAATTGTCATTTTTGCTGTTTTTTCCTGTGTGGGACAGGGGTTGTCATTGTTGCCTTTTTTTCCTGTGGGGGACGGGGATTGTAATTGTTGCTGTTTTTTCCTGTGGGGCACAGGGATTGTCATTGTTGCTGTTTTTTCCTGTGGGGGCACGGTGATTGTCATTGTTGCTGTTTTTTCCTGTGGGGGTCGGGAATTGTCATTGTTGCTGTTTTTTCCAGTGGGGGCACGGGGATTGTCATTGTTGCTGTTTTTTTCTGTGGGGGTAGGGAATTGTCATTGTTGTTGTTGTTTCCTGTGGGGGTCGTGGATTGTAATTGTTGCTGTTTTTTCCTGTGGGGGACGGGGATTGTAATTGTTGATGTTTCTTCCTGTGGGGGCACAGGGATTGTAATTGTTGCTGTTTTTTTCTTGTGGGGGTCGGGGATTGTAATTGTCGCTGTTTTTTCCTGTGGGAGACGGGAAATTTCATTGTTGCTGTTTTTTCCTGTGGGGGCCCGGGAATAGTAATTGTTGCTGTTTTTTCCTGTGGGGGTCGGGAATTGTCATTGTAGCTCTTTTTTCCTGTGGGGGTCAGTGATTGTAATTGTTGCTGTTTTTTCCTGTGGGGGCACGAGGATTGTAATTGTTGCTGTTTTTTCCTGTGGGGGTGGGGAATTGTCATTGTTGCTGTTGTTTCCTGCGGGGGTCGGGAATTGTCATTGTTGCTGTTTTTTCCTGTGGGGGAACGTGGATTGTAATTGTTGCTGTATTTTCCTGTGGGGGCACGGGGATTGTAATTGTTGCTGTTTTTTCCTGTGGGGGCACGGGGATTGTAATTGTTGCTGTATTTTCCTGTGGGGGACGGGGATTGTCATTCTTGCTGTTTTTTCCTGTGGGGCACGGGGATTGCTATTGTTGCTGTTTTTTCCTGTGGGGGCCCGGGAATAGTAATTGTTGCTGTTTTTTCCTGTGGGGGTCGGGAATTGTCATTGTAGCTCTTTTTTCCTTTGGGGGTCAGTGATTGTAATTGTTGCTGTTTTTTCCTGTGGGGGTAGGGAATTGTCATTGTTGTTGTTGTTTCCTGTGGGGGTTGTGGATTGTAATTGTTGCTGTTTTTTCCTGTGGGGTACGGGAATTGTCATTGTTGCTGTTTTTTCCTGTGGGGGTCGGGGATTGTAATTGTTGCTGTTTTTTCCTGTGGGTGGCACGGGGATTGTAATTGTTGCTGTTTTTTCCTGCGGGGGCACGGGGATTGTAATTGTTGCTGTTTTTTCCTGTGGGGTCACGGGGATTGTAATTGTTGCTGTTTTTTCCTGTGGGGGACGGGGATTGTAATTGTTGATGTTTCTTCCTGTGGGGGCACAGGGATTGTAATTGTTGCTGTTTTTTTCTTGTGGGGGTCGGGGATTGTAATTGTTGCTGTTTTTTCCTGTGGGGGTCGGGAATTGTCATTGTTGCTGTTTTTTCCTGTGGGGGAACGCGGATTGTAATTGTTGCTGTTTTTTCCTGTGGGGGCACGGGGATTGTCATTGTTGCTGGTTTTTTCCTGTGGGGGTCGGGAATTGTCATTGTTGCTGTTTTTTCCTGTGAGGGACGGGAATAGTAATTGTTGGTGTTTTATCCTGTGGGGGACGGGATTGTCATTGTTGCTGTTTTTCCCTGTAGGGGTCGGAGATTGTAATTGTTGCTGTTTTTCCCTGTGGGGTCGGGGATTGTAATTGTTGCTGTTTTTTCCTGTGGGGTCACGGGGATTGTAATTGTTGCTGTTTTTTGCTGAGGGTGTTGTGAATTGTCATTGCTGCTGTTTTTTCCTGTGGGGGTCAGGAATTGTCATTGTTGCTGATTTTCTCCTGTGGGGGACGGGGATTGTAATTGTTGCTGTTTTTTCCTGTGGGTGATGGGGATTGTCATTGTTGCTGTTTTTTCCTGTTGGTGACGGGAAATGTAATTGTTGCTGTTTTTTCCTGTGGGGGGCACGGGGATTGTAATAGTTGCTGTTTATTCCAGTGGGGGCACAAGGATTGTAATTGCTGCTGTTTTATCCTGTGGGGGTCGGGAATTGTCATTGTAGCTCTTTTTTCCTGTGGGGGTCAGTGATTGTAATTGTTGCTGTTTTTTCCTGTGGGGGCACGAGGATTGTAATTGTTGCTGTTTTTTCCTGTGGGGGTAGGGAATTGTCATTGTTGTTGTTGTTTCCTGTGGGGGTCGTGGATTGTAATTGTTGCTGTTTTTTCCTGTGGGGGTAGGGAATTGTCATTGTTGTTGTTGTTTCCTGTGGGGGTTGTGGATTGTAATTGTTGCTGTTTTTTCCTGTGGGGTACGGGAATTGTCATTGTTGCTGTTTTTTCCTGTGGGGGTCGGGGATTGTAATTGTTGCTGTTTTTTCCTGTGGGTGGCACGGGGATTGTAATTGTTGCTGTTTTTTCCTGCGGGGGCACGGGGATTGTAATTGTTGCTGTTTTTTCCTGTGGGGTCACGGGGATTGTAATTGTTGCTGTTTTTTCCTGTGGGAGACGGGAAATTTCATTGTTGCTGTTTTTTCCTGTGGGGGCCCGGGAATAGTAATTGTTGCTGTTTTTTCCTGTGGGGGTCGGGAATTGTCATTGTAGCTCTTTTTTCCTGTGGGGGTCAGGGATTGTAATTGTTGCTGTTTTTTCCTGTGGGGGTCGGGAATTGTCATTGTTGCTGTTTTTTCCTGTGGGTGGCACGGGGATTGTAATTGTTACTGTTTTTTCCTGCGGGGGCACGGGGATTGTAATTGTTGCTGTTTTTTCCTGTGGGGTCACGGGGATTGTAATTGTTGCTGTTTTTTCCTGTGGGAGACGGGAAATTTCATTGTTGTTGTTTTTTCCTGTGGGGGCCCGGGAATAGTAATTGTTGCTGTTTTTTCCTGTGGGGGTCGGGAATTGTCATTGTAGCTCTTTTTTCCTGTGGGGGTCAGTGATTGTAATTGTTGCTGTTTTTTCCTGTGGGGGCACGAGGATTGTAATTGTTGCTGTTTTTTCCTGTGGGGGTGGGGAATTGTCATTGTTGCTGTTGTTTCCTGCGGGGGTCGGGAATTGTCATTGTTGCTGTTTTTTCCTGTGGGGGAACGTGGATTGTAATTGTTGCTGTATTTTCCTGTGGGGGCACGGGGATTGTAATTGTTGCTGTTTTTTCCTGTGGGGGCACGGGGATTGTAATTGTTGCTGTATTTTCCTGTGGGGGACGGGGATTGTCATTCTTGCTGTTTTTTCCTGTGGGGCACGGGGATTGCTATTGTTGCTGTTTTTTCCTGTGGGGGCCCGGGAATAGTAATTGTTGCTGTTTTTTCCTGTGGGGGTCGGGAATTGTCATTGTAGCTCTTTTTTCCTTTGGGGGTCAGTGATTGTAATTGTTGCTGTTTTTTCCTGTGGGGGTAGGGAATTGTCATTGTTGTTGTTGTTTCCTGTGGGGGTTGTGGATTGTAATTGTTGCTGTTTTTTCCTGTGGGGTACGGGAATTGTCATTGTTGCTGTTTTTTCCTGTGGGGGTCGGGGATTGTAATTGTTGCTGTTTTTTCCTGTGGGTGGCACGGGGATTGTAATTGTTGCTGTTTTTTCCTGCGGGGGCACGGGGATTGTAATTGTTGCTGTTTTTTCCTGTGGGGTCACGGGGATTGTAATTGTTGCTGTTTTTTCCTGTGGGGGACGGGGATTGTAATTGTTGATGTTTCTTCCTGTGGGGGCACAGGGATTGTAATTGTTGCTGTTTTTTTCTTGTGGGGGTCGGGGATTGTAATTGTTGCTGTTTTTTCCTGTGGGGGTCGGGAATTGTCATTGTTGCTGTTTTTTCCTGTGGGGAACGCGGATTGTAATTGTTGCTGTTTTTTCCTGTGGGGGCACGGGGATTGTCATTGTTGCTGGTTTTTTCCTGTGGGGGTCGGGAATTGTCATTGTTGCTGTTTTTTCCTGTGAGGGACGGGAATAGTAATTGTTGGTGTTTTATCCTGTGGGGGACGGGATTGTCATTGTTGCTGTTTTTCCCTGTAGGGGTCGGAGATTGTAATTGTTGCTGTTTTTCCCTGTGGGGTCGGGGATTGTAATTGTTGCTGTTTTTTCCTGTGGGGTCACGGGGATTGTAATTGTTGCTGTTTTTTGCTGAGGGTGTTGTGAATTGTCATTGCTGCTGTTTTTTCCTGTGGGGGTCAGGAATTGTCATTGTTGCTGATTTTCTCCTGTGGGGGACGGGGATTGTAATTGTTGCTGTTTTTTCCTGTGGGTGATGGGGATTGTCATTGTTGCTGTTTTTTCCTGTTGGTGACGGGAAATGTAATTGTTGCTGTTTTTTCCTGTGGGGGGCACGGGGATTGTAATAGTTGCTGTTTATTCCAGTGGGGGCACAAGGATTGTAATTGCTGCTGTTTTATCCTGTGGGGGTCGGGAATTGTCATTGTAGCTCTTTTTTCCTGTGGGGGTCAGTGATTGTAATTGTTGCTGTTTTTTCCTGTGGGGGCACGAGGATTGTAATTGTTGCTGTTTTTTCCTGTGGGGGTAGGGAATTGTCATTGTTGTTGTTGTTTCCTGTGGGGGTCGTGGATTGTAATTGTTGCTGTTTTTTCCTGTGGGGGTAGGGAATTGTCATTGTTGTTGTTGTTTCCTGTGGGGGTTGTGGATTGTAATTGTTGCTGTTTTTTCCTGTGGGGTACGGGAATTGTCATTGTTGCTGTTTTTTCCTGTGGGGGTCGGGGATTGTAATTGTTGCTGTTTTTTCCTGTGGGTGGCACGGGGATTGTAATTGTTGCTGTTTTTTCCTGCGGGGGCACGGGGATTGTAATTGTTGCTGTTTTTTCCTGTGGGGTCACGGGGATTGTAATTGTTGCTGTTTTTTCCTGTGGGAGACGGGAAATTTCATTGTTGCTGTTTTTTCCTGTGGGGGCCCGGGAATAGTAATTGTTGCTGTTTTTTCCTGTGGGGGTCGGGAATTGTCATTGTAGCTCTTTTTTCCTGTGGGGGTCAGGGATTGTAATTGTTGCTGTTTTTTCCTGTGGGGGTCGGGAATTGTCATTGTTGCTGTTTTTTCCTGTGGGTGGCACGGGGATTGTAATTGTTACTGTTTTTTCCTGCGGGGGCACGGGGATTGTAATTGTTGCTGTTTTTTCCTGTGGGGTCACGGGGATTGTAATTGTTGCTGTTTTTTCCTGTGGGAGACGGGAAATTTCATTGTTGTTGTTTTTTCCTGTGGGGGCCCGGGAATAGTAATTGTTGCTGTTTTTTCCTGTGGGGGTCGGGAATTGTCATTGTAGCTCTTTTTTCCTGTGGGGGTCAGGGATTGTAATTGTTGCTGTTTTTTCCTGTGGGGGTCGGGAATTGTCATTGTTGCTGTTTTTTCCTGTGGGGGAACGCGGATTGTAATTGTTGCTGTTTTTTCCTGTGGGGGCACGGGGATTGTCATTGTTGCTGGTTTTTTCCTGTGGGGGTCGGGAATTGTCATTGTTGCTGTTTTTTCCTGTGAGGGACGGGAATAGTAATTGTTGGTGTTTTATCCTGTGGGGGACGGGATTGTCATTGTTGCTGTTTTTCCCTGTAGGGGTCGGAGATTGTAATTGTTGCTGCTTTTCCCTGTGGGGTCGGGGATTGTAATTGTTGCTGTTTTTTCCTGTGGGGTCACGGGGATTGTAATTGTTGCTGTTTTTTCCTGAGGGTGTTGTGAATTGTCATTGCTGCTGTTTTTTCCTGTGGGGGTCAGGAATTGTCATTGTTGCTGATTTTCTCCTGTGGGGGACGGGGATTGTAATTGTTGCTGTTTTTTCCTGTGGGTGATGGGGATTGTCATTGTTGCTGTTTTTTCCTGTTGGTGACGGGAAATGTAATTGTTGCTGTTTTTTCCTGTGGGGGGCACGGGGATTGTAATAGTTGCTGTTTATTCCAGTGGGGGCACAAGGATTATAATTGCTGCTGTTTTATCCTGTGGGGGTCGGGAATTGTCATTGTAGCTCTTTTTTCCTGTGGGGGTCAGTGATTGTAATTGTTGCTGTTTTTTCCTGTGGGGGATGGGGATTGTAATTGTTGCTGTTTTTTCCTGTGGGGGTCGGGAATTGTCATTGTTGCTGTTTTTTCCTGTGGGGGAATGCGGATTGTAATTGTTGCTGTTTTTTCCTGTGGGGGCACGGGGATTGTCATTGTTGCTGGTTTTTTCCTGTGGGGGTCGGGAATTGTCATTGTTGCTGTTTTTTCCTGTGAGGGACGGGAATAGTAATTGTTGGTGTTTTATCCTGTGGGGGACGGGATTGTCATTGTTGCTGTTTTTCCCTGTAGGGGTCGGAGATTGTAATTGTTGCTGTTTTTCCCTGTGGGGTCGGGGATTGTAATTGTTGCTGTTTTTTCCTGTGGGGTCACGGGGATTGTAATTGTTGCTGTTTTTTCCTGAGGGTGTCGTGAATTGTCATTGCTGCTGTTTTTTCCTGTGGGGGTAGGGAATTGTCATTGTTGTTGTTGTTTCCTGTGGGGGTCGTGGATTGTAATTGTTGCTGTTTTTTCCTGTGGGGGTCGGGAATTGAAATGTTTCCTGTTGTTTCCTGCGGGGGTCGGGAATTGTAATTGTTGCTGTTTTTTCCTGTGGGGGGCACGGAGATTGTAATAGTTGCTGTTTTTTCCAGTGGGGGCACAAGGATTGTAATTGCAGCTGTTTTATCCTGTGAGGGACGGGAATAGTAATTGTTGCTGTTTTATCCTGTGGGGGACGGGGATTGTCATTGATGCTGTTTTTTCCTGTGGGGGCACGGGAATAGTAATTGTTGCTGTTTTTTACTGTGGGGTTCGGGAATTGTCATTGTTGCTGTTTTTTCCTGTGGGGGCACAGGGATTGTAATTGTTGCTTTTTTTTCCCTGGGGGGCACGAGGAGTAATTGTTGCTGTTTTTTCCTGTGGGGGTCAGGAATTGTAATTGTTGCTGTTTTTTCCTGTGGGGGGCGGGGATTGTAATTGTTGCTGTTTTTTCCTGTGTTGGTCGGGAATTGTCATTGTAGCTCTTTTTTCCTGTGGGGCACAGGGATTGTCATTGTTGCTGTTTTTTCCTGTGGGGGCACGGTGATTGTCATTGTTGCTGTTTTTTCCTGTGGGGGTCGGGAATTGTAATTGTTGCTGTTTTTTCCTGAGGGGGACGGGGATTGTAATTGTTCCTGTTGTTTTCTGTGGGGGCACGGGGATTGTAATTGTTGCTGTTTTTTCCTGTGGGGGTCTGGAATTGTCATTGTTGCTGTCTTTTCCTGTGGGGGTCGGGAATTGTCATTTTTGCTGTTTTTTCCTGTGTGAGACAGGGGTTGTCATTGTTGCCTTTTTTTCCTGTGGGGGACGGGGATTGTAATTGTTGCTGTTTTTTCCTGTGGGGCACAGGGATTGTAATTGTTGCTGTTTTTTTCTTGTGGGGGTCGGGGATTGTAATTGTCGCTGTTTTTTCCTGTGGGAGACGGGAAATTTCATTGTTGCTGTTTTTTCCTGTGGGGGCCCGGGAATAGTAATTGTTGCTGTTTTTTCCTGTGGGGGTCGGGAATTGTCATTGTAGCTCTTTTTTCCTGTGGGGGTCAGTGATTGTAATTGTTGCTGTTTTTTCCTGTGGGGGCACGAGGATTGTAATTGTTGCTGTTTTTTCCTGTGGGGGTAGGGAATTGTCATTGTTGCTGTTGTTTCCTGCGGGGGTCGGGAATTGTCATTGTTGCTGTTTTTTCCTGTGGGGGAACGTGGATTGTAATTGTTGCTGTATTTTCCTGTGGGGGCACGGGGATTGTAATTGTTGCTGTTTTTTCCTGTGGGGGCACGGGGATTGTAATTGTTGCTGTATTTTCCTGTGGGGCACAGGGATTGTCATTGTTGCTGTTTTTTCCTGTGGGGGCACGGTGATTGTCATTGTTGCTGTTTTTTCCTGTGGGGGTCGGGAATTGTCATTGTTGCTGTTTTTTCCAGTGGGGGCACGGGGATTGTCATTGTTGCTTTTTTTTTCTGTGGGGGCACGGGGATTGTCATTGTTGCTGTTTTTTTCCTGTGGGGGACGGGGATTGTAATTGTTGATGTTTTTTCCTGTGGGATACGGGAATTGTCATTGTTGCTGTTTTTTCCTGTGGGGGTCGGGTATTGTAATTGTTGCTGTTTTTTCCTGTGGGGACACGGGGATTGTAATTGTTGCTGTTTTCTCCTATTGGTGACGGGAATTGTCATTGTTGCTGTTTTTTCCTGTGGGGCGGCACGGGAATTGTAATTGTCGCTGATTTTTACTGTGGGGGTCGGGAATTGTCATTGTTGCTGTTGTTTCCTGTGGGGTTCGGGAATTGTCATTGCTGCTGTTTTTTTCCTGTGGGGCGGCACGGGGATTGTAATTGTTGCTGTTTTTTCCTGTGTGGGACAGGGATTGTCATTGTTGTCTTTTTTTCCTGTGGGCGTCGGGAATTGTCATTGTTGCTGTTTTTTCCTGTGGGGGCTCGGGGATTGTAACTGTTGCTGTTTTTTCCTGTGTGGGACAGGGGTTGTCATTGTTGCCTTTTTTTCCTGTGGGGGACGGGGATTGTAATTGTTGCTGTTTTTTCCTGTGGGGCACAGGGATTGTCATTGTTGCTGTTTTTTCCTGTGGGGGCACGGTGATTGTCATTGTTGCTGTTTTTTCCTGTGGGGGTCGGGAATTGTAATTGTTGCTGTTTTTTCCTGAGGGGGACGGGGATTGTAATTGTTCCTGTTGTTTTCTGTGGGGGCACGGGGATTGTAATTGTTGCTGTTTTTTCCTGTGGGGGTCTGGAATTGTCATTGTTGCTGTCTTTTCCTGTGGGGGTCGGGAATTGTCATTTTTGCTGTTTTTTCCTGTGTGGGACAGGGGTTGTCATTGTTGCCTTTTTTTCCTGTGGGGGACGGGGATTGTAATTGTTGCTGTTTTTTCCTGTGGGGCACAGGGATTGTCATTGTTGCTGTTTTTTCCTGTGGGGGCACGGTGATTGTCATTGTTGCTGTTTTTTCCTGTGGGGGTCGGGAATTGTCATTGTTGCTGTTTTTTCCAGTGGGGGCACGGGGATTGTCATTGTTGCTTTTTTTTTCTGTGGGGGCACGGGGATTGTCATTGTTGCTGTTTTTTTCCTGTGGGGGACGGGGATTGTAATTGTTGATGTTTTTTCCTGTGGGATACGGGAATTGTCATTGTTGCTGTTTTTTCCTGTGGGGGTCGGGGATTGTAATTGTTGCTGATTTTTCCTGTGGGGACACGGGGATTGTAATTGTTGCTGTTTTCTCCTATTGGTGACGGGAATTGTCATTGTTGCTGTTTTTTCCTGTGGGGCGGCACGGGGATTGTAATTGTTGCTGTTTTTTACTGTGGGGGTTGGGGTTTGTAATTGTTGCTGTTATTTGCGGTGGGGGCACGGGAATTGTAATTGTCGCTGATTTTTACTGTGGGGGTCGGGAATTGTAATTGTTGCTGTTGTTTCCTGTGGGGTTCGGGAATTGTCATTGCTGCTGTTTTTTTCCTGTGGGGCGGCACGGGGATTGTAATTGTTGCTGTTTTTTCCTGTGTGGGACAGGGATTGTCATTGTTGTCTTTTTTTCCTGTGGGCGTCGGGAATTGTCATTGTTGCTGTTTTTTCCTGTGGGGGCTCGGGGATTGTAACTGTTGCTGTTTTTTCCTGTGTGGGACAGGGGTTGTCATTGTTGCCTTTTTTTCCTGTGGGGGACGGGGATTGTAATTGTTGCTGTTTTTTCCTGTGGGGCACAGGGATTGTCATTGTTGCTGTTTTTTCCTCTGGGGGCACGGTGATTGTCATTGTTGCTGTTTTTTCCTGTGGGGGTCGGGAATTGTAATTGTTGCTGTTTTTTCCTGAGGGGGACGGGGATTGTAATTGTTCCTGTTGTTTTCTGTGGGGGCACGGGGATTGTAATTGTTGCTGTTTTTTCCTGTGGGGGTCTGGAATTGTCATTGTTGCTGTCTTTTCCTGTGGGGGTCGGGAATTGTCATTTTTGCTGTTTTTTCCTGTGTGGGACAGGGGTTGTCATTGTTGCCTTTTTTTCCTGTGGGGGACGGGGATTGTAATTGTTGCTGTTTTTTCCTGTGGGGCACAGGGATTGTCATTGTTGCTGTTTTTTCCTGTGGGGGCACGGTGATTGTCATTGTTGCTGTTTTTTCCTGTGGGGGTCGGGAATTGTCATTGTTGCTGTTTTTTCCAGTGGGGGCACGGGGATTGTCATTGTTGCTGTTTTTTTCTGTGGGGGTAGGGAATTGTCATTGTTGTTGTTGTTTCCTGTGGGGGTCGTGGATTGTAATTGTTGCTGTTTTTTCCTGTGGGGGACGGGGATTGTAATTGTTGATGTTTCTTCCTGTGGGGGCACAGGGATTGTAATTGTTGCTGTTTTTTTCTTGTGGGGGTCGGGGATTGTAATTGTCGCTGTTTTTTCCTGTGGGAGACGGGAAATTTCATTGTTGCTGTTTTTTCCTGTGGGGGCCCGGGAATAGTAATTGTTGCTGTTTTTTCCTGTGGGGGTCGGGAATTGTCATTGTTGCTGTTTTTTCCTGTGGGGGAACGCGGATTGTAATTGTTGCTGTTTTTTCCTGTGGGGGCACGGGGATTGTCATTGTTGCTGGTTTTTTCCTGTGGGGGTCGGGAATTGTCATTGTTGCTGTTTTTTCCTGTGAGGGACGGGAATAGTAATTGTTGGTGTTTTATCCTGTGGGGGACGGGATTGTCATTGTTGCTGTTTTTCCCTGTAGGGGTCGGAGATTGTAATTGTTGCTGTTTTTTCCTGTGGGGGCACGGGGATTGTCATTGTTGCTGGTTTTTTCCTGTGGGGGTCGGGAATTGTAATTGTTGCTGTTTTTTCCTGTGGGGGTCGGGAATTGTCATTGTTGCTGTTTTTTCCTGTGGGGGAACGCGGATTGTAATTGTTGCTGTTTTTTCCTGTGGGGGCACGGGGATTGTCATTGTTGCTGGTTTTTTCCTGTGGGGGTCGGGAATTGTAATTGTTGCTGTTTTTTCCTGTGGGGGTCGGGAATTGTCATTGTTGCTGTTTTTTCCTGTGGGGGAATGCGGATTGTAATTGTTGCTGTTTTTTCCTGTGGGGGCACGGGGATTGTCATTGTTGCTGGTTTTTTCCTGTGGGGGTCGGGAATTGTCATTGTTGCTGTTTTTTCCTGTGAGGGACGGGAATAGTAATTGTTGGTGTTTTATCCTGTGGGGGACGGGATTGTCATTGTTGCTGTTTTTCCCTGTAGGGGTCGGAGATTGTAATTGTTGCTGTTTTTCCCTGTGGGGTCGGGGATTGTAATTGTTGCTGTTTTTTCCTGTGGGGTCACGGGGATTGTAATTGTTGCTGTTTTTTGCTGAGGGTGTTGTGAATTGTCATTGCTGCTGTTTTTTCCTGTGGGGGTCGGGAATTGTCATTGTAGCTCTTTTTTCCTGTGGGGGTCAGTGATTGTAATTGTTGCTGTTTTTTCCTGTGGGGGCACGAGGATTGTAATTGTTGCTGTTTTTTCCTGTGGGGGTGGGGAATTGTCATTGTTGCTGTTGTTTCCTGCGGGGGTCGGGAATTGTCATTGTTGCTGTTTTTTCCTGTGGGGGAACGTGGATTGTAATTGTTGCTGTATTTTCCTGTGGGGGCACGGGGATTGTAATTGTTGCTGTTTTTTCCTGTGGGGGCACGGGGATTGTAATTGTTGCTGTATTTTCCTGTGGGGGACGGGGATTGTCATTCTTGCTG
Source organism: Hypanus sabinus (assembly GCF_030144855.1). Lineage (NCBI taxonomy): Eukaryota > Metazoa > Chordata > Chondrichthyes > Myliobatiformes > Dasyatidae > Hypanus > Hypanus sabinus. The sequence goes on along the minus strand of NC_082711.1, from coordinate 114,549,764 downwards.
TTTTTTCCTGTGGGGCACGGGGATTGCTATTGTTGCTGTTTTTTCCTGTGGGGGCCCGGGAATAGTAATTGTTGCTGTTTTTTCCTGTGGGGGTCGGGAATTGTCATTGTAGCTCTTTTTTCCTTTGGGGGTCAGTGATTGTAATTGTTGCTGTTTTTTCCTGTGGGGGTAGGGAATTGTCATTGTTGTTGTTGTTTCCTGTGGGGGTTGTGGATTGTAATTGTTGCTGTTTTTTCCTGTGGGGTACGGGAATTGTCATTGTTGCTGTTTTTTCCTGTGGGGGTCGGGGATTGTAATTGTTGCTGTTTTTTCCTGTGGGTGGCACGGGGATTGTAATTGTTGCTGTTTTTTCCTGCGGGGGCACGGGGATTGTAATTGTTGCTGTTTTTTCCTGTGGGGTCACGGGGATTGTAATTGTTGCTGTTTTTTCCTGTGGGGGACGGGGATTGTAATTGTTGATGTTTCTTCCTGTGGGGGCACAGGGATTGTAATTGTTGCTGTTTTTTTCTTGTGGGGGTCGGGGATTGTAATTGTTGCTGTTTTTTCCTGTGGGAGACGGGAAATTTCATTGTTGCTGTTTTTTCCTGTGGGGGCCCGGGAATAGTAATTGTTGCTGTTTTTTCCTGTGGGGGTCGGGAATTGTCATTGTTGCTGTTTTTTCCTGTGGGGGAACGCGGATTGTAATTGTTGCTGTTTTTTCCTGTGGGGGCACGGGGATTGTCATTGTTGCTGGTTTTTTCCTGTGGGGGTCGGGAATTGTCATTGTTGCTGTTTTTTCCTGTGAGGGACGGGAATAGTAATTGTTGGTGTTTTATCCTGTGGGGGACGGGATTGTCATTGTTGCTGTTTTTCCCTGTAGGGGTCGGAGATTGTAATTGTTGCTGTTTTTTCCTGTGGGGGCACGGGGATTGTCATTGTTGCTGGTTTTTTCCTGTGGGGGTCGGGAATTGTAATTGTTGCTGTTTTTTCCTGTGGGGGTCGGGAATTGTCATTGTTGCTGTTTTTTCCTGTGGGGGAACGCGGATTGTAATTGTTGCTGTTTTTTCCTGTGGGGGCACGGGGATTGTCATTGTTGCTGGTTTTTTCCTGTGGGGGTCGGGAATTGTCATTGTTGCTGTTTTTTCCTGTGAGGGACGGGAATAGTAATTGTTGGTGTTTTATCCTGTGGGGGACGGGATTGTCATTGTTGCTGTTTTTCCCTGTAGGGGTCGGAGATTGTAATTGTTGCTGTTTTTCCCTGTGGGGTCGGGGATTGTAATTGTTGCTGTTTTTTCCTGTGGGGTCACGGGGATTGTAATTGTTGCTGTTTTTTGCTGAGGGTGTTGTGAATTGTCATTGCTGCTGTTTTTTCCTGTGGGGGTCAGGAATTGTCATTGTTGCTGATTTTCTCCTGTGGGGGACGGGGATTGTAATTGTTGCTGTTTTTTCCTGTGGGTGATGGGGATTGTCATTGTTGCTGTTTTTTCCTGTTGGTGACGGGAAATGTAATTGTTGCTGTTTTTTCCTGTGGGGGGCACGGGGATTGTAATAGTTGCTGTTTATTCCAGTGGGGGCACAAGGATTGTAATTGCTGCTGTTTTATCCTGTGGGGGTCGGGAATTGTCATTGTAGCTCTTTTTTCCTGTGGGGGTCAGTGATTGTAATTGTTGCTGTTTTTTCCTGTGGGGGCACGAGGATTGTAATTGTTGCTGTTTTTTCCTGTGGGGGTAGGGAATTGTCATTGTTGTTGTTGTTTCCTGTGGGGGTCGTGGATTGTAATTGTTGCTGTTTTTTCCTGTGGGGGTAGGGAATTGTCATTGTTGTTGTTGTTTCCTGTGGGGGTTGTGGATTGTAATTGTTGCTGTTTTTTCCTGTGGGGTACGGGAATTGTCATTGTTGCTGTTTTTTCCTGTGGGGGTCGGGGATTGTAATTGTTGCTGTTTTTTCCTGTGGGTGGCACGGGGATTGTAATTGTTGCTGTTTTTTCCTGCGGGGGCACGGGGATTGTAATTGTTGCTGTTTTTTCCTGTGGGGTCACGGGGATTGTAATTGTTGCTGTTTTTTCCTGTGGGAGACGGGAAATTTCATTGTTGCTGTTTTTTCCTGTGGGGGCCCGGGAATAGTAATTGTTGCTGTTTTTTCCTGTGGGGGTCGGGAATTGTCATTGTAGCTCTTTTTTCCTGTGGGGGTCAGGGATTGTAATTGTTGCTGTTTTTTCCTGTGGGGGTCGGGAATTGTCATTGTTGCTGTTTTTTCCTGTGGGTGGCACGGGGATTGTAATTGTTGCTGTTTTTTCCTGCGGGGGCACGGGGATTGTAATTGTTGCTGTTTTTTCCTGTGGGGTCACGGGGATTGTAATTGTTGCTGTTTTTTCCTGTGGGAGACGGGAAATTTCATTGTTGCTGTTTTTTCCTGTGGGGGCCCGGGAATAGTAATTGTTGCTGTTTTTTCCTGTGGGGGTCGGGAATTGTCATTGTAGCTCTTTTTTCCTGTGGGGGTCAGGGATTGTAATTGTTGCTGTTTTTTCCTGTGGGGGTCGGGAATTGTCATTGTTGCTGTTTTTTCCTGTGGGGGAACGCGGATTGTAATTGTTGCTGTTTTTTCCTGTGGGGGCACGGGGATTGTCATTGTTGCTGGTTTTTTCCTGTGGGGGTCGGGAATTGTCATTGTTGCTGTTTTTTCCTGTGAGGGACGGGAATAGTAATTGTTGGTGTTTTATCCTGTGGGGGACGGGATTGTCATTGTTGCTGTTTTTCCCTGTAGGGGTCGGAGATTGTAATTGTTGCTGCTTTTCCCTGTGGGGTCGGGGATTGTAATTGTTGCTGTTTTTTCCTGTGGGGTCACGGGGATTGTAATTGTTGCTGTTTTTTCCTGAGGGTGTTGTGAATTGTCATTGCTGCTGTTTTTTCCTGTGGGGGTCAGGAATTGTCATTGTTGCTGATTTTCTCCTGTGGGGGACGGGGATTGTAATTGTTGCTGTTTTTTCCTGTGGGTGATGGGGATTGTCATTGTTGCTGTTTTTTCCTGTTGGTGACGGGAAATGTAATTGTTGCTGTTTTTTCCTGTGGGGGGCACGGGGATTGTAATAGTTGCTGTTTATTCCAGTGGGGGCACAAGGATTATAATTGCTGCTGTTTTATCCTGTGGGGGTCGGGAATTGTCATTGTAGCTCTTTTTTCCTGTGGGGGTCAGTGATTGTAATTGTTGCTGTTTTTTCCTGTGGGGGATGGGGATTGTAATTGTTGCTGTTTTTTCCTGTGGGGGTCGGGAATTGTCATTGTTGCTGTTTTTTCCTGTGGGGGAATGCGGATTGTAATTGTTGCTGTTTTTTCCTGTGGGGGCACGGGGATTGTCATTGTTGCTGGTTTTTTCCTGTGGGGGTCGGGAATTGTCATTGTTGCTGTTTTTTCCTGTGAGGGACGGGAATAGTAATTGTTGGTGTTTTATCCTGTGGGGGACGGGATTGTCATTGTTGCTGTTTTTCCCTGTAGGGGTCGGAGATTGTAATTGTTGCTGTTTTTCCCTGTGGGGTCGGGGATTGTAATTGTTGCTGTTTTTTCCTGTGGGGTCACGGGGATTGTAATTGTTGCTGTTTTTTCCTGAGGGTGTCGTGAATTGTCATTGCTGCTGTTTTTTCCTGTGGGGGTAGGGAATTGTCATTGTTGTTGTTGTTTCCTGTGGGGGTCGTGGATTGTAATTGTTGCTGTTTTTTCCTGTGGGGGTCGGGAATTGAAATGTTTCCTGTTGTTTCCTGCGGGGGTCGGGAATTGTAATTGTTGCTGTTTTTTCCTGTGGGGGGCACGGAGATTGTAATAGTTGCTGTTTTTTCCAGTGGGGGCACAAGGATTGTAATTGCAGCTGTTTTATCCTGTGAGGGACGGGAATAGTAATTGTTGCTGTTTTATCCTGTGGGGGACGGGGATTGTCATTGATGCTGTTTTTTCCTGTGGGGGCACGGGAATAGTAATTGTTGCTGTTTTTTACTGTGGGGTTCGGGAATTGTCATTGTTGCTGTTTTTTCCTGTGGGGGCACAGGGATTGTAATTGTTGCTTTTTTTTCCCTGGGGGGCACGAGGAGTAATTGTTGCTGTTTTTTCCTGTGGGGGTCAGGAATTGTAATTGTTGCTGTTTTTTCCTGTGGGGGACGGGAATTGTTATTGTTGCTGTTTTTTCCTGTGGCGGTCGGGGATTGTAATTGTTGCTGTTTTTTCCTGTGGGGGGCACGGGGATTGTAATTATTGCTGCTTTTTCCTGTGGGGGGTACGGGGATTGTAATTATTGCTGTTTTTTCCTGTGGGGGCACGGGGATTGTAATTATTGCTTTTTTTTCCTGTGGGGGCACGGGGATTATAATGGTTGCTGTTTTTTCCCGTGGGGTTCGGGAATTGTCATTGTTCCTGTTTTTTCCTGTGGGGGTCGGGGATTGAAATTTTTCCTGTTGTTTCTTGCGGGGGTCGGGAATTGTAATTGTTTGTGTTTTTTCCTGTGGGGGCACAGGGATTGTAATTATTGATGTTTTCTCTTGTGGGGGTCAGGAATTGTCAGTGTTGCTGTTTTTTCCTGTGGGTGGCGGGGATTGTAATTGTTGCTGTTTTTTCCTGTGTTGGTCGGGAATTGTCACTGTTGCTGTTTTTTCCTGTGGGAGACGGGAATTGTCATTGTTGCTGTTTTTTCCTGTGGGGGACGGGATTGTCGTTGTTGCTGTTTTTCCCTGTAGGGGTCGGAGATTGTAATTGTTGCTGTTTTTCCCTGTGGGGGTCGCAGAATGTAATTCTTGCTGTTTTTTCCTGTTGGGTGACGGGGATTGTAATTGTTGCTGTTTTTTACTGTGGGGGTCGGGAATTGTCATTGTTGCTGTTTTTTCCTGTGGGGGCACAGGGATGGTAATTGTTGCAGTTGTTTCCTATGGAGGCACGGGGATTGTAATTGATGCTGTTTTTTCCTGTGGGGCACGGGAATTGTCATTGTCGCTGTTGTTTTCTCTGGGGTTCGGGCATTGAGATTGTTGCTGTTTTTTCCTGTGGGGGCACGGGGATTGTAATTGTTGCTGTTTTTTCTTGTGGGGTACTGGAATTGTAATTGTTGCTGTTTTTTCCTGTGGGGTCACGGCTATTGTAATTGCTGCTGTTGTTTTCTGTGGGGGTCGGGGATTGTAATTGTTGCCGTTTTTTCCTGTGGGGGTTGGGAATTTTCATTGTTGCTGTTTTTTCCTGTGGGGGTCGGGGATTGTAATTGGTGCTGTTGTTCTCTGTGGGGGCACGGGGATTGTAATTGTTGCTGTTTTTTCCTGTGGGGATCGGGGATTGTAATTGTTGCTGTTTTTTCCTGTGGGGGCACGGGGATTGTAATTGTTGCTGTTTTTTCCTGTGGTGGTCGGGAATTGTCATTGTTGCTGTTTTTTCCTGAGGGGGTCGGGAATTGTAATTGTTGCTGTTTTTTCCTGTGGGGGTCGGGAATTGACACTGTTGCTGTTGTTTTCTGTGGGGTTCGGAAATTGTAATTATTGCTGTTTTTTCCTGTGCGGGTCGGGAATTGTGATCATTGCTGTTTTTTCCTGTGGGGGCACGGGGATTGTAATTGTTGCTGTTTTTTCCTGTGTGGGACAGGGATTATCATTGTTGCCTTTTTTTCCTGTGGGCCTCGGGAATTGTCACTGTTGCTGTTTTTTCCTGTGGGAGACGGGAATTGTAATTGTTGCTGTTTTTTCCTGTGGGGGGCACGGAGATTGTAATAGTTGCTGTTTTTTCCAGTGGGGGCACAAGGATTGTAATTGCAGCTGTTTTATCCTGTGAGGGACGGGAATAGTAATTGTTGCTGTTTTATCCTGTGGGGGAAGGGGATTGTAATTGTTGCTGTTTTTTACTGTTTTTTACTGGTTTTTTTACTGGTTTTTTCTGTTGTAACATTTAATAGTGGTGCAGGTGTTGATTGGAAGTGGTGGACATGGGTTCATTTGTAACGTTTAATAGTGGTGCAGGTGTTGATTGAAAGTGGTGGACATGGGTTCAGTTGTAACATTTGATAGTGTAGCAGGTGTTGATTGAAAGTGGTGGACATAGGTTCAGTTGTAATGTTTATTAGTGATGTAGGTGTTGATTGAAAGTGGTGGACATGGGTTCAGTTGTAACGTTTAATAGTGATGCAGGAGTTGATTGAAAATGGTGGACATGAGTTCAGTTGTAACGTTTGATTGTGTTGCAGGTGTTGATTGATAGTGGTGGACATGGGTTCTGATGTAAAGTTTAATCGTGATGCAGGTGTTGATTTAAAGCGGTGGACGGGTTTAGTTATAGCATTTAATAGTGATGCAGGTGTTGACTTAAAGTGGTGGACATGGGTTCAGTTGTAACTGTTAATAGTGATGCAGGTGTTGATTGAAAATGGTAGACATGGGTTCAGTTGTAATGTTTAATAGTGATACAGGTGTTGATTGAATGTCGTGGACATAGGTTCAGTTGTAACGTTTAATAGTGTAGCAGGTGTTGATTGAAAGTGGTGGACATAGGTTCAGTTGTAACGTTTAATAGTGATGCAGGTGTTGATTGAACGTGGCGTCCATGTGTTCAGTTGTAACGTTTAACAGTGATGCAGATGTTGATAGAGCGTTGTAGACATGGGATCAGTTGTAACGTTTAATAGTGATGCAGGTGTTGATTGAAAGTCGTTGACATAGGTTCAGTTGTAACGTTTAATAGTGATGCAGGTGTTGATTGAAAGTGGTGTCCATGTGTTCAGTTGTAACATTTAATAGTGATGCAGGAGTTGATTGAAAATGGTGGACATGAGTTCAGTTGTAACGTTTGATTGTGTAGCAGTTGTTGATTGATAGTGGTGGACATGGGTTCAGATGTAAAGTTTAATCGTGATGCAGGTGTTGATTTAAAGTGGTGGACGGGTTTAGTTATAGCATTTAATAGTGCTGCAGGTGTTGACAAAGTGGTGGACATGGGTTCAGTTGTAACTGTTAATAGTGATGCAGGTATTGATTGAAAATGGTAGACATGTGTTCAGTTGTAACGTTTGATAGTGTAGCAGGTGTTGATTGAAAGTGGTGTCCATGAGTTCAGTTGTAACATTTAATAGTGATGCAGGTGTTGATTGAAAGTGGTGTCTATGTGTTCAGTAGTAACGTTTAATAGTGATGCAGGTGTTGATTGAAAGTGGTGGACATGGGTTCAGTTGTAACATTTAATAGTGATGCATGTGTTGATTGAACGTGGTGTCTATGTGTTCAGTTGTAACGTTTAATAGTGATGCAGGTGTTGATTGAAAGTGGTGGACATGGGTTCAGTTATAACATTTAATAGTGATGCAGGTGTTGATTGAAAGTGGTGGACATGGGTTCAGTTGTAACGTTTAATAGTGATGCAGGTGTTGACTTAAAGTGGTGGACATGGGTTCAGTTGTAACGTTTAATAGTGGTGCAGGTGTTGATTGAAAGTGGTGGACATGGGTTCAGTTGTAACATTTGATAGTGTGGCCGGTGTTGATTGAAAGTGGTGGACATGGGTTCAGATGTAACGTTTAATAGTGATGCAGGTGTTGATTTAAAGTGGTGGACATGGGTTCAGGTGTAACTGTTAATAGTGATACAGGTGTTGATTGAAAATGGTAGACATGTGTTCAGTTGTAACGTTTGATAGTGTAGCAGGTGTTGATTGAAAGTGGTGGACATGGGTTCAGTTGTAATGTTGAATAGTGATGCAAGTATTGATTTAAAGTGTTCTACATGGGTTCAGTTCTAACGTTTAATAGTGATACTGGTGTTGATTGAAAGTGGTAGACATGGGTTCAGTTGTAACGTTTAATAGTGATACAGGTGTTGATTGAATGTGGTAGAAATAGGTTCAGTTGTAACGTTTAATAGTGATGCAGGTGTTGATTGAAAGTGGTGGACGTAGGTTCAGTTGTAACGTTTAATAGTGATGCAGGTGTTGATTGAACGTGGTGTCCATGTGTTCAGTTGTAACTTTTAATAGTGATGCAGATGTTGATTGAAAGTCGTGTACATAGGTTCAGTTGTAACGTTTAATAGTGATGCAGATGTTGATTGAAAGTCGTGTACATAGGTTCAGTTGTAACGTTTAATAGTGATGCAGATGTTGATAGAAAGTGGTGGACATGGGTTCAGTTGTACCGTTTAATAGTGATGCAGGTGTTGATTGAAAGTCGTGGACATGGGTTCAGTTGTAACATTTAATAGTGATGCAGGTGTTGATTGAAAGTAGTTGACATAGGTTCAGTTGTAATGTTTAATAATGATGCAGGTGTTGATTGAAAGTGGTGTCCATGTGTTCAGTTGTAACGATTAATAGTGATGCAGGTGTTGACTTAAAGTGGTGGACATAGGTTCAGTTGTAACGTTTAATAATGATGCAGGTGTTGATTGAAAGTGGTGTCCATGTGTTCAGTTGTAACGATTAATAGTGATGCAGGTGTTGACTTAAAGTGGTGGACATAGGTTCAGTTGTAACGATTAATAGTGATGCAGGTGTTGACTTAAAGTGGTGGACATAGGTTCAGTTGTAACGTTTAATAGTGGTGCAGGTGTTGATTGAAAGTGGTAGACATGGGTTCAGTTGTAACGTTTAATAGTGATGCAGGTGTTGATTGAAAGTGGTGGACATGGGTTCAGTTGTAACATTTAATAGTGATGCAGGTGTTGATTGAAAGTAGTTGACATAGGTTCAGTTGTAACATTTAATAGTGATGCATGTGTTGATTGAAAGTGGTGGACATGGGTTCAGTTGTAACGTTTAATAGTGATGCAGGTGTTGACTTAAAGTGGTGGACATGGGTTCAGTTGTAACGTTTAATAGTGGTGCAGGTGTTGATTGAAAGTGGTGGACATGGGTTCAGTTGTAACGTTTAATAGTGATGCAGGTGTTGATTTAAAGTGGTGGACATGGGTTCAGGTGTAACTGTTAATAGTGATACAGGTGTTGATTGAAAATGGTAGACATGTGTTCAGTTGTAACGTTTAATAGTGATGCAGATGTTGATAGAAAGTGGTGGACATGGGTTCAGTTGTACCGTTTAATAGTGATGCAGGTGTTGATTGAAAGTCGTGGACATGGGTTCAGTTGTAACATTTAATAGTGATGCAGGTGTTGATTGAAAGTAGTTGACATAGGTTCAGTTGTAATGTTTAATAATGATGCAGGTGTTGATTGAAAGCGGTGTCCATGTGTTCAGTTGTAACGTTTAATAGTGGTGCAGGTGTTGATTGAAAGTGGTGGACATGGGTTCAGTTGTAACGTTTAATAGTGATGCAGGTGTTGATTGAAAGTCGTGGACATAGGTTCAGTTGGAACGTTTAATAGTGATGCAGGTGTTGATTGAATGTGGTGGACATAGGTTCAGTTGGAACGTTTAATAGTGATGCAGGTGTTGATTGAATGTGGTGGACATAGGTTCAGTTGTAACAATTAATAGTGATGCAGGTGTTGATTGAAAGTGGTGTCTATGTGTTCAGTTGTAACGTTTAATAGTGATGCAGGTGTTGATTGAAAGTGGTGGACATGGGTTCAGTTGTAACATTTAATAGTGATGCATGTGTTGATTGAACGTGGTGTCTATGTGTTCAGTTGTAACGTTTAATAGTGATGCAGGTGTTGATTGAAAGTGGTGGACATGGGTTCAGTTATAACATTTAATAGTGATGCAGGTGTTGATTGAAAGTGGTGGACATGGGTTCAGTTGTAACGTTTAATAGTGATGCAGGTGTTGACTTAAAGTGGTGGACATGGGTTCAGTTGTAACGTTTAATAGTGGTGCAGGTGTTGATTGAAAGTGGTGGACATGGGTTCAGTTGTAACATTTGATAGTGTGGCCGGTGTTGATTGAAAGTGGTGGACATGGGTTCAGATGTAACGTTTAATAGTGATGCAGGTGTTGATTTAAAGTGGTGGACATGGGTTCAGGTGTAACTGTTAATAGTGATACAGGTGTTGATTGAAAATGGTAGACATGTGTTCAGTTGTAACGTTTGATAGTGTAGCAGGTGTTGATTGAAAGTGGTGGACATGGGTTCAGTTGTAATGTTGAATAGTGATGCAAGTATTGATTTAAAGTGTTCTACATGGGTTCAGTTCTAACGTTTAATAGTGATACTGGTGTTGATTGAAAGTGGTAGACATGGGTTCAGTTGTAACGTTTAATAGTGATACATGTGTTGATTGAATGTGGTAGAAATAGGTTCAGTTGTAACGTTTAATAGTGATGCATGTGTTGATTGAAAGTGGTGGACGTAGGTTCAGTTGTAACGTTTAATAGTGATGCAGGTGTTGATTGAACGTGGTGTCCATGTGTTCAGTTGTAACGATTAATAGTGATGCAGATGTTGATAGAAAGTGGTGGACATGGGTTCAGTTGTACCGTTTAATAGTGATGCAGGTGTTGATTGAAAGTCGTGGACATGGGTTCAGTTGTAACATTTAATAGTGATGCAGGAGTTGATTGAAAGTAGTTGACATAGGTTCAGTTGTAATGTTTAATAATGATGCAGGTGTTGATTGAAAGTGGTGTCCATGTGTTCAGTTGTAACGATTAATAGTGATGCAGGTGTTGACTTAAAGTGGTGGACATATGTTCAGTTGTAACGTTTAATAGTGGTGCAGGTGTTGATTGAAATTGGTGGACATGGGTTCAGTTGTAACGTTTAATAGTGATGCAGGTGTTGATTGAAAGTGGTGGACATGGGTTCAATTGTAACGTTTCATAGTGATGCAGGTGCTGTCTTCAAGTGGTGGAGATATGTTCAAGTGTAACGTTTAATAGTGATGCAGGTGTTGATTGAAAGTGGTGGACATGGGTTCAGTTGTAACGTTTGATAGTGATGCAGATGTTGATTGAAGGTGGTAGACATGGGTTCAGTTGTAACGTTTAATAGTGGAGCAGGTGTTGATTGAAAGTGGTGGAGATAGGTTCAGTTGTAATGTTTATTAGTGATGCAGGTGTTGATTGAAAGTGGTGGACATGGGTTCAATTGTAACGTTTAATAGTGATGCAGGTGTTGACTTTAAGTGGTGGACATAGGTTCTGTTGTAACGTTTAATAGTGATGCAGGTGTTGATTGAAAGTGGTAGACATGGGTTCAGTTGTAACGTTTAATAGTGATGCAGGTGTTGATTGAAAGTCGTGGACATAGGTTCAGTTGGAACATTTAATAGTGATGCAGGTGTTGATTGAATGTGGTGGACATAGGTTCAGTTGTAACGTTTAATAGTGATGCAGGTGTTGATTGCACGTGGTGTCCATGTGTTCAGTTGTAACGTTTAATAGTGATGCAGATGTTGATAGAAAGTGGTAGACATAGGATCAGTTGTAACGTTTATTAGTGATGCAAGTGTTGATTGAAAGTGGTGGACATGGGTTCAGTTGTAACATTTGATAGTGTAGCAGGTGTTGATTGAAAGTGGTGGACATGGGTTCAGATGTAACGTTTAATGTTGATGCACGTGTTGATTTAACGTGGTGGACATGGGTTTAGTTATAACATTTAATAGTGATGCAGGTGTTGACTTAAAGTGGTGGACATGGTTTCAGATGTAACGTTTAATAGTGAAGCAGGTGTTGATTGAACGTAGTGGGGATGGGTTCAGTTGTAACATTTAATAGTGATGCAGGTGTTGACTTAAAGTGGTGGACATGGGTTCAGTTGTAATGTTTAATAGTGATGCAGGTATTGATTTAAAGTGTTCTACATGGGTTCAGTTGTAACGTTTAATAGTGATACAGGTGTTGATTGAAAGTGGTAGACATGGGTTCAGTTGTAATGTTTAATAGTGATACAGGTGTTGATTGAAAGTCGTGGACATAGGTTCAGTTGTAATGTTTAATAGTGTAGCAGGTGTTGATTGAAAGTGGTGGACATAGGTTCAGTTGTAACGTTTAATAGTGATGCAGGTGTTGATTGAACGTGGCGTCCATGTGTTCAGTTGTAACGTTTAATAGTGATGCAGATGTTGATAGAACGTTGTAGACATGGGATCAGTTGTAACGTTTAATAGTGATGCAGGTGTTGATTGAAAGTCGTTGACATAGGTTCAGTTGTAACGTTTAATAGTGATGCAGGTGTTGATTGAAAATGGTGTCCATGTGTTCAGTTGTAACATTTAATAGTGATGCAGGAGTTGATTGAAAATGGTGGACATGAGTTCAGTTGTAATGTTTGATTGTGTAGCAGGTGTTGATTGATATTGGTGGACATGGGTTCAGATGTAAAGTTTAATCGTGATGCAGGTGTTGATTTAAAGCGGTGGACGGGTTTAGTTATAGCATTTAATAGTGATGCAGGTGTTGACTTAAAGTGGTGGACATGGGTTCAGTTGTAACTGTTAATAGTGATGCAGGTGTTGATTGAAAATGGTAGACATGTGTTCAGTTGTAATGTTTGATAGTGTAGCAGGTGTTGATTGAAAGTGGTGGACATGGGTTCAGTTGTAATGTTGAATAGTGATGCAGGTATTGATTTAAAGTGTTCTACATGGGTTCAGTTGTAACGTTTAATAGTGATACAGGTGTTGATTGAAAGTGGTAGACATGGGTTCAGTTGTAACGTTTAATAGTGATGCAGGTGTTGATTGAAAATGGTGTCCATGTGTTCAGTTGTAACATTTAATAGTGATGCAGGAGTTGATTGAAAATGGTGGACATGAGTTCAGTTGTAATGTTTGATTGTGTAGCAGGTGTTGATTGATATTGGTGGACATGGGTTCAGATGTAAAGTTTAATCGTGATGCAGGTGTTGATTTAAAGCGGTGGACGGGTTTAGTTATAGCATTTAATAGTGATGCAGGTGTTGACTTAAAGTGGTGGACATGGGTTCAGTTGTAACTGTTAATAGTGATGCAGGTGTTGATTGAAAATGGTAGACATGTGTTCAGTTGTAATGTTTGATAGTGTAGCAGGTGTTGATTGAAAGTGGTGGACATGGGTTCAGTTGTAATGTTGAATAGTGATGCAGGTATTGATTTAAAGTGTTCTACATGGGTTCAGTTGTAACGTTTAATAGTGATACAGGTGTTGATTGAAAGTGGTAGACATGGGTTCAGTTGTAATGTTTAATAGTGATACAGGTGTTGATTGAAAGTCGTGGACATAGGTTCAGTTGTAACGTTTAATAGTGGTGCAGGTGTTGATTGAAAGTGGTGGACATGGGTTCAGTTGTAACGTTTAATAGTGATGCATGTGTTGATTGAAAGTGGTGGACATGGGTTCAATTGTAACGTTTCATAGTGATGCAGGTGCTGTCTTCAAGTGGTGGAGATATGTTCAAGTGTAACGTTTAATAGTGATGCAGGTGTTGATTGAAAGTGGTGGACATGGGTTCAGTTGTAACGTTTGATAGTGATGCAGATGTTGATTGAAGGTGGTAGACATGGGTTCAGTTGTAACGTTTAATAGTGGAGCAGGTGTTGATTGAAAGTGGTGGAGATAGGTTCAGTTGTAATGTTTATTAGTGATGCAGGTGTTGATTGAAAGTGGTGGACATGGGTTCAATTGTAACGTTTAATAGTGATGCAGGTGTTGATTGAAAGTGGTGGACATGGGTTCAGTTGTAACGTTTAATAGTGATGCAGGTGTTGACTTAAAGTGGTGGACATGGGTTCAGTTGTAACGTTTAATAGTGGTGCAGGTGTTGACTTAAAGTGGTGGACATGGGTTCAGTTGTAACGTTTAATAGTGGTGCAGGTGTTGATTTAAAGTGGTGGACATGGGTTCAGGTGTAACTGTTAATAGTGATGCAGGTGTTGATTGAAAATGGTGTCCATGTGTTCAGTTGTAACATTTAATAGTGATGCAGGAGTTGATTGAAAATGGTGGACATGAGTTCAGTTGTAATGTTTGATTGTGTAGCAGGTGTTGATTGATATTGGTGGACATGGGTTCAGATGTAAAGTTTAATCGTGATGCAGGTGTTGATTTAAAGCGGTGGACGGGTTTAGTTATAGCATTTAATAGTGATGCAGGTGTTGACTTAAAGTGGTGGACATGGGTTCAGTTGTAACTGTTAATAGTGATGCAGGTGTTGATTGAAAATGGTAGACATGTGTTCAGTTGTAATGTTTGATAGTGTAGCAGGTGTTGATTGAAAGTGGTGGACATGGGTTCAGTTGTAATGTTGAATAGTGATGCAGGTATTGATTTAAAGTGTTCTACATGGGTTCAGTTGTAACGTTTAATAGTGATACAGGTGTTGATTGAAAGTGGTAGACATGGGTTCAGTTGTAACGTTTAATAGTGATGCAGGTGTTGATTGAAAATGGTGTCCATGTGTTCAGTTGTAACATTTAATAGTGATGCAGGAGTTGATTGAAAATGGTGGACATGAGTTCAGTTGTAATGTTTGATTGTGTAGCAGGTGTTGATTGATATTGGTGGACATGGGTTCAGATGTAAAGTTTAATCGTGATGCAGGTGTTGATTTAAAGCGGTGGACGGGTTTAGTTATAGCATTTAATAGTGATGCAGGTGTTGACTTAAAGTGGTGGACATGGGTTCAGTTGTAACTGTTAATAGTGATGCAGGTGTTGATTGAAAATGGTAGACATGTGTTCAGTTGTAATGTTTGATAGTGTAGCAGGTGTTGATTGAAAGTGGTGGACATGGGTTCAGTTGTAATGTTGAATAGTGATGCAGGTATTGATTTAAAGTGTTCTACATGGGTTCAGTTGTAACGTTTAATAGTGATACAGGTGTTGATTGAAAGTGGTAGACATGGGTTCAGTTGTAATGTTTAATAGTGATACAGGTGTTGATTGAAAGTCGTGGACATAGGTTCAGTTGTAACGTTTAATAGTGGTGCAGGTGTTGATTGAAAGTGGTGGACATGGGTTCAGTTGTAACGTTTAATAGTGATGCATGTGTTGATTGAAAGTGGTGGACATGGGTTCAATTGTAACGTTTCATAGTGATGCAGGTGCTGTCTTCAAGTGGTGGAGATATGTTCAAGTGTAACGTTTAATAGTGATGCAGGTGTTGATTGAAAGTGGTGGACATGGGTTCAGTTGTAACGTTTGATAGTGATGCAGATGTTGATTGAAGGTGGTAGACATGGGTTCAGTTGTAACGTTTAATAGTGGAGCAGGTGTTGATTGAAAGTGGTGGAGATAGGTTCAGTTGTAATGTTTATTAGTGATGCAGGTGTTGATTGAAAGTGGTGGACATGGGTTCAATTGTAACGTTTAATAGTGATGCAGGTGTTGATTGAAAGTGGTGGACATGGGTTCAGTTGTAACGTTTAATAGTGATGCAGGTGTTGACTTAAAGTGGTGGACATGGGTTCAGTTGTAACGTTTAATAGTGGTGCAGGTGTTGACTTAAAGTGGTGGACATGGGTTCAGTTGTAACGTTTAATAGTGGTGCAGGTGTTGATTTAAAGTGGTGGACATGGGTTCAGGTGTAACTGTTAATAGTGATACAGGTGTTGATTGAAAATGGTAGACATGTGTTCAGTTGTAACGTTTGATAGTGTAGCAGGTGTTGATTGAAAGTGGTGGACATGGGTTCAGTTGTAATGTTGAATAGTGATGCAAGTATTGATTTAAAGTGTTCTACATGGGTTCAGTTCTAACGTTTAATAGTGATACTGGTGTTGATTGAAAGTGGTAGACATGGGTTCAGTTGTAACGTTTAATAGTGATACAGGTGTTGATTGAATGTGGTAGAAATAGGTTCAGTTGTAACGTTTAATAGTGATGCATGTGTTGATTGAAAGTGGTGGACGTAGGTTCAGTTGTAACGTTTAATAGTGATGCAGGTGTTGATTGAACGTGGTGTCCATGTGTTCAGTTGTAACGATTAATAGTGATGCAGGTGTTGACTTAAAGTGGTGGACATAGGTTCAGTTGTAACGTTTAATAGTGGTGCAGGTGTTGATTGAAAGTGGTGGACATGGGTTCAGTTGTAACGTTTAATAGTGATGCAGGTGTTGATTGAAAGTGGTGGACATGGGTTCAATTGTAACGTTTCATAGTGTTGCAGGTGCTGTCTTCAAGTGGTGGAGATATGTTCAAGTGTAACGTTTAATAGTGATGCAGGTGTTGATTGAAAGTGGTGGACATGGGTTCAGTTGTAACGTTTGATAGTGATGCAGATGTTGATTGAAGGTGGTAGACATGGGTTCAGTTGTAACGTTTAATAGTGGAGCAGGTGTTGATTGAAAGTGGTGGAGATAGGTTCAGTTGTAATGTTTATTAGTGATGCAGGTGTTGATTGAAAGTGGTGGACATGGGTTCAATTGTAACGTTTAATAGTGATGCAGGTGTTGACTTTAAGTGGTGGACATAGGTTCTGTTGTAACGTTTAATAGTGATGCAGGTGTTGATTGAAAGTGGTAGACATGGGTTCAGTTGTAACGTTTAATAGTGATGCAGGTGTTGATTGAAAGTCGTGGACATAGGTTCAGTTGGAACATTTAATAGTGATGCAGGTGTTGATTGAATGTGGTGGACATAGGTTCAGTTGTAACGTTTAATAGTGATGCAGGTGTTGATTGCACGTGGTGTCCATGTGTTCAGTTGTAACGTTTAATAGTGATGCAGATGTTGATAGAAAGTGGTAGACATAGGATCAGTTGTAACGTTTATTAGTGATGCAAGTGTTGATTGAAAGTGGTGGACATGGGTTCAGTTGTAACATTTGATAGTGTAGCAGGTGTTGATTGAAAGTGGTGGACATGGGTTCAGATGTAACGTTTAATGTTGATGCACGTGTTGATTTAAAGTGGTGGACATGGGTTTAGTTATAACATTTAATAGTGATGCAGGTGTTGACTTAAAGTGGTGGACATGGTTTCAGATGTAACGTTTAATAGTGAAGCAGGTGTTGATTGAACGTAGTGGGGATGGGTTCAGTTGTAACATTTAATAGTGATGCAGGTGTTGACTTAAAGTGGTGGACATGGGTTCAGTTGTAATGTTTAATAGTGATGCAGGTATTGATTTAAAGTGTTCTACATGGGTTCAGTTGTAACGTTTAATAGTGATACAGGTGTTGATTGAAAGTGGTAGACATGGGTTCAGTTGTAATGTTTAATAGTGATACAGGTGTTGATTGAAAGTCGTGGACATAGGTTCAGTTGTAATGTTTAATAGTGTAGCAGGTGTTGATTGAAAGTGGTGGACATAGGTTCAGTTGTAACGTTTAATAGTGATGCAGGTGTTGATTGAACGTGGCGTCCATGTGTTCAGTTGTAACGTTTAATAGTGATGCAGATGTTGATAGAACGTTGTAGACATGGGATCAGTTGTAACGTTTAATAGTGATGCAGGTGTTGATTGAAAGTCGTTGACATAGGTTCAGTTGTAACGTTTAATAGTGATGCAGGTGTTGATTGAAAATGGTGTCCATGTGTTCAGTTGTAACATTTAATAGTGATGCAGGAGTTGATTGAAAATGGTGGACATGAGTTCAGTTGTAATGTTTGATTGTGTAGCAGGTGTTGATTGATATTGGTGGACATGGGTTCAGATGTAAAGTTTAATCGTGATGCAGGTGTTGATTTAAAGCGGTGGACGGGTTTAGTTATAGCATTTAATAGTGATGCAGGTGTTGACTTAAAGTGGTGGACATGGGTTCAGTTGTAACTGTTAATAGTGATGCAGGTGTTGATTGAAAATGGTAGACATGTGTTCAGTTGTAACGTTTGATAGTGTAGCAGGTGATGATTGAAAGTGGTGGACATGGGTTCAGTTGTAATGTTGAATAGTGATGCAGGTATTGATTTAAAGTGTTCTACATGGGTTCAGTTGTAACGTTTAATAGTGATACAGGTGTTGATTGAAAGTGGTAGACATGGGTTCAGTTGTAATGTTTAATAGTGATACAGGTGTTGATTGAAAGTCGTGGACATAGGTTCAGTTGTAACGTTTAATAGTGGTGCAGGTGTTGATTGAAAGTGGTGGACATGGGTTCAGTTGTAACGTTTAATAGTGATGCAGGTGTTGATTGAAAGTGGTGGACATGGGTTCAATTGTAACGTTTCATAGTGATGCAGGTGCTGTCTTCAAGTGGTGGAGATATGTTCAAGTGTAACGTTTAATAGTGATGCAGGTGTTGATTGAAAGTGGTGGACATGGGTTCAGTTGTAACGTTTGATAGTGATGCAGATGTTGATTGAAGGTGGTAGACATGGGTTCAGTTGTAACGTTTAATAGTGGAGCAGGTGTTGATTGAAAGTGGTGGAGATAGGTTCAGTTGTAATGTTTATTAGTGATGCAGGTGTTGATTGAAAGTGGTGGACATGGGTTCAATTGTAACGTTTAATAGTGATGCAGGTGTTGACTTTAAGTGGTGGACATAGGTTCTGTTGTAACGTTTAATAGTGATGCAGGTGTTGATTGAAAGTGGTAGACATGGGTTCAGTTGTAACGTTTAATAGTGTAGCAGGTGTTGATTGAAAGTGGTGGACATGGGTTCAGTTGTAATGTTGAATAGTGATGCAAGTATTGATTTAAAGTGTTCTACATGGGTTCAGTTCTAACGTTTAATAGTGATACTGGTGTTGATTGAAAGTGGTAGACATGGGTTCAGTTGTAACGTTTAATAGTGATACAGGTGTTGATTGAATGTGGTAGAAATAGGTTCAGTTGTAACGTTTAATAGTGATGCATGTGTTGATTGAAAGTGGTGGACGTAGGTTCAGTTGTAACGTTTAATAGTGATGCAGGTGTTGATTGAACGTGGTGTCCATGTGTTCAGTTGTAACTTTTAATAGTGATGCAGATGTTGATTGAAAGTCGTGTACATAGGTTCAGTTGTAACGTTTAATAGTGATGCAGATGTTGATTGAAAGTCGTGTACATAGGTTCAGTTGTAACGTTTAATAGTGATGCAGATGTTGATAGAAAGTGGTGGACATGGGTTCAGTTGTACCGTTTAATAGTGATGCAGGTGTTGATTGAAAGTCGTGGACATGGGTTCAGTTGTAACATTTAATAGTGATGCAGGTGTTGATTGAAAGTAGTTGACATAGGTTCAGTTGTAATGTTTAATAATGATGCAGGTGTTGATTGAAAGTGGTGTCCATGTGTTCAGTTGTAACGATTAATAGTGATGCAGGTGTTGACTTAAAGTGGTGGACATAGGTTCAGTTGTAACGTTTAATAGTGGTGCAGGTGTTGATTGAAAGTGGTGGACATGGGTTCAGTTGTAACGTTTAATATTGATGCAGGTGTTGATTGAAAGTGGTGGACATGGGTTCAATTGTAACGTTTCATAGTGATGCAGGTGCTGTCTTCAAGTGGTGGAGATATGTTCAAGTGTAACGTTTAATAGTGATGCAGGTGTTGATTGAAAGTGGTGGACATGGGTTCAGTTGTAACGTTTGATAGTGATGCAGATGTTGATTGAAGGTGGTAGACATGGGTTCAGTTGTAACGTTTAATAGTGGAGCAGGTGTTGATTGAAAGTGGTGGAGATAGGTTCAGTTGTAATGTTTATTAGTGATGCAGGTGTTGATTGAAAGTGGTGGACATGGGTTCAATTGTAACGTTTAATAGTGATGCAGGTGTTGACTTTAAGTGGTGGACATAGGTTCTGTTGTAACGTTTAATAGTGATGCAGGTGTTGATTGAAAGTGGTAGACATGGGTTCAGTTGTAACGTTTAATAGTGATGCAGGTGTTGATTGAAAGTCGTGGACATAGGTTCAGTTGGAACATTTAATAGTGATGCAGGTGTTGATTGAATGTGGTGGACATAGGTTCAGTTGTAACGTTTAATAGTGATGCAGGTGTTGATTGCACGTGGTGTCCATGTGTTCAGTTGTAACGTTTAATAGTGATGCAGATGTTGATAGAAAGTGGTAGACATAGGATCAGTTGTAACGTTTATTAGTGATGCAAGTGTTGATTGAAAGTGGTGGACATGGGTTCAGTTGTAACATTTGATAGTGTAGCAGGTGTTGATTGAAAGTGGTGGACATGGGTTCAGATGTAACGTTTAATGTTGATGCACGTGTTGATTTAAAGTGGTGGACATGGGTTTAGTTATAACATTTAATAGTGATGCAGGTGTTGAATTAAAGTGGTGGACATGGTTTCAGATGTAACGTTTAATAGTGAAGCAGGTGTTGATTGAACGTAGTGGGGATGGGTTCAGTTGTAACATTTAATAGTGATGCAGGTGTTGACTTAAAGTGGTGGACATGGGTTCAGTTGTAATGTTTAATAGTGATGCAGGTATTGATTTAAAGTGTTCTACATGGGTTCAGTTGTAACGTTTAATAGTGATACAGGTGTTGATTGAAAGTGGTAGACATGGGTTCAGTTGTAATGTTTAATAGTGATACAGGTGTTGATTGAAAGTCGTGGACATAGGTTCAGTTGTAATGTTTAATAGTGTAGCAGGTGTTGATTGAAAGTGGTGGACATAGGTTCAGTTGTAACGTTTAATAGTGATGCAGGTGTTGATTGAACGTTGTAGACATGGGATCAGTTGTAACGTTTAATAGTGATGCAGGTGTTGATTGAAAGTCGTTGACATAGGTTCAGTTGTAACGTTTAATAGTGATGCAGGTGTTGATTGAAAATGGTGTCCATGTGTTCAGTTGTAACATTTAATAGTGATGCAGGAGTTGATTGCAAATGGTGGACATGAGTTCAGTTGTAATGTTTGATTGTGTAGCAGGTGTTGATTGATATTGGTGGACATGGGTTCAGATGTAAAGTTTAATCGTGATGCAGGTGTTGATTTAAAGCGGTGGACGGGTTTAGTTATAGCATTTAATAGTGATGCAGGTGTTGACTTAAAGTGGTGGACATGGGTTCAGTTGTAACTGTTAATAGTGATGCAGGTGTTGATTGAAAATGGTAGACATGTGTTCAGTTGTAACGTTTGATAGTGTAGCAGGTGTTGATTGAAAGTGGTGGACATGGGTTCAGTTGTAATGTTGAATAGTGATGTAGGTATTGATTTAAAGTGTTCTACATGGGTTCAGTTGTAACGTTTAATAGTGATACAGGTGTTGATTGAAAGTGGTAGACATGGGTTCAGTTGTAATGTTTAATAGTGATACAGGTGTTGATTGAAAGTCGTGGACATAGGTTCAGTTGTAACGTTTAATAGTGGTGCAGGTGTTGATTGAAAGTGGTGGACATGGGTTCAGTTGTAACGTTTAATAGTGATGCAGGTGTTGATTGAAAGTGGTGGACATGGGTTCAATTGTAACGTTTCATAGTGATGCAGGTGCTGTCTTCAAGTGGTGGAGATATGTTCAAGTGTAACGTTTAATAGTGATGCTGGTGTTGATTGAAAGTGGTGGACATGGGTTCAGTTGTAACGTTTGATAGTGATGCAGATGTTGATTGAAGGTGGTAGACATGGGTTCAGTTGTAACGTTTAATAGTGGAGCAGGTGTTGATTGAAAGTGGTGGAGATAGGTTCAGTTGTAATGTTTATTAGTGATGCAGGTGTTGATTGAAAGTGGTGGACATGGGTTCAATTGTAACGTTTAATAGTGATGCAGGTGTTGACTTTAAGTGGTGGACATAGGTTCTGTTGTAACGTTTAATAGTGATGCAGGTGTTGATTGAAAGTGGTAGACATGGGTTCAGTTGTAACGTTTAATAGTGATGCAGGTGTTGATTGAAAGTCGTGGACATAGGTTCAGTTGGAACGTTTAATAGTGATGCAGGTGTTGATTGAATGTGGTGGACATAGGTTCAGTTGTAACGTTTAATAGTGATGCAGGTGTTGATTGCACGTGGTGTCCATGTGTTCAGTTGTAACGTTTAATAGTGATGCAGATGTTGATAGAAAGTGGTAGACATAGGATCAGTTGTAACGTTTATTAGTGATGCAAGTGTTGATTGAAAGTGGTGGACATGGGTTCAGTTGTAACATTTGATAGTGTAGCAGGTGTTGATTGAAAGTGGTGGACATGGGTTCAGATGTAACGTTTAATGTTGATGCACGTGTTGATTTAAAGTGGTGGACATGGGTTTAGTTATAACATTTAATAGTGATGCAGGTGTTGACTTAAAGTGGTGGACATGGTTTCAGATGTAACGTTTAATAGTGAAGCAGGTGTTGATTGAACGTAGTGGGGATGGGTTCAGTTGTAACATTTAATAGTGATGCAGGTGTTGACTTAAAGTGGTGGACATGGGTTCAGTTGTAATGTTTAATAGTGATGCAGGTATTGATTTAAAGTGTTCTACATGGGTTCAGTTGTAACGTTTAATAGTGATACAGGTGTTGATTGAAAGTGGTAGACATGGGTTCAGTTGTAATGTTTAATAGTGATACAGGTGTTGATTGAAAGTCGTGGACATAGGTTCAGTTGTAATGTTTAATAGTGTAGCAGGTGTTGATTGAAAGTGGTGGACATAGGTTCAGTTGTAACGTTTAATAGTGATGCAGGTGTTGATTGAACGTGGCGTCCATGTGTTCAGTTGTAACGTTTAATAGTGATGCAGATGTTGATAGAACGTTGTAGACATGGGATCAGTTGTAACGTTTAATAGTGATGCAGGTGTTGATTGAAAGTCGTTGACATAGGTTCAGTTGTAACGTTTAATAGTGATGCAGGTGTTGATTGAAAATGGTGTCCATGTGTTCAGTTGTAACATTTAATAGTGATGCAGGAGTTGATTGAAAATGGTGGACATGAGTTCAGTTGTAATGTTTGATTGTGTAGCAGGTGTTGATTGATATTGGTGGACATGGGTTCAGATGTAAAGTTTAATCGTGATGCAGGTGTTGATTTAAAGCGGTGGACGGGTTTAGTTATAGCATTTAATAGTGATGCAGGTGTTGACTTAAAGTGGTGGACATGGGTTCAGTTGTAACTGTTAATAGTGATGCAGGTGTTGATTGAAAATGGTAGACATGTGTTCAGTTGTAACGTTTGATAGTGTAGCAGGTGTTGATTGAAAGTGGTGGACATGGGTTCAGTTGTAATGTTGAATAGTGATGCAGGTATTGATTTAAAGTGTTCTACATGGGTTCAGTTGTAACGTTTAATAGTGATACAGGTGTTGATTGAAAGTGGTAGACATGGGTTCAGTTGTAATGTTTAATAGTGATACAGGTGTTGATTGAAAGTCGTGGACATAGGTTCAGTTGTAACGTTTAATAGTGTAGCAGGTGTTGATTGAAAGTGGTGGACATAGGTTCAGTTGTAACGTTTAATAGTGATGCAGGTGTTGATTGCACGTGGTGTCCATGTGTTCAGTTGTAACTTTTAATAGTGATGCAGATGTTGATAGAAAGTGGTAGACATGGGATCAGTTGTAACGTTTATTAGTGATGCAAGTGTTGATTGAGAGTGGTGGAGATGGGTTCAGTTATAAAATTTAATAGTGATGCAGGTGTTGATTGAAAGTGGTGGACATGCGTTCAGTTGTAACGTTTAATAGTGATGCAGGTGTTGATTGAAAGTCGTGGACATAGGTTCAGTTGTAACGTTTAATAGTGATGCAGGTGTTGATTGAAAGTCGTTGACATAGGTTCAGTTGTAACGTTTAATAGTGATGCAGGTGTTGATTGAAAGTGGTGTCCATGTGTTCAGTTGTAACGATTAATAGTGATGCAGGTTTTGACTTAAAGTGGTGGACATAGGTTCAGTTGTAACGTTTAATAGTGATGCAGGTGTTGATTGAAAGTGGTGGACATGGGTTCAATTGTAACGTTTCATAGTGATGCAGGTGCTGTCTTCAAATGGTGGAGATATGTTCAAGTGTAACGTTTAATAGTGATGCAGGTGTTGATTGAAAGTGGTGGACATGGGTTCAGTTGTAAAGTTTGATAGTGATGCAGATGTTGATTGAAGGTGGTAGACATGGGTTCAGTTGTAACGTTTAATAGTGGAGCAGGTGTTGATTGAAAGTGGTGGAGATGGGTTCAGTTGTAATGTTTATTAGTGATGCAGGTGTTGATTGAAAGTGGTGGACATGGGTTCAATTGTAACTTTTAATAGTGATGCAGGTGTTGACTTTAAGTGGTGGACATAGGTTCTGTTGTAACGTTTAATAGTGATGCAGGTGTTGATTGAAAGTGGTAGACATGGGTTCAGTTGTAACGTTTAATAGTGATGCAGGTGTTGATTGAAAGTCGTGGACATAGGTTCAGTTGGAACGTTTAATAGTGATGCAGGTGTTGATTGAAAGTGGTGGACATAGGTTCAGTTGTAATGTTTAATAGTGATGCAGGTATTGATTTAACGTGGTGGACATGGGTTCAGTTGTAATGTTTGATAGTGTAGTAGGTGTTGATTGAAAGTGATGGACATACGTTCAGTTTTAATGTTTATTAGTGATGCAGGTGTTGATTGAAAGTGGTGGACATGGGTTCAGTTGTAACGTTTAATAGTGATGCAGGTGTTGACTTAAAGTGGTGGACATAGGTTCATTTGTAACGTTTAATAGTGGTGCAGGTGTTGATTGAAAGTGGTGGACATGGGTTCAGTTGTAACATTTAATAGTGATGCAGGTGTTGACTTAAAGTGGTGGACATGGGTTCAGTTGTAATGTTTAATAGTGATGCAGGTATTGATTTAAAGTGTTCTACATGGGTTCAGTTGTAACGTTTAATAGTGATACAGGTGTTGATTGAAAGTGGTGGACATGGGTTCAGTTGTAAAGTTTGATAGTGATGCAGATGTTGATTGAACGTGGTAGACATGGGTTCAGTTGTAACGTTTAATAGTGTAGCAGGTGTTGATTGAAAGTGGTGGACATAGGTTCAGTTGTAACGTTTAATAGTGATGCAGGTGTTGATTGCACGTGGTGTCCATGTGTTCAGTTGTAACTTTTAATTGTGATGCAGATGTTGATAGAAAGTGGTAGACATGGGATCAGTTGTAACGTTTATTAGTGATGCAAGTGTTGACTTTAAGTGGTGGACATAGGTTCTGTTGTAACGTTTAATAGTGATGCAGGTGTTGATTGAACGTGGTAGACATGGGTTCAGTTGTAACGTTTAATAGTGTAGCAGGTGTTGATTGAAAGTGGTGGAGATGGGTTCAGTTATAACATTTAATAGTGATGCAGGTGTTGATTGAAAGTGGTGGAGATGGGTTCAGTTGTAATGTTTATTAGTGATGCAGGTGTTGATTGAAAGTGGTGGACATGGGTTCAATTGTAACTTTTAATAGTGATGCAGGTGTTGACTTTAAGTGGTGGACATAGGTTCTGTTGTAACGTTTAATAGTGATGCAGGTGTTGATTGAAAGTGGTAGACATGGGTTCAGTTGTAACGTTTAATAGTGATGCAGGTGTTGATTGAAAGTCGTGGACATAGGTTCAGTTGGAACGTTTAATAGTGATGCAGGTGTTGATTGAAAGTGGTGGACATAGGTTCAGTTGTAATGTTTAATAGTGATGCAGGTATTGATTTAACGTGGTGGACATGGGTTCAGTTGTAACGTTTGATAGTGTAGTAGGTGTTGATTGAAAGTGATGGACATACGTTCAGTTTTAATGTTTATTAGTGATGCAGGTGTTGATTGAAAGTGGTGGACATGGGTTCAGTTGTAACGTTTAATAGTGATGCAGGTGTTGACTTAAAGTGGTGGACATAGGTTCATTTGTAACGTTTAATAGTGTAGCAGGTGTTGATTGAAAGTGGTGGACATGGGTTCAGTTGTAACGTTTAATAGTGATGCAGGTGTTGATTGAACGTGGCGTCCATGTGTTCAGTTGTAACGTTTAATAGTGATGCAGATGTTGATAGAACGTTGTAGACATGGGATCAGTTGTAACGTTTAATAGTGATGCAGGTGTTGATTGAAAGTCGTTGACATAGGTTCAGTTGTAACGTTTAATAGTGATGCAGGTGTTGATTGAAAGTGGTGTCCATGTGTTCAGTTGTAACATTTAATAGTGATGCAGGTGTTGATTGAAAGTGGTGTCTATGTGTTCAGTTGTAACGTTTAATAGTGGTGCAGGTGTTGATTGAAAGTGGTGGACATGGGTTCAGTTGTAACATTTAATAGTGATGCAGGTGTTGACTTAAAGTGGTGGACATGGGTTCAGTTGTAATGTTTAATAGTGATGCAGGTATTGATTTAAAGTGTTCTACATGGGTTCAGTTGTAACGTTTAATAGTGATACAGGTGTTGATTGAAAGTGGTGGACATGGGTTCAGTTGTAAAGTTTGATAGTGATGCAGATGTTGATTGAACGTGGTAGACATGGGTTCAGTTGTAACGTTTAATAGTGTAGCAGGTGTTGATTGAAAGTGGTGGACATAGGTTCAGTTGTAACGTTTAATAGTGATGCAGGTGTTGATTGCACGTGGTGTCCATGTGTTCAGTTGTAACTTTTAATTGTGATGCAGATGTTGATAGAAAGTGGTAGACATGGGATCAGTTGTAACGTTTATTAGTGATGCAAGTGTTGATTGAGAGTGGTGGAGATGGGTTCAGTTATAACATTTAATAGTGATGCAGGTGTTGATTGAAAGTGGTGGAGATGGGTTCAGTTGTAATGTTTATTAGTGATGCAGGTGTTGATTGAAAGTGGTGGACATGGGTTCAATTGTAACTTTTAATAGTGATGCAGGTGTTGACTTTAAGTGGTGGACATAGGTTCTGTTGTAACGTTTAATAGTGATGCAGGTGTTGATTGAAAGTGGTAGACATGGGTTCAGTTGTAACGTTTAATAGTGATGCAGGTGTTGATTGAAAGTCGTGGACATAGGTTCAGTTGGAACGTTTAATAGTGATGCAGGTGTTGATTGAAAGTGGTGGACATAGGTTCAGTTGTAATGTTTAATAGTGATGCAGGTATTGATTTAACGTGGTGGACATGGGTTCAGTTGTAACGTTTGATAGTGTAGTAGGTGTTGATTGAAAGTGATGGACATACGTTCAGTTTTAATGTTTATTAGTGATGCAGGTGTTGATTGAAAGTGGTGGACATGGGTTCAGTTGTAACGTTTAATAGTGATGCAGGTGTTGACTTAAAGTGGTGGACATAGGTTCATTTGTAACGTTTAATAGTGGTGCAGGTGTTGATTGAAAGTGGTGGACATGGGTTCAGTTGTAACATTTGATAGTGTAGCAGGTGTTGATTGAAAGTGGTGGACATGGGTTCAGATGTAACGTTTAATGTTGATGCAGGTGTTGATTTAAAGTGGTGGACATGGGTTTAGTTATAACATTTAATAGTGATGCAGGTGTTGACTTAAAGTGGTGGACATGGTTTCAGATGTAACGTTTAATAGTGAAGCAGGTGTTGATTGAACGTAGTGGGGATGGGTTCAGTTGTAACATTTAATAGTGATGCAGGTGTTGACTTAAAGTGGTGGACATGGGTTCAGTTGTAATGTTTAATAGTGATACAGGTGTTGATTGAAAGTCGTGGACATAGGTTCAGTTGTAACGTTTAATAGTGTAGCAGGTGTTGATTGAAAGTGGTGGACATGGGTTCAGTTGTAACGTTTAATAGTGATGCAGGTGTTGATTGAACGTGGCGTCCATGTGTTCAGTTGTAACGTTTAATAGTGATGCAGATGTTGATAGAACGTTGTAGACATGGGATCAGTTGTAACGTTTAATAGTGATGCAGGTGTTGATTGAAAGTCGTTGACATAGGTTCAGTTGTAACGTTTAATAGTGATGCAGGTGTTGATTGAAAGTGGTGTCCATGTGTTCAGTTGTAACATTTAATAGTGATGCAGGTGTTGATTGAAAGTGGTGTCTATGTGTTCAGTTGTAACGTTTAATAGTGATGCAGGTGTTGATTGAAAGTGGTGGACATGCGTTCAGTTGTAATGTTTGTTAGTTTAGCAGGTGTTGATTGAAAGTGGTGGACATGGGTTCAGATGTAACGTTTAATGGTGATGCAGGTGTTGATTTAAAGTGGTGGACATGGGTTCAGTTGTAACTATTAATAGTGATGCAGGTGTTGATTGAAAATGGTAGACATGTGTTCAGTTGTAACGTTTGATAGTGTAGCAGGTGTTGATTGAAAGTGGTGGACATGGGTTCAGTTGTAATGTTGAATAGTGATGCAGGTATTGATTTAAAGTGTTCTACATGGGTTCAGTTGTAACGTTTAATAGTGATACAGGTGTTGATTGAAAGTGGTAGACATGGGTTCAGTTCTAACGTTTAATAGTGATACTGGTGTTGATTGAACGTTGTGGACATAGGTTCAGTTGTAACGTTTAATAGTGATGCAGGTGTTGATTGAAAGTGGTGGACATAGGTTCAGTTGTAACGTTTAATAGTGATGCAGGTGTTGATTGAACGTGGTGTCCATGTGTTCAGTTGTAACTTTTAATAGTGATGCAGATGTTGATAGAAAGTAGTAGACATGGGATCAGTTGTAACGTTTATTAGGGATGCAAGTGTTGATTGAAAGTGGTGGACATGGGTTCAGTTATAACATTTAATAGTGATGCATGTGTTGATTGAAAGTGGTGGACATGCGTTCAGATGTAACGTTTAATAGTGATGCAGGTGCTGATTTAAAGTGGTGGACATGGGTTCAGTTATAATATTTAATAGTGATGCATGTGTTGATTGAAAGTGGTGGACATAGGTTCAGTTGTAACGTTTAATAGTGATGCAGGTGTTGATTGAAAGTGGTGTCCATGTGTTCAGTTGTAACGATTAATAGTGATGCAGGTGTTGACTTAAAGTGGTGGACATAGGTTCAGTTGTAACGTTTAATAGTGGTGCAGGTGTTGATTGAAAGTGGTGGACATGGGTTCAGTTGTAACGTTTAATAGTGATGCAGGTGTTGATTGAAAGTGGTGGACATGGGTTCAATTGTAACGTTTCATAGTGATGCAGGTGCTGTCTTCAAGTGGTGGAGATATGTTCAAGTGTAACGTTTAATAGTGATGCAGGTGTTGATTGAAAGTGGTGGACATGGGTTCAGTTGTAACGTTTGATAGTGATGCAGATGTTGATTGAAGGTGGTAGACATGGGTTCAGTTGTAACGTTTAATAGTGGAGCAGGTGTTGATTGAAAGTGGTGGAGATAGGTTCAGTTGTAATGTTTATTAGTGATGCAGGTGTTGATTGAAAGTGGTGGACATGGGTTCAATTGTAACGTTTAATAGTGATGCAGGTGTTGACTTTAAGTGGTGGACATAGGTTCTGTTGTAACGTTTAATAGTGATGCAGGTGTTGATTGAAAGTGGTAGACATGGGTTCAGTTGTAACGTTTAATAGTGATGCAGGTGTTGATTGTACGTGGTGTCCATGTGTTCAGTTGTAACGTTTATTAGTGATGCAAGTGTTGATTGAAAGTGGTGGAGATAGGTTCAGTTGTAATGTTTATTAGTGTAGCAGGTGTTGATTGAAAGTGGTGGACATGGGTTCAGATGTAACGTTTAATGTTGATGCAGGTGTTGATTTAAAGTGGTGGACATGGGTTTAGTTATAACATTTAATATGATGCAGGTGTTGACTTAAAGTGGTGGACATGGTTTCAGATGGAACGTTTAATAGTGAAGCAGGTGTTGATTGAACGTAGTGGGGATGGGTTCAGTTGTAACATTTAATAGTGATGCAGGTGTTGACTTAAAGTGGTGGACATGGGTTCAGTTGTAATGTTTAATAGTGATGCAGGTATTGATTTAAAGTGTTCTACATGGGTTCAGTTGTAATGTTTAATAGTGATACAGGTGTTGATTGAAAGTGGTAGACATGGGTTCAGTTGTAATGTTTAATAGTGATACAGGTGTTGATTGAAAGTCGTGGACATAGGTTCAGTTGTAACGTTTAATAGTGATGCAGGTGTTGATTGAACGTGGCGTCCATGTGTTCAGTTGTAACGTTTAATAGTGATGCAGATGTTGATAGAACGTTGTAGACATGGGTTCAGTTGTAACGTTTAATAGTGATGCAGGTGTTGATTGAAAGTCGTTGACATAGGTTCAGTTGTAACGTTTAATAGTGATGCAGGTGTTGATTGAAAGTGGTGTCCATGTGTTCAGTTGTAACATTTAATAGTGATGCAGGTGATGATTGAAAGTGGTGTCTATGTGTTCAGTTGTAACGTTTAATAGTGATGCAGGTGTTGATTGAAAGTGGTGGACATGGGTTCAGTTGTAACATTTAATAGTGATGCATGTGTTGATTGAACGTGGTGTCCATGTGTTCAGTTGTAACGTTTAATAGTGATGCAGGTGTTGATTGAAAGTGGTGGACATGGGTTCAGTTGTAACATTTAATAGTGATGCATGTGTTGATTGAACGTGGTGTCTATGTGTTCAGTTGTAACGTTTAATAGTGATGCAGGTGTTGATTGAAAGTGGTGGACATGGGTTCAGTTGTAACGTTTGATAGTGATGCAGATGTTGATTGAAGGTGGTAGACATGGGTTCAGTTGTAACGTTTAATAGTGGAGCAGGTGTTGATTGAAAGTGGTGGAGATAGGTTCAGTTGTAATGTTTATTAGTGATGCAGGTGTTGATTGAAAGTGGTGGACATGGGTTCAATTGTAACGTTTAATAGTGATGCAGGTGTTGACTTTAAGTGGTGGACATAGGTTCTGTTGTAACGTTTAATAGTGATGCAGGTGTTGATTGAAAGTGGTAGACATGGGTTCAGTTGTAACGTTTAATAGTGATGCAGGTGTTGATTGTACGTGGTGTCCATGTGTTCAGTTGTAACGTTTATTAGTGATGCAAGTGTTGATTGAAAGTGGTGGAGATAGGTTCAGTTGTAATGTTTATTAGTGTAGCAGGTGTTGATTGAAAGTGGTGGACATGGGTTCAGATGTAACGTTTAATGTTGATGCAGGTGTTGATTTAAAGTGGTGGACATGGGTTTAGTTATAACATTTAATATGATGCAGGTGTTGACTTAAAGTGGTGGACATGGTTTCAGATGTAACGTTTAATTGTGAAGCAGGTGTTGATTGAACGTAGTGGGGATGGGTTCAGTTGTAACATTTAATAGTGATGCAGGTGTTGACTTAAAGTGGTGGACATGGGTTCAGTTGTAATGTTTAATAGTGATGCAGGTATTGATTTAAAGAGTTCTACATGGGTTCAGTTGTAATGTTTAATAGTGATACAGGTGTTGATTGAAAGTGGTAGACATGGGTTCAGTTGTAATGTTTAATAGTGATACAGGTGTTGATTGAAAGTCGTGGACATAGGTTCAGTTGTAACGTTTAATAGTGATGCAGGTGTTGATTGAACGTGGCGTCCATGTGTTCAGTTGTAACGTTTAATAGTGATGCAGATGTTGATAGAACGTTGTAGACATGGGTTCAGTTGTAACATTTAATAGTGATGCAGGTGTTGATTGAAAGTCGTTGACATAGGTTCAGTTGTAACGTTTAATAGTGATGCAGGTGTTGATTGAAAGTGGTGTCCATGTGTTCAGTTGTAACATTTAATAGTGATGCAGGTGATGATTGAAAGTGGTGTCTATGTGTTCAGTTGTAACGTTTAATAGTGATGCAGGTGTTGATTGAAAGTGGTGGACATGGGTTCAGTTGTAACATTTAATAGTGATGC
Source organism: Hypanus sabinus (assembly GCF_030144855.1). Taxonomy (NCBI): domain Eukaryota; kingdom Metazoa; phylum Chordata; class Chondrichthyes; order Myliobatiformes; family Dasyatidae; genus Hypanus; species Hypanus sabinus. The sequence goes on along the minus strand of NC_082711.1, from coordinate 114,518,352 downwards.
ATGTGTTGATTGAACGTGGTGTCCATGTGTTCAGTTGTAACGTTTAATAGTGATGCAGGTGTTGATTGAAAGTGGTGGACTTGGGTTCAGTTGTAACATTTAATAGTGATGCATTTGTTGATTGAACGTGGTGTCTATGTGTTCAGTTGTAACGTTTAATAGTGATGCAGGTGTTGATTGAAAGTGGTGGACATGGGTTCAGTTGTAACGTTTGATAGTGATGCAGATGTTGATTGAAGGTGGTAGACATGGGTTCAGTTGTAACGTTTAATAGTGGAGCAGGTGTTGATTGAAAGTGGTGGAGATAGGTTCAGTTGTAATGTTTATTAGTGATGCAGGTGTTGATTGAAAGTGGTGGACATGGGTTCAATTGTAACGTTTAATAGTGATGCAGGTGTTGACTTTAAGTGGTGGACATAGGTTCTGTTGTAACGTTTAATAGTGATGCAGGTGTTGATTGAAAGTGGTAGACATGGGTTCAGTTGTAATGTTTAATAGTGATACAGGTGTTGATTGAAAGTCGTGGACATAGGTTCTGTTGTAACGTTTAATAGTGTAGCAGGTGTTGACTTTAAGTGGTGGACATAGGTTCTGTTGTAACGTTTAATAGTGATGCAGGTGTTGATTGAAAGTGGTAGACATGGGTTCAGTTGTAACGTTTAATAGTGATGCAGGTGTTGATTGAAAGTCGTGGACATAGGTTCAGTTGGGACGTTTAATAGTGATGCAGGTGTTGATTGAAAGTGGTGGACATAGGTTCAGTTGTAACGTTTAATAGTGATGCAGGTGTTGATTGTACGTGGTGTCCATGTGTTCAGTTATAACGTTTAATAGTGATGCAGATGTTGATAGAAAGTGGTAGACATGGGATCAGTTGTAACGTTTATTAGTGATGCAAGTGTTGATTGAAAGTGGTGGACATGGGTTCTGTTGTAACATTTGATAGTGTAGCAGGTGTTGATTGAAAGTGGTGTCCATGTGTTCAGTTGTAACATTTAATAGTGATGCAGGTGTTGATTGAAAGTGGTGTCTATGTGTTCAGTTGTAACGTTTAATAGTGATGCAGGTGTTGATTGAAAGTGGTGGACATGGGTTCAGTTGTAACATTTAATAGTGATGCATGTGTTGATTGAACGTGGTGTCTATGTGTTCAGTTGTAACGTTTAATAGTGATGCAGGTGTTGATTGAAAGTGGTGGACATGGGTTCAGTTGTAACATTTAATAGTGATGCATGTGTTGATTGAACGTGGTGTCTATGTGTTCAGTTGTAACGTTTAATAGTGATGCAGGTGTTGATTGAAAGTGGTGGACATGCGTTCAGTTGTAATGTTTGTTAGTTTAGCAGGTGTTGATTGAAAGTGGTGGACATGGGTTCAGTTGTAACATTTGATAGTGTAGCAGGTGTTGATTGAAAGTGGTGGACATGGGTTCAGATGTAACGTTTAATAGTGATGCAGGTGTTGACTTAAAGTGGTGGACATGGGTTCAGATGTAACATTTAATGGTGATGCAGGTGTTGACTTAAAGTGGTGGACATGGGTTCCGATGTAACGTTTAATAGTGATGCAGGTGTTGACTTAAAGTGGTGGACATAGGTTCATTTGTAACGTTTTATAGTGGTGCAGGTGTTGATTGAAAGTGTTGGACATAGGTTCAGTTGTAACGTTTAATAGTGATGCAGGTGTTGATTGAACGTGGTAGACATGGGATCAGTTGTAACGTTTATTAGGGATGCAAGTGTTGATTGAGAGTGGTGGACATGCGTTCAGTTGTAACATTTGATAGTGTAGCAGGTGTTGACTTAAAGTGGTGGACATGGGTTCAGTTGTAATGTTGAATAGTGATGCAGGTATTGATTTAAAGTGTTCTACATGGGTTCAGTTGTAACGTTTAATAGTGATACAGGTGTTGATTGAAGTGGTAGACATGGGTTCAGTTCTAACGTTTAATAGTGATACTGGTGTTGATTGAAAGTTGTGGACATAGGTTCAGTTGTAACGTTTAATAGTGATGCAGGTGTTGATTGAAAGTGGTGGACATAGGTTCAGTTGTAACGTTTAATAGTGATGCAGGTGTTGATTGAACGTGGTGTCCATGTGTTCAGTTGTAACTTTTAATATTGATGCAGATGTTGATAGAAAGTGGTAGACATGGGATCAGTTGTAACGTTTATTAGGGATGCAAGTGTTGATTGAGAGTGGTGGACATGGGTTCAGTTGTAACGTTTAATAGTGATGCAGGTGTTGATTGAAAGTCGTTGACATAGGTTCAGTTGTAACGTTTAATAGTGATGCAGGTGTTGATTGAAAGTCGTTGACATAGGTTCAGTTGTAACGTTTAATAGTGATGCAGGTGTTGATTGAAAGTGGTGTCCATGTGTTCAGTTGTAACATTTAATAGTGATGCAGGTGTTGATTGAAAGTGGTGTCCATGTGTTCAGTTGTAACGTTTATTAGTGATGCAAGTGTTCATTGAAAGTGGTGGACATGGGTTCAGTTGTAACATTTAATAGTGATGCAGGTGTTGATTGAAAGTGGTGGACATGGGTTCAGTTGTAACGTTTATTAGTGATGCAGGTGTTGATTGAAAGTGGCGGACATAGGTTCAGTTGTAACGTTTAATGGTGATGCAGGTGTTGATTGAACATGGTGTCCAGGTGTTCAGTTGTAACATTTAATAGTGATGCAGGTGTTGATTGAAAGTCGTGGACATGGGTTCAGTTGTAACGTTTAATAGTGATGCAGGTGTTGATTGAAAGTGGTGGACATGGGTTCAGTTGTAACGTTTAATAGTGATGCAGGTGTTGATTGAAATTGGTGGACATGGGTTCAGTTGTAATGTTTAATAGTGATGCAGGTGTTGATTGAAAGTCGTGGACATGGGTTCAGTTGTAACATTTAATAGTGATGCAGGTGTTGATTGAAAGTGGTGGACATGGGTTCAGTTGTAATGTTTAATAGTGATGCAGATGTTGATTTAAAGTGGTAGACATGGGTTCAGGTGTAACTGTTAATAGTGATGCAGGTGTTGATTGAAAGTGGTGGACATGGGTTCAGTTGAACATTTAATAGTGATGCAGGTATTGATTGAAAGTGGTAGACATGGGTTCAGTTGTAACGTTTATTAGTGAAGCAGGTATGGATTGAAAGTGGTGGACATGTGTTCAGTTGTAATGTTTAATTGTGATGCAGGTGTTGATTGAAGGTGGTGGAGATGGGTTCAGTTGTAACGTTTAATAGTGATGCAGGTGTAGATTGTAAATGGCAGGACATGGATTCTGGGTTGATCTGGAGTCTGTCTCCGGTGTCTGTAAAGCGTTTGTACATACTCGATGTGGGTTTCCTCCAGCTGCTCCTATTTCCTTCTTCACTCCAATGACGCGTGGGTTAGTAGGGTAATTGGTCACATGGGTGTAACTGGGTGGCTTATGTTTGTTAGGCCAGAAGGGCCTCTAAATAAAACAAATTGAATTATAGTCGGGTTGGCATGGGCTGGATGACTGAAGGGCCTGTCTCTGTGCAGTAGTACCCTATGATTCTGTAAGATCTAATGGCCACAGTATAGATCTGTGCCTTCAAGCAAATGTGCCCTGGAAGAGCAGGTATCGGAAAATGTGATGGCATCACGTAGCCAGAGCAGATATCTCTTGTGGATGCTGCTTTCTCTGTGGTACAGGGGTTCCCGACCCTGTCTCTGCCATGGACCAACTCCATTTTGCAAGTTATGCGTGGACCCCTGCTCCAGTCACTCCCTGTCTATAATCATTCAGCGATTCAGGAGCATTTCTCCAGAACTCAAAACCTCTCTGATGATCTTGGCAGCATTGATTTTCCCCGCACTGTTTTCAGGCCCTGGGATGGGAGGAGCTGGATTCATTTAACACGGTTGTGCTGTTCCCCCCTGGAAATAGGCCATTTGGCCCTTCCAGACTGCCCCATCATTCACCAAAACCTTCACTGGCATTCTACCTCAATGTCATTCACTGCTATAATCTCCGTTTCCATCAATGCCCTGCACGTCCAGAAATTCACCTATCTCTGTTCTGCATGGTCAGAGACAAAGACGAGCACCAATCCAGGGCCCCTGATTCCAAAAGGTCCTGTGTGCTCTGAGTGGGAAGGAAATCTGCTCATCTCAGTTGTCAGTTCTCAGGCCTCCACAAGCACATAAGCAGATAGGGAATTGGTGGGTGCAATCCACATGCAGATTAGTTTGGACTGCCATCATGGTCAGTACAGATGACGTGGACTGAAGGTCATGATAGTGTTCTATGTTCTGTATTCTAAACAGCCTCCCTCTTACTCTGAGACTTGGGCCCCTGGTTCCAGACCCTCAACCTCCTACTTCTTGCTGTGGAGCCCTGTAAGAACTTCAATGAGATCTCCTTTCATTCTTACAGACTGTGAGAATACAGGTCCAGTCTTTGCAAACTTTCCTCAACTCTAAACTCATCATGTTGGAACCAGTCCCATGAAACCTCCCTCCGTGGCACTACCTTAGATAGGGAGATCAACACAATAGGTGTGATCTAACCAAGCGTCGTCCCTCCTATAATTACTCACTTCTGCCCATGTGGTTCTTCAGTTGGCCCAGTGAGCTGCCGGAGTTCAGTGGAGACCCTTCCCCCTGACACCCTTACCTGATGATCCTAATAAAATAGGTGAGGGAAGGAGGTGATATCGAGTCATATTGTAATGAGTTCTCTGGGCCTCTGCTGGAGAGCATTCTCATCTGCAGTTTTTAGAGCACCTGAGTTGGTTAATTGTTGCTTAAAGACAGTTGTTAATCACTTACAATGCCTTGTGTTTTTCCTTGAACAACTCGCTCTTTGTAATGTGGTTCTGTTTAAGCATGCTAAGTTTATTTCGATTGGCTTGGGAATTCCATGTTACTTGTTTTATTTAAGTGGATGCCTGATTAGTGCTAATTGTTGGGTCCTAGATTTGAGAATGTTAGTACTTGTGGTGTCGCTCGGCCAAGGCGCCGATGTCCTTTTGAAATGATTATGAATAAACTCATCTCTGTGTGGGAGCCTGTCTTTCCTCCGCACTTGGTTCCGACATTGCCAGTGCACACAATGACACATATGCTCATTGTTGTGGTGTCACAGAGACATAAAGTTATACAGTACAGAAATAGGCTAACCGTCAGGTATTCACCTACACTAATCGTGGCAGGGTGGAGAAACGTACACCTCTACAAAGGAGGTGTCAGGTACTGCTTCCCTCTGCTAGCCTGCAGGTCACCCTTGGGCAAGATGCAGCCCCTACTTAGCCCGCCGCCCCCCGAATAGGAAATCGGCTCTTGTCCATGCTGTCCAGCAGGTATTCACCTACATTAATCCTATTTACCAACACTGGGTCTTGACTATCTTGATGATTCAAGTGCTCATCCTGCTACATATTCAATGTTGTGAGAACCTCTGCCTCGATCTTCCTCTGAAGCAGTGTGCTCCTGGTTCGACAACATTCTGGGTGTAACAATTCTTCCTTAAATCCCCTCCAAACCTTCTACCCCTTACTTCAAACCGATGCGATCTGTTACAGACACTCTGCTATAGGGGAAAGTTTACTACTGTATATCCTCATAACTTTGTACACTTCTATCATGTGCCCCCCCCCCCAACCTTCTCTGCTCACAGGAAAACGAGTACATGGCCCTCATAATGGAGAACAGCAACCCGGGTAACTGGTCCTGGTGTATCTCCTCTGTACTTGCTGCAGGACTACATAACGAGAGGTGCCATTCTACACCTCTTCTTCTCTCCAGATCTTTAATCCCTGTCCCGTGTTTAGCCCTAGTATCGAGTAGTTCTCACGTGCATTCTGCTAATTTTACAGTCTAATCATTGGGTGAGGGTCATGCACATATTGTCACAAGGGTGCAAGACACAGACACTGAAGTAGTCTGAACAGGACAACGTTTATTAAGAATACTAGGGAAAAAAATGGACAACCTGGACTTGGACATGGGACTTGACTGAGAACTCGGGCTTGCCTTGACCAGGAACTTGGACTGAAGCCCAGACACCGAATTGACTAGACTTGGACTCTCCCTGGACACAGGACACAGAGCCAGGACACTTCCTTGGACACAGGACGCAGAGACGGAACCCCCCCCTGGACACAGGACACAGAGCCGGGACTCTTCATGGACACAGGAAATTGAGCCGGGACTCTGCTTGGACACAGGACACAGAGCCAGGACTCTGCTTGGACACAGGACACAGAGCCGGGAATCTGCTTGGACACAGGACACAGAGCCAGGACTCTGCTTGGACACAGGACACAGAGCCAGGACACTTCTTGCACACAGGACACAGAGCCAGGACTCTGCTTGGACACAGGACACAGAGCCGGGACTCTGCTTGGACACAGGACACAGAGCCAGGACTCTGCTTGGACACAGGACACAGAGCCGGGAATCTGCTTGGACACAGGACACAGAGCCAGGACTCTGCTTGGACACAGGACACAGAGCCGGGAATCTGCTTGGACACAGGACACAGAGCCAGGACTCTGCTTGGACACAGGACACAGAGCCAGGACACTTCTTGCACACAGGACACAGAGCCAGGACTCTGCTTGGACACAGGACACAGAGCCGGGACTCTGCTTGGACACAGGACACAGAGCCAGGACTCTGCTTGGACACAGGACACAGAGCCGGGAATCTGCTTGGACACAGGACACAGAGCCAGGACTCTGCTTGGACACAGGACACAGAGCCAGGACACTTCTTGCACACAGGACACAGAGCCAGGACTCTGCTTGGACACAGGACACGGAGCCGGGACACTTCTTGCACACAGGATTCAGGGCTGGGACTCTTCCTGGTTTGAGTTTCTGATGCTGAGTTTCGGATGTGGTTTTTGGATGCTGGGCTTCTTGATGCGGGTTTCTTTAAGGGGTTTCTCATTGGGACGGTCTTGCAAGTGAATGGCTGGAACTCTGAGGTATTTACGTTGCAAGCCTGAAATGAAGATCAGCTCCTCAATTATGGCACCCAATGGAACAAGGGTAAACAGAAACAACCGGAATATGGAATCCACGGACCGGATAGTGAACCGGAGTGTGGAATCCACAGACTGGACCGTGACACATACCTGGCCTGTAACCTTCAAGTCAGGACGATGGGCTAATTTCCTCTGTATCCCATGGAATCTGACCATGTTCAGTGCTGACTGGTTTAGGCCATCGTTGCCTCTCGATACCTTCCATGACACAGAACCAAGAGCTGATCAGAGGAGAGACTGTATGTTTATGCTTTCCATCCTTTTGTAAGTTTATTTGTAGTTTAATTATTAATAGCAAACTAACTGGGGTTGTTAGTTCAGGTTGATCTCTTTTGAGAAAGTGTAATTTTGAACTTTACTAATATGGTACATGTTTAGTTTGAAAATATGTAACAATGTATAGAATAATAGAACTGTACAGCAAAAGAGCCCTTTTGGCCCAAGGACCCTAACTATCTGGGACATTCCCCCTTCTCAGTACTATCATCAGGAGCCTGAAGGCACACACTCAATGATTCAGAAGTCTGGAAGGTCCATGAATCAATGAACACTACCTCACCTCCTTTGCATTATTTATTTATTTCACTTACAATAGCTTTTTATGCCTTGCTCTGTACTGCTGACAGAAAACGCCAAATTTCACGATGTATATCACTGATAACAAACCAGATTCAGCTTCACCTTCTGATTTTCGTTCCGTTCAATCAAGATGTCTATCGATACTAATCCCATTTGCCTGTCAGTCCCATATCCTCTGTGGTTTTCCCATCTAAACATGTGTATGTACTTCTAGACGTTACAATCAAAACTGCCTCTGTTACTTCTTATTCCAAATAATGACCACACTCTGAGTGAAAATTAACAATTCAGATCTCCTTTATAATTCTCTCTTCTCACCTTAAACTTGTGTCTTTTAAATATAGACTCCCCTCCTCTTGAAAGAGGGCCCAGACACATATCCTATCTAAAACAAGAGAAAATCTGCAGATGCTGGAAATCCGAGCCACACACACACAGAATGCTGGACGATCTCAGCAGGCCAGGCAGCATCTATGGAAAAGAGTAAACAGGTGATGTTTTGGGCCAAGACCCTTCATCAGGGCTGAAGAAATATAGATGAGAAGTCAGAGGAAGAGGGTGGTGGGTGGGGTGGAAGAAGTACAAGGTAGTAGGTGATGTGTGAAACAGAGAGAGAGGGAGGGGTGAAATAAAGAGCTGGGAAGACAGTTAGTGAAAGAGGTAAAGGCCTGGACAAGGGGGAATCTGATGGGAGAGGACAGGAGGCCATGGAAGAAAGGGAAGGAGAGGAGAACAAAAGGGAGGTAAAGAGATAAGGTGAGAGAGGGAAATCAGAATGGGGAATGGGGAATGTTGAAGTGGGGGGGAATTTACTGAAAGTTCAAGAAATCAATGGTCATGCCATCAGGTTGGGGGCTACCCAGATGAAATATGAGGTGTTGCTCCTCCAACCTGAGTGTGGTCTCATTGCAGCGGGAGTTGAAACCATAGACTGATGTGCTGGAATGGGAATGGAAAGTAGAATTGAAGTGGGCGGTCACTGCATCTTCTAGTGGACAGAGCATAGGTGCTCGTGAAGTGGTCTCCCAATCTATGTCGTGTCTCACTGATACACAGGAGGCCACACCGGGAGCACTGGACCCCAACAGACTCACAGGCGAAGTGTAGCCTCACCTGGAAGGACTGTTTGGGACCCAAAATGGTTGTGAGGGAGGAGGTGCAGGGGCAGGTGTACCAGGAGGGAGATCAGTGGGGAGGGACAAATGGACTAGGGAATCCATGCGTATAGCCGGAAGTAGGGAGAGGGTAAGATGTGCTTGTTGGTGGGATCCCATTGGAGATGGGGGAAAGGAATCCTACCTATAAGCTTTATAATTTTCATTCACACCACAAGGTCACTCCTCATTCTCTCGTGTCAATAAAACCAGCCTATTCAATCTGCCCAATTTCGTGTTCACCTATTCTAACTTCAATAAAATTGCAGAGTTCTCCATGATGAAAAAGTCTCCTTGCAGACAGAGTGTTCAGATGAAAACTCCCAGCCCAGGCCTATCCATCTGGAGTGTCACCTCACTACAGTTCTGCTAATGTTTCTGGATTTGCACCTGGTCCCTGGGGTTACAAAACATGGTTCCAGCAGGGAGGTGTGAGGTGAACGCAGTGGTTGGAATGCCCACCACAGGTCTGACCTGGAGGTGGAGTTAGCTGGTTGTGGGAAAACCATGGGATCGGAGCAGAGCCTGGAATCTGCAGCTGTGAATGGAAATATGGAGGAGTTCCATAGGATGTCACCATGACACCCCCAATTAAATTACTCAACACGGGACAGCTCTGTCCTCCACAGGTCCCACCCCCAGGTTACAAACACCAAACCTAAAGACATATGCCCAAGCATTTGGGAGACGAGTGGAATGGATTTATCAGCTGCAGGGTACTGCAGGCATTTCCTGCTGTGTGGGGGCTCGGTTTGTGATACTGTCTGATTGTTTGATTAAATGTTCTGGTGCCCTTGGATGGCCTATGTTTTTGTCTAAATATGTGACCAGCGGCTTGGACTTCTGAATTGTTCGGGTTATAAGCTGTTCTCAGGGGCCGACCCCTACGGTAACCCCGGGGAGGACCTGAGCACCACAAGACATGGGAGCAGTATTAGGCCATTCGGCCTATGAGTCTGCTCACCCACTCCACCATGGCTGATTTATTATCCCTCTCATCTCCATTCTTTTCCCTTCTCCCCGTAATCTTTGACAGCCTGACTGATCAAGAACATATCAACCTCCACTTTAAACATACCCAGTGACGGCCTCCACAGTTTTCTGTGGCAATGAATTTCACATATTCACCTACCTCTGGCTAAAGGAATTGCTTCTTGTTTCTGTTCTAAATGGACGTCCCTCTACTTTGAGGATGTGCCCGCTGGTCCTAGACTCCCTCATTATCCTCTCCATGTCCACTCCATCTAAGCCTTTCAATATTCAATAGGTTTCAATTTAATCCCCCTTCATTCTTATTAACTCCAGCAAGTACAGATGCAGAGCCATCAAACAGTCCACATACATTAACCTTTTCATGCCTGGGATCATTTTCGTGACCCTCCTCTGGACCCTCTCCAATGCCAGCACATCCCTTTTTTGATAAGAGGTCCCAAAGTACTCACAATACTCCATGTGCAGTCTGACCATTGCCTTACCATCCCTCAGCATTACATCTTTGCTTTCATATTCTAGTCCTCTTGAAATGAGTGCTAATGTTGCATTTGCCTTCGTTACCAGACACAACGTCCAAGTTAACCTACAGAGCATCCTGCACAAGCACTCACAAGCACCTTTGCATCTCTGATTTCTTAATTTTCTCTGCATTTAGAAAATAGTCTATGCCTTTACTCCTTAGAAGCGTAGAAACATAGAAAACCTACAGGACAATACAGGCCCTTCGGCCCACAAAGCTGTGCCAAACATGTCCTTACCTTAGAAATTAACTAGGGTTACCCATAGCCCCCTATTTTTCTACGCTTCATGTACCTATCCAAGATTCTATTAAAAGACCCTATCATATCCACCTCCACCATCATCACCGGCAGCCCATTTCACGCACTCACTGCTCTCTGCGTAAAAAACTTACCCCTGACATCTCCTCTGTACCTGCTTCCAAGCATCTTAAAACTGTGTCCTCTCGAGTTAGCCATTTCAACCCTGGGAAAAAAGCCTCTGACTATCCACATGATCAATGCCTCTCATCATCTTATAATAGACAATAGACAATAGGTGCAGAAGTAGACCATTCGGCCCCTCGAGTCTGCACCGCTATTCTGAGATCATGGCTGATCATTCACTATCAATACCCAGTCCCTGCCTTGTCCCCATATCCCTTGATTCCCCTATCCATCAGATATCTATCTAGCTCCTTCTTGAAAGCATCCAGAGAATTGGCCTCCACCGTCTTCCGAGGCAGTGCATTCCACACCTCCACAGCTCTCTGGGAGAAGAAGCTCTTCCTCAACTCTGTTTTAAATAACTGACCTCTTATTCTCAATCCATGCCCTCTGGTACTGGACTCTCCCAACATCTGGAACATATTTCCTGCCTCAATCCTATCAAATCCTTTAATTATCTTAAATGTTTCAATCAGATCCCCTCTCAATCTCCTCAATTCCAGCGTGTACAAGCCCAATCTCTCCAATCTCTCTGCGTAAGACAGCCCTGCCATCCCAGGAATCAACCTAGTGAATCTACGCTGCACTTCCTCAATTGCCAGAATGTCCTTCCTTAAACCTGGAGACCAAAACTGTACACAATATTCCAGGTGTGGTCTCACCAGGGCCCTGTACAAATGCAAAAGGACATCCTTGCTCTTGTACTCAATTCCCCTTGTAACAAAGGCCAACATTCCATTTGCCCTCTTCACTGCCTGTTGCACTTGCTCATTCACCTTCATTGACTGGTGAACTAGGACTCCGAGGTCTCTTTGCATTTCTCCCTTACCTAACTCGACACCGTTCAGACAATACTCTGCCCTCTTGTTCCTGCTTCCAAAGTGGATAACTTCACATTTATTCACATTGAATGACATCTGCCAAGTATCTGCCCACTCACTCAGCCTATCCAAGTCTCCCTGTATTCTCCTAATGTCCTCTTCGCATGTCACACTGCCACCCAGTTTAGTATCGTCAGCAAACTTGCTGATATAGTTTTCAATACCCTCATCTAAATCATTGACATAAATCGTAAAGAGCTGTGGTCCCAATACAGAGCCCTGTGGTACCCCACTAGTCACCTCCAGCCAGTCCGAGAAACACCCATTTACTGCTACCCTTTGCTTTCTATCTGCCAACCAGTTTTCTATCCATGTTGAAACCCTGCCCCCAATGCCATGAGCTCTGATTTTACTCACCAGTCTCCTATGTGGCACCTTATCGAATGCCTTCTGAAAATCTAGGTACACAACATCCACTGGCTTACCCTCATCTAACATCCTTGTTACACCCTCAAAAAACTCCAACAGATTAGTCAAGCATGATTTGCCCTTGGTAAATCATACACCTCCATCAGGTCACCTCTCATCCTCTGTCACTCCAAGGAGAAAAAGCTGTTCACTCAACCTATTCTCATAAGGCATGCTCCCCAATCCAGGCAACATCCTTGTAAATCTCCTCTGCTCTCTTTATATGGCTTCCACATCCTTCCTGTAGTGAGGCAACCAGAACTGAGCACAGTACTCTAAGTGGGGTCTTAGCAGGGTCCTATATAGCTGCAACATTACTTCTCGGCTCCTAAATTCAATTCCACGATTGATGAAGGACAGTACACCGTACACCTTCTTAACCACAGAGTCAACCTCCACAGCTGCTTAGAGTGTCCTATGGACTCAGACCCCAAGATCCCTCTGATCCTCCACACTGCCAAGAGTCTTACCATTAATACTATATCCTGCCATCATATTTGACCCACCAAAATGAACCACCTCACACTTATCTGGGTTGAACTCCACCTACCACTTCTCAGTTTTGCATCACATCAATGTCCTGCTTTAACCTCTGACAGCGCTCCACACTATCCACAACACCTCCAACCTTTGTGTTATCAGTAAATTTACTAACCCATCTCTCTACTTCCTCATCCAGGTCTTTTATAAAAATCACAAAGAGTAGGAGTCCCAGAACAGATCCCTGAGGCACGCCACTGGTCACCGACCTCCATGCAGAATATGACCCATCTGCAACCACCCTTTGCCTTCTGTGGGCAAGCCAGTTCTGGATCCACAAAGCAATGTCCCCTTGGATCCCATGCCTCCTTACTTTCTCAATAAGCCTTGCATGGGGTACCTTATCAAATGCCTTGCTGAATCCATATACACTACATCTACCGCCCTACCTTCATCAATGTGTTTAGTCAGATTCTCAAAAAATTCAGTTATGGCCTTTGACAAAGCCATGCTGACTATTCCTAATTATAGTATGCCTCTCCAAATGTTCATAAATCCTGCCTTTCAGGATCTTCTCCATCAACTTACCAACCACTGAAGTAAGACTCACTGGTCTATAATTTCCCGGACTATCTCTACTCCCTTTCTTGAATAAGTGAACAACATCCACAACCCTCCAATCCTCTGGAACCTCTCCCATCCCCATTGATGATGCAAAGATCATCACCAGAGGCTCAACAATTTCCTTCCTTGCTTCCCACAGTAGCCCGGGGTACATCCCATACGGTCCCGGTGACTTATCCAACTTGATGCTTTTCCAAAAGCTCCTGCACATCCTTTTTCTCAATGTCTATATGCTCAAGTTTTTTAATCCATTGTAAGTCATCCCTACAATCACCAAGAAGGTTTTTCATAGTGAATACTGAAGAAAAGTACTCATTAAGTACCTCTGCTATCTCCTCCGGTTTGATACACACTTCTCCGCTGTCACACTTGATTGGTCCTATTCTCTCACATCTTATCCTCTTGCTCTTCACGTACTTGTAGAATGCCTTGGGGTTTTCCTTAATCCTGTCCACTAAGGCCTTCTTGTGGCCCCTTCTGTTTCTCGTAATTTCTTTCTTAAGCTCCTTCCTGTTGGCCTTATAATCTTCTAGATCTTTATCATTATGTAGTTTTTTTGACCTTTTGTAAGCTTTTCTTTTCTTTACAACAGCCTTTGTAAACCACGGTTCCTGTACCCTACCATCCTTTCCCTGTCTCATTGAAACATACCTATGCAGAACTCCATGCAAATATCCCCTGAACATTTGCCACATTTCTTCTGTACATTTCCCTGAGAACATCTGTTCCCAATTTATACTTCCAAGTTCCTGCCTGATTGCCTCCTTTTAATGCTTTCCTAACTTGTCTGTTCCTATCCCTCTCCAAGGAGATAGAATTGTGATCACTGTCTCCAAAATGCTCTCCCACTGAGAAATCTGACACCTGACCAGGTTCATTTCCCAATACCAGATCAAGTACAGCCTCTCCTCTTGTAGGCTTATCTACATACTGTGTCAAGAAACCTTTCTGAACACACCTAACTAACTCCACCCCATCTAAACCCCTCACTCTAGGCAGATGCCAATCAATATTTGGGAAATCAAAATCTCCCACCACAACAACCCTGTTATTATTACACTTTTCCAGAACCTGTCTCTCTATCTGCACTTTGATGTTCCTGGTACTCCTGGGAGGTCTGTAAAAAAACACCCAGTAGAGTTATTGACCCCTTCCTTCTACCGACATGCATGACCATATACTTCCCTATACTGTCGTCCACCTGCCAGTTCTTTGCCAGTTGTTTTAAGTCCTTCTGCAGACTCCCTGCTGCCTCTACGTTACCTGCCCCTCAACTTACCTTTGTATTGTCAACAAACTTGCCTATAAAGCCATTTCTTTGTCGCCGATTATTACCTCTTTGGCTCATTTTCCGGCAGTTTGATATACACTGTCATCTCACTCTTACACTTTATATAACTGAAAGAAACTTTTACATTACTGGCTAGCTTACCCTCATATTTAATCTTTTCTCTCGTTAGGAAATTTTTCCAATCCTCCAGTTTTCCACTAATTTTTGTTTCATATGCCTTCGTTGAAGGAAGAATCCTATTCTGAGTGTATTCCAGCAAACCCATTCCTGTACTTTCCACTCACACTACTGCTCTTAGAGAGATTCACTTCCTATTCCACTGTATTTTACGTTAATTGCATATTATCTTAATAAGTATTCTGGTCACTTTAGAGTTGTGAAGTACTTGGTATTTATTCTGCTGTCCAATGTATTCCATTTACTGCACAATTTCATTAACCCTACAATGAAATCCCAATGTCCCCATTATATATAAGACTTTGGTTGGGCTGCATATTATGTGTAACTGTCCATTCCAAGGACATGGAGTTTGGGAAAAGTTGCAGAAGGTGTTTACTAGGATGCTACCTGGATTAGAGGGAATGAGCCATAAGAAGAGGACGGATTGTTTTCTGTGGAGTGCTGAAGGCTGAGGGGAGACTTGGTAAGACTCTATAAAATTATGAGGGCCATAGAGGGAGTAGACAGTCAGAATATTTCCCCAGGTTCGAAATGTCAAGTACTGGATAGTTTAAAGATGCTTGGGACAGGTTTTCAAATCAGAAAGTGGTAGGTGCTTGGAGCAGATCTCCAGTGAGAGTGGAACAAGCAAACACTGCGGAGGTGCTTAAGAGTGTGGATAATGTTGAGCCTTTTTGATACCATGGATCTCTGCCATTGACCAAGGCTTGGGAACCCTAATGTAGAAGCAAGGGAAATTGAGTTTAATTCAGCGTGTGGTTGAGACCTGTTACTGCGGTGTACTGTTCAATGCTCTGTGTGTGATTGCTCAATTAAACTCTGGCACACCATGAGTATTTTTTATTTATTAAAATTACTGTCTTCAGTAATAAAACAGCTGGCTTTGGAAACTGGTTACACCATCAGCTGTGATCAGAGCTGGAAGTGTTCCTCCCCTCTGACTCACAATAGGGAGAGGAGTGTTTCGATTCCCCATCACTGTTAGGGTCCTGCTTGGCGATGGGAGACTTGTGAGACCTCCTGTCCTGCTGAGGCTCCTTGGTTAACTGAGGGGGGCTCTCTGGGTTGTGGCTGAGTAAGTCCTGAAGGTACTTGATGTATCTGACCGCAGCCCGCAGGGTCTCCACTTTGCTCAGGCGCTTCTCCGACAGTGGCCCCGGAAGGTGGTCGCGCAGCCTGGCGTAGCCCTCGTTCACACACTTAACCCTCTGCCTCTCCCTCTCATTCCTCTTTTGAATGAAGGCGGGCTCAAAAGGACAGTCGTAAACACCAAAGTGTCCATGGAAAGGCACGTAGGGGAACATGCTGCCGTAAGTATCATAGTAGGTTGACTCCAGGCTGGTTGGGTAGACCAGCAACGGGACATGTGCCAAACTGTCACTGTGGGGAAGGTGCTGACTGTGATGTGTGGATGGGTCAGCCACTAGTGGTACGCCCAGCTGCATGTAGTTAGATGCACCCACTGCCCTGCTGTCGATCAGTGACCTGGGATAGTTACTGTTCATCCTGAATCTTCGAGTAGAAGGCAAAGAAGCAATCTTACTCTTATAAAAGGCATTAAACTGATTGCTGGGTCACCTGATAGCACTGGCCCATTTGGGACAGGAGGTGGGATCGGCACTTCTCAGTTGTTCCCCAGTCCTGGGACATCAACACACAAATGACACATATCGCAGTCTCCTTCAGGCAAGTCCAGGCAGGGAGCTCCCTTCTAACTTCTCCACCCCCTCCCCCCACTCTATCTGAGCCTTGAACTTCACACTGTAAATGAGTGGGTGGTGAAACCATGGGGGCCTCCTGTGCACCTGACGGAGAGAGCAGAAAGCCTGCTGAGGAAGGTCACTCTGTTCAGGCGTCCTTTACCAACCCTAGAATGGAAAGGAACATGTTACTGATTGTCAATAACTGTATAATTATTGTCAGTCATAATGGAGAAATAGCACTGAAACAGACTCACTAATCCCACCCAAAACCATCGTTATCTCCCCACTACCTCATCAAGCAGTTACAGGAGCCTTAGGACCCACCTCACCAGGTTCAGGAACAGTTACTGCCCTTCACCCATCAGGTTCCTGAACAGCATGGGTAAGTTCACTCACCTCACCCCACAGGAAATGAATCTCAGGGTTGTATGTGGTGACATGTATGTACTCTGATAAAAAATTTTACTTTGAACTTTCAACTTATTCCATAACCTGTGGATTCACTTTCAAGGACTCTACAACTCGTTCCACAGTATTATTTATTTATTTATTTATAACCACCCATCTATCTAGTTATTTTTGTATTTGCATTCTTTTGATGATTGGTTGTTTGTGAGTAGTTATTCATTTTTTCTGTTGTATTTCTTTGTTCCTGTGAATGCCTGCAAGAAAATGAATCCTGGGTGAATTATACACACTTTGATAATAAATTTACTTTGAACTCTCAGCAGAACCTGCCTCTCATATGGGATTGACAGTGGCTAATTTGTACACGTTTGGAGCGTGGGAGGAACTGGAGCACCCAGGGGAAGCTCATGCAGTCACAGGGAAAACATGCGAACTCCACACGGACAGCATCGAGGTCAGGATTGAACCCGCGTCTCTGGTGCTGTGAGTCAGCGGCTCTGTCAGCTGTACCTCTGTGCCACCCAAGGATGTTTCATCCCCTTGATAGTAAATTTCGGACCAGACCACAGAGTGAGTTCAAATTACATCACAGAATGAGGATGCTTTATTTTAAGTGTGCTATCAGTAAAAGTGACAACAAAGAGTTAGATTGCCATCAGACACCCAGCCTGGGTTAAATAGAACATCACGTCCACAGCAACGTGCCTGACTTTCAACTAGCCATCAGGCATGCTTTCCAAGTTGCACCTCCTGAAGTAAGAGCAACATTTTGCTAATCAACATGAAAACGCTCTTCCCCTTACTCAGAGTCAGTCTAAAGACTCTGTAATGGAAGAGCATTGCATAATGTTCCCACGCTGGGAAACCTTAGGAAATGTGAGTTACTGCGCTTGTCCACTTTTAACCTCCTTACAAACTGGTTTGCAGAAGTGGTCCAGTGCTCTGTTTCTCGGAGTTCCTAACACATCCATTTGGACCAGTGAGTCTATGCCGATTTGCAGAGCAACCCCATTAGTTCCAATCCACCCCACAATTTTTTCCCCCTGTACTCTCTTTTCTCACATCTCCATCAACGCCTCTGAATGTCTGATTACTTACCGATGCACCGCAGGAGCTCAATAACTTTAACAGTATGTTTCTGGAGTGCTGGGGAGACTTGGTACCCACAGGAAGCCCATGGCGTCTCGAGAGAAAGTACCAGCTTCACATACAGGATTGAACCCAGGCACGGGTTCCAACTGACATTATGCGTATGATGTGTGGGTGTATACCCATTCCCCTACAAAAGTGAATGGCCCAATGGCCCAGGAACGGTTCTTAAAGTGGGTTCTTAATTGAAGGAGGGCCAGGGTTAAACTAAGTTCCTCATTGACAGAGAGGAAGGAGAAGGAAATCCCTGACAGGAGATATCTCTACCCTATCTACCTTTATATCCTGTGATATATCACCCAATTGAATGACATTTGGTTAGGAAGTGTCAGCTCCTGATCTCCCTGACTGAGATGTAAATTAATGAGAATAGGTTTGTGCTCTTGTGTCAGAACAGGGAATTGAGGAAGAAAAATTGCCTGCCAATTATTGGTAAGGCTTTATTTGACTTAGTGGATTCATTTCTGACCACTCTAGATTCTAAAGCTGTTGGCCAAGGCTCAGTGGTGGCTGTCATAACTTATACTTCAGATTCCATCCCAGAGACTGATGCACAGTCCAGGGGCCCCAGGAATAATGGAATGGTACACCGAGAGTGCAGTCCAGGGGCCCCAGGAGTAATGGAATGGTACACCGAGAGTGCAGTCCAGGGGCTCCAGGAATATTGGAATGGTACACCGAGAGTGCAGTCCAGGGGCCCCAGGAGTAATGGAATGGTACACCGAGAGTGCAGTCCAGGGGCTCCAGGAATAATGGAATGGTACACCGAGAGTGCAGTCCAGGGGCTCCAGGAGTAATGGAATGGTACACCGAGAGTGCAGTCCAGAGGCCCCAGGAGTAATGGAATGGTACACCGAGAGTGCAGTCCAGGGGCTCCAGGAATAATGGAATGGTACACTGAGAGTGCAGTCCAGGGGCTCCAGGAGTAATGGAATGGTACAGTGAGAGTGCAGTCCAGGGGCTCCAGGAATAATGGAATGGTACACTGGGAGTGCAGTCCAGGGGCTCCAGGAATAATAGAATGGTACACTGGGAGTGCAGTCCAGGGGCTCCAGGAGTAATGGAATGGTACACCGAGAGTGCAGTCCAGGGGCCCCAGGAGTAATGGAATGGTACACCGAGAGTGCAGTCCAGGGGCCCCAGGAGTAATGGAATGGTACACTGAGAGTGCAGTCCAGGGGCTCCAGGAGTAATGGAATGGTACACTGGGAGTGCAGTCCAGGGGCTCCAGGAGTAATGGAATGCTACACCGAGAGTGCAGTCCAGGGGCCCAAGGAGTAATGGAATGGTACACTGAGAGTGCAGTCCAGGGGCTCCAGGAATAATGGAATGGTACACCGAGAGTGCAGTCCAGGGGCCCCAGGAGTAGTGGAATGGTACACTGGGAGTGCAGTCCAGGGGCCCCAGGAGTAATGGAATGGTACACTGAGAGTGCAGTCCAGGGGCTCCAGGAGTAATGGAATGGTACACTGGGAGTGCAGTCCAGGGGCTCCAGGAATAATGGAATGGTACACCGAGAGTGCAGTCCAGGGGCCCCAGGAATAATGGAATGGTACACTGAGAGTGCAGTCCAGGGGCTCCAGGAATAATGGAATGGTACACCGAGAGTGCAGTCCAGGGGCCCCAGGAGTAATGGAATGGTACACTGAGAGTGCAGTCCAGGGGCTCCAGGAGTAATGGAATGGTACACTGGGAGTGCAGTCCAGGGGCTCCAGGAGTAATGGAATGGTACACCGAGAGTGCAGTCCAGGGGCCCCAGGAGTAATGGAATGGTACACTGAGAGTGCAGTCCAGGGGCTCCAGGAGTAATGGAATGGTACACTGGGAGTGCAGTCCAGGGGCTCCAGGAGTAATGGAATGCTACACCGAGAGTGCAGTCCAGGGGCCCTAGGAGTAATGGAATGGTACACTGAGAGTGCAGTCCAGGGGCTCCAGGAATAATGGAATGGTACACCGAGAGTGCAGTCCAGGGGCCCCAGGAGTAGTGGAATGGTACACTGGGAGTGCAGTCCAGGGGCCCCAGGAGTAATGGAATGGTACACTGAGAGTGCAGTCCAGGGGCTCTAGGAGTAATGGAATGGTACACTGGGAGTGCAGTCCAGGGGCTCCAGGAGTAATGGAATGATACACCGAGAGTGCAGTCCAGGGGCCCCAGGAATAATGGAATGGTACACCGAGAGTGCAGTCCAGGGGCCCCAGGAGTAATGGAATGGTACACCGAGAGTGCAGTCCAGGGGCTCCAGGAGTAATGGAATGGTACACCGAGAGTGCAGTCCAGGGGCTCCAGGAGTAATGGAATGGTACACCGAGAGTGCAGTCCAGGGGCTCCAGGAATAATGGAATGGTACACCGAGAGTGCAGTCCAGGGGCCCCAGGAGTAATGGAATGGTACACGGAGAGTGCAGTCCAGGGGCCCCAGGAGTAATGGAATGGTACACTGAGAGTGCAGTCCAAGGGCCCCAGGAGTAATGGAATGGTACACCGAGAGTGCTGTCCAGGGGCTCCAGGAATAATGGAATGGTACACTGAGAGTGCAGTCCAGGGTCCCCAGGAATAATGGAATGGTACACCAAGAGTGCAGTCCAGGGGCTCCAGGAATAATGGAATGGTACACCGAGAGTGCAGTCCAGGGGCCCCAGGAGTAATGGAATGGCACACCGAGAGTGCAGTCCAGGGGCCCCAGGAGTAATGGAATGGTACACCGAGAGTGCAGTCCAGGGGCCCCAGGAATAATGGAATGGTACACTGGGAGTGCAGTCCAGGGGCCCCAGGAGTAATGGAATGGTACACTGAGAGTGCAGTCCAGGGGCTCCAGGAATAATGGAATGGTACACTGGGAGTGCAGTCCAGGGGCTCCAGGAGTAATGGAATGGTACACCGAGAGTGCAGTCCAGGGGCCCCAGGAGTAATGGAATGGTACACCGAGAGTGCAGTCCAGGGGCTCCAGGAGTAATGGAATGGTACACTGAGAGTGCAGTCCAGGGGCCCCAGGAGTAATGGAATGGTACACCGAGAGTGCACTCCAGGGGCCCCAGGAGTAATGGAATGGTACACTGAGAGTGCAGTCCAGGGGCTCCAGGAGTAATGGAATGGTACACTGGGAGTGCAGTCCAGGGGATCCAGGAGTAATGGAATGGTACACCGAGAGTGCAGTCCAGGGGCCCCAGGAGTAATGGAATGGTACACTGAGAGTGCAGTCCAGGGGCTCCAGGAATAATGGAATGGTACACCGAGAGTGCAGTCCAGGGGCCCCAGGAGTAGTGGAATGGTACACTGGGAGTGCAGTCCAGGGGCCCCAGGAGTAATGGAATGGTACACTGAGAGTGCAGTCCAGGGGCTCCAGGAGTAATGGAATGGTACACTGGGAGTGCAGTCCAGGGGCTCCAGGAGTAATGGAATGGTACACCGAGAGTGCAGTCCAGGGGCCCCAGGAATAATGGAATGGTACACCGAGAGTGCAGTCCAGGGGCCCCAGGAGTAATGGAATGGTACACTGAGATTGCAGTCCAGGGGCCCCAGGAGTAATGGAATGGTACACTGGGAGTGCAGTCCAGGGGCCCCAGGAGTAATGGAATGTTACACTGGGAGTGCAGTCCAGGGGCTCCAGGAATAATGGAATGGTACACCGAGAGTGCAGTCCAGGGGCCCCAGGAGTAATGGAATGGTACACTGGGAGTGCAGTCCAGGGGCTCCAGGAATAATGGAATGGTACACCGAGAGTGCAGTCCAGGGGCCCCAGGAGTAGTGGAATGGTACACTGGGAGTGCAGTCCAGGGGCCCCAGGAGTAATGGAATGGTACACTGAGAGTGCAGTCCAGGGGCTCCAGGAGTAATGGAATGGTACACTGGGAGTGCAGTCCAGGGGCTCCAGGAATAATGGAATGGTACACCGAGAGTGCAGTCCAGGGGCCCCAGGAATAATGGAATGGTACACTGAGAGTGCAGTCCAGGGGCTCCAGGAATAATGGAATGGTACACCGAGAGTGCAGTCCAGGGGCCCCAGGAGTAATGGAATGGTACACTGAGAGTGCAGTCCAGGGGCTCCAGGAGTAATGGAATGGTACACTGGGAGTGCAGTCCAGGGGCTCCAGGAGTAATGGAATGGTACACCGAGAGTGCAGTCCAGGGGCCCCAGGAGTAATGGAATGGTACACTGAGAGTGCAGTCCAGGGGCTCCAGGAGTAATGGAATGGTACACTGGGAGTGCAGTCCAGGGGCTCCAGGAGTAATGGAATGCTACACCGAGAGTGCAGTCCAGGGGCCCTAGGAGTAATGGAATGGTACACTGAGAGTGCAGTCCAGGGGCTCCAGGAATAATGGAATGGTACACCGAGAGTGCAGTCCAGGGGCCCCAGGAGTAGTGGAATGGTACACTGGGAGTGCAGTCCAGGGGCCCCAGGAGTAATGGAATGGTACACTGAGAGTGCAGTCCAGGGGCTCTAGGAGTAATGGAATGGTACACTGGGAGTGCAGTCCAGGGGCTCCAGGAGTAATGGAATGATACACCGAGAGTGCAGTCCAGGGGCCCCAGGAATAATGGAATGGTACACCGAGAGTGCAGTCCAGGGGCCCCAGGAGTAATGGAATGGTACACCGAGAGTGCAGTCCAGGGGCTCCAGGAGTAATGGAATGGTACACCGAGAGTGCAGTCCAGGGGCTCCAGGAGTAATGGAATGGTACACCGAGAGTGCAGTCCAGGGGCTCCAGGAATAATGGAATGGTACACCGAGAGTGCAGTCCAGGGGCCCCAGGAGTAATGGAATGGTACACGGAGAGTGCAGTCCAGGGGCCCCAGGAGTAATGGAATGGTACACTGAGAGTGCAGTCCAAGGGCCCCAGGAGTAATGGAATGGTACACCGAGAGTGCTGTCCAGGGGCTCCAGGAATAATGGAATGGTACACTGAGAGTGCAGTCCAGGGTCCCCAGGAATAATGGAATGGTACACCAAGAGTGCAGTCCAGGGGCTCCAGGAATAATGGAATGGTACACCGAGAGTGCAGTCCAGGGGCCCCAGGAGTAATGGAATGGCACACCGAGAGTGCAGTCCAGGGGCCCCAGGAGTAATGGAATGGTACACCGAGAGTGCAGTCCAGGGGCCCCAGGAATAATGGAATGGTACACTGGGAGTGCAGTCCAGGGGCCCCAGGAGTAATGGAATGGTACACTGAGAGTGCAGTCCAGGGGCTCCAGGAATAATGGAATGGTACACTGGGAGTGCAGTCCAGGGGCTCCAGGAGTAATGGAATGGTACACCGAGAGTGCAGTCCAGGGGCCCCAGGAGTAATGGAATGGTACACCGAGAGTGCAGTCCAGGGGCTCCAGGAGTAATGGAATGGTACACTGAGAGTGCAGTCCAGGGGCCCCAGGAGTAATGGAATGGTACACCGAGAGTGCACTCCAGGGGCCCCAGGAGTAATGGAATGGTACACTGAGAGTGCAGTCCAGGGGCTCCAGGAGTAATGGAATGGTACACTGGGAGTGCAGTCCAGGGGATCCAGGAGTAATGGAATGGTACACCGAGAGTGCAGTCCAGGGGCCCCAGGAGTAATGGAATGGTACACTGAGAGTGCAGTCCAGGGGCTCCAGGAATAATGGAATGGTACACCGAGAGTGCAGTCCAGGGGCCCCAGGAGTAGTGGAATGGTACACTGGGAGTGCAGTCCAGGGGCCCCAGGAGTAATGGAATGGTACACTGAGAGTGCAGTCCAGGGGCTCCAGGAGTAATGGAATGGTACACTGGGAGTGCAGTCCAGGGGCTCCAGGAGTAATGGAATGGTACACCGAGAGTGCAGTCCAGGGGCCCCAGGAATAATGGAATGGTACACCGAGAGTGCAGTCCAGGGGCCCCAGGAGTAATGGAATGGTACACTGAGATTGCAGTCCAGGGGCCCCAGGAGTAATGGAATGGTACACTGGGAGTGCAGTCCAGGGGCCCCAGGAGTAATGGAATGTTACACTGGGAGTGCAGTCCAGGGGCTCCAGGAATAATGGAATGGTACACCGAGAGTGCAGTCCAGGGGCCCCAGGAGTAATGGAATGGTACACTGGGAGTGCAGTCCAGGGGCTCCAGTATTGACGAAATGGTAAATCAGTGGTACTACTTTTGGTGGTACCTTAAACCAAGATGCTTTAGCCGTCTCAGTTAACAAAATATTTCAAGTTCCACAGTGCATTTATCCACATGTTGCATTCTGCTCCTGCCTCATCATGCATTTCTTTGATTTCAAGCTCTAGTTTCATTCAGAAGTTCACCAGGACCAGAACATGGAGTGAGATATTGGTGCTTGAAACAAAGCTGAAGATTGGTACAAAGTATATATCTTCACTGAGACACTGACATCTGTTACAGCAGAGGATGGAGTCAGATCTTCCCGGATTGCTCAGAATTACAGCACAATAGGCAGTGGTTTGCCCATCTCGCAGTAACAGTTGGTCTGCAATATTTTTGAAAGCCAAGCAGGGTTTGAAAGACACAACTTTACTTATAATATTCCACTGCTTCTTCTCTGAGGATTGTCACCTTGTCGTGGTGGAGAGGCTTGTGAGCTCCTGAGATCCTGAGAGCAATGCCGTCTGGAGCTTGGCCCCTGGTAGGGTCATGCGTGGAAGTAACGTCAAAAGAGGAGCCTCCAAACAAAGAACGATCCAACCAAAACCTCAGTGGTAGAGGTGGTGAAAGATGATGATACACCAGAACAGCAGCGAAGATGGAGGAAACTGCTGCAGTGAAGAGTCGTTATCATCTTGTGTTCCCTGACCCTGATCTGTCAGGGACCATGTGGTGGCTGCCCACACTTCAGCTTCCCCGAAGTGACACACAGATGTTCTTCATTAACTCCTGAGGAGAACGTCATACTCGACTTAAGCGATTGAACTACGACTAATGTAATAACTGAATAGAGCAAAGTTAAAGAATGTTTTTTTGATGAAGTATCTGTATCCAAAGCATTAACTGATAAATCATCTGAACCTTTCCAACAACTGTTTCATTAAAAATATGCTACGTGTAACAAACAAAACTATTAAAGAAAGAATAGAAACATTACATCATTATCATTCCCACAGTACACTGTCTAGCCTGGCTTAATGTAGGCTGTGTTTTTAATGGATTATTGATTAAGGATGTAATGGATATGTGAAAACCACGTCAGAGATTGAAATCATTATTCTTTAACGTGCCAATGTGATGAGCCAGTGCCTCCGATATAAACCTACAGTGAATAATTGCAGTCCATTTTAAACACATGCTTAAGATGTGTTGACTGGGTCAAGATTACTTTACGTTTATGAAGTGCAGATCGATGGAAGCAATGTTTTGAAGTTTGAAGTTTGCTGAAACCTTTGCTTTGGAAAGGAGACCATGTCTACCTGAACTGTTCCTATGAAGTGGATAACTCCTGGAAGTGGCTACAGGAATTATGTAGGTATTTAGTGGGTGTCTGGCCATTATGATATGAGCAGCATGTTAAATTTGTCCAGGGTGTTATTGTACAAGATACCACACTGCACCAACAGGGGACTCACTATCACCTGCCTCGTGCCACTTTGAAACAGCCTGCACTGCATAAAGCAAGGTGCATCGTGACTGTGGAGGTGAATCTGCGTATGAGACATTGAGGAATGAGCAAACATGAGACACAGCTTTTTTTTTTTGACAAACACTGAGAGTTTTGGTGCAAGTTGTGAGGAAAAGGAGACACATCCTGTGTGAAGTGTAAGCTGCACACTGGGAGATAGTGGTGACTCATTGAGGGATGTAGCTCCATCAACATCAATGCAACTTGGGAAGAAATTCAGTGATCAGAAACGAGTGGTCAAAGGAAGTGAGTCATCTTCAATTGTATCAACAGTATCACTTACCTTGTTCATTGCTTCATTGGATCCATCCTCCTCATCAATCAGACAACTATTTCTGCCCAGTCAGTATTCCATCCTTCACTTCAAACGGTAGACTCCACCCCTCATGAACTTCAGCCAGCTCACTGCTCACACAGTGTATAGCTACATATCTCTAACAGCCCCATTCACCAAGCCCATTAACAGACACACTTCTCTCTTTCATCCAGGATGAGGTAACAGGGAAGTTTATACATTCGTTATGTGCCATGTCGTATGACGTGGGCAATCATGATAGTTCTTGGCAAATTTTTCTACAGAAGTGGTTTCTCATTGCCTTCTTCAGGACAATGACTTTACAAGATGGGAGACCCCATTATCAATACTCTTCTGAGATTGTCTGGTGTCAGTGTCGCATAACCAGGACTTGTGATAAGCACCAGCTGCTCATACGACCATCCAGCACTTGCTCCCATGGCTTCAGGTGACCCTGATGGGGGGCTAATCAAGTGCTACACCTTGCCCAAGGGTGACCTGTAGGCTGGCAGAGGGAGGAAGTGGCTTCCACCTCCGTTGGTAGAGACATAGCTCCACCCTGCCACCTAAATGAATTTCCATCCTACGTTATTTAAGTGCAGACTTCCAGGACTTGTCTAAACACTCCACATTTACAAACAGGTTTGATATGTGATCATTGTTGTAATGTATGGCACCAGCCTGTGCAGGGTCCAGTTCCACAAACAACAGCAATTGATGCTGGTCTATTTTATAGTGATGCTGGTGTAAGAATGAATATCGGCTCCGCTCCAAATTCAGAGTCATTCATTTATCACAATGTACTTTTTCCAAGATTGTGACAGCATTATGAGTAGTTATGACACAGATTATGACAGCTCTACCAATCTCCGCCCCATGCAATCTGTAACTTATTCTATTGCACACATCCTTCAGTTCCTAACACCCACCCGCATTAGGCGATAATTTACAGTGCTCAATCATTTCCTCGCCATCTTTGGGGTGTGGGAGGTTTGGGGAAAAACTGCAGCCTCTGGAGGAGTCCAACAGTCACAGGAAGGACATGCAAACATCACGCAGATGGCACTGGAGGCCAGCATTAAGCTGGAGTTGTAAGCTCTACATACGGTTTCATTGCTGGTTACAATGCAACACTGTGTTGCTGAAGAGATAAAACCTCTGTTTAACATCTTGACCTGAAATCAACACCCTCAGGCTCTCTTAACAATGCAGTGCGGTGCAGCCTAAATCGTAATTTCAAACATCAGTGCTCTGACTTGAGCCTTTGACAGCTACTGCTGAATCAAAGTGCAATTTACTTTGAGAGGCAGAAGGAATTCAATACTCAAGTCAACAAAAGAGAGCAGGATGGTCAACTACATATTCTTGGTCAGGATCAGTAAAGGATCAAAAATTGGGGATATTGCACAATTGATGAAGGAGAACATTGAGGTGCTGGAGATAGTCAGGCTATATCCTAAAGGCTCAAGGACAGAGAACTGATTTAAGAACAATTGTAGTAGACTGACACTGTATGAAATCAATAAGCCTGGAACTATGTTTGATGGATATTGTTGTCTAAGTTATGGATGGCCTGCAACACCCTATTAATTATATAGTTCAATCTGAGATTTGGATGATCTGCAGTTGTTGCAGTGAGCAGCTTGAAGTGGATCCAAGTGCAGGACACAAGCATGGAGACTTGACACAGAGACGGACTCGGACACGACTTGGACGCGGAGCCTGAACTTGGACTTGACTTGGATGCGGAGCCTTGACTTGACACGAAGCCTTGACTGGGAGTGGGACACAAAGCCTTGACGGACTGGGACTGGGACTCAACAAAACAAAACAATGACAGACCACTCGCATCCTGGCTTGGAGCAGCGGCAAATGGCTGGCAATACTCAGCCGGACACAAGACGACAAAAACAAACAATGACAATTTGTATTGCTACCCAGAGCAGCGGCAAACAGCCAGCCAGACACAAGACAACAAAAACAAACAGGAGGGATCTTGACACGGAGAAGCTCGTGAAGACAGTCCCTTATTCTTGGCAGCTCAGAAGGAGCATAGCCACGCTGCTGAGGTGATGCATCAGCAGCAAGTAGATGTAAGCTGGAGTTTTTATGCTGCTGGTTCGAATGAGGATCAGGAGCCCAATGGAACATGGGGAAAAGGAAATTAACTGAAATGAGTAGTTAACGAACTGGACCATGACAACAGTATTAGCTGCAATAATACGTGATTTTGTTGGCAATTCAGAAATGTTTCATTCCTCTTCAAGCATGTCCTGCCCTGAACCTTAATTGCCTGCTGTGACCATAATGCAGCTTACTCTCACTTACCAGGGATTTCCAAGAGTTAGGGTCAATTCCAAAAGCCATCATGGGTTGCAAGTGTGCATCTTCATAGAGAAATTGGTGGCATACCCAGTTCTGTTGTTCACTCTCAATGTTACCCGCAAAGCATGTCCTTAGTTGGATAATTCTTGCCAATCTGCTCTGATTGGTAAATTTTGCTTTTGAAGAACATTTACAATGATGACCCTATTTTGTCACTCGATATGTGGGTAAGCAATTTTGATGGATAATGTTCACCTATTCCACGGTGTGCTTGAATTATCTGTGTCCCCCCTCCCACAACTGCACGAGAGTGGTTTGTACAACAGCATTTCAGTCTTAATGGTGAGCTCACACTTGTTCTGTGATCTTTTATTTAATCTGTTTAAGGTGAAAACAGCTCTCTCTGGTGTGAGCATTCAGATCTTCATTGGGAGAAAAGTAGGTGACCCTGATAGCTAAACTTTGTTTCTGTATAGAATTCACTGTGTCCTCGTGGTGATAACAAATGTCTGAAGCACGGGTCCCCAACCTGGGCTCCACAGATTTAATGGTAGGGGTCCATGACACAAAAAAGGTTGGAAACCCCTGATCTAAAGCTTTTGAGAAGTGACCCATTAGATCCTGCCACAGACTTTCATCGTAGCTGAAAAGGGCAGAATCATCAACAAGTGATCGCTCTCTGATGAGTACCTTTCTGACTCCCGTCTTTACTTTGAGCTCTCTATCCAAATTTTGCATGTAGGTACACCTTCTCCACATCTTTAGTCATACAGTTAAAAAAGTACCAAAGAGTGAGTTAGAACACATCCTTGCTAAACCAAATTGGTCATTCTGATGGTGGTCCACTAAATAGAACAGTGGCTTCAGGTTATCGTAGAGTAAGCTCACAGTGTAGGGTTCAATGGGATTGCTGGGCATTCTGCCTCATCCTGGTCCACAAATAAATCTGCTCTGCTGACTATGTGGAATGTTTGACTTTATCTACAGAGTTCAAAGTTCAAAGTAAATGCATTATCAAAGTACATAAATGTCACCATATACAACCCCAAGATTCATTTTCTTGTGGGCATTACACAATAATGACTATAACAGAATCAATGAAAGAATCAATGAGCGTTCAACCCAAGAAAGAAATAATAATAACTAAATAGACGATAAATAGTGAGAACATGAGATGAAGAGTCTTTGAACATGAGTCCGTTGGGTGTGTGAACATTTCAATGATGGAGCAAATGAAGTTCAGGAAAGTTATCCTATTGGTCAAGAGCCTGCTGACTGAGAGGTAATAACTGTTCCTGAAACTGGTGGTGAGAGTCCTGAGGTTCTCGTATTGTCTTCCTGATGGCAGTAGCAAGAAGAGAACATGGCCTGGTGTAGGGGTCCCTGGTGATGGATGCTGCTTTCCTGTGACAACACTCCGTGTGGAGGTGCTCGATTGTGGGGGGAGAGGGACTGCGCCATCCACCGCCACCAACCTCATAGTTCCCGCACCCTGGACCTCCCATTTCTACCTCCTACCCAAGATCCACAAACCTGCTTGTCCAAATACCTTTCTGACTCCAGTCTTTTCTTTGAGTTTTCTGTCTAAATCTTGCATGTAGGTGCAAACATGAGGAAGTCTGCAGATGCTGTAAATTCAAACAACACACACAAAATGCTGGTGGAACACAGCAGGTCAGCAGATGAAGGCTCTCAGCCCGAAACATCGACAGTGCTTCTCCTTATAGATGCTGCCTGGCCTGCTGTGTTCCACCAGCATTTTGTGTGTGTTGTCTTGCATGTAGGGGTACTTTCTCCACGTCTTTGGTCATACAGTATAAGGCCCAGATAGGCAAAGATCCACAAACCCGATTTGTTTCAGCTTGTACCTTCCCCACTGATCTCATACCAGCATACCTGGACCCTATACCCCACCGTCCCCACTAGGAAGGCCTGAAAGCTTTCCATTTCTTCTGGACACCAGACCTAACCACCACCACTCTCCTCCGCCCAGCAGAACTTGTTCTCGCTCTCAATAATTTCTACTTTGGCTCCTCCCACTTCCTTCAAACAAAAGGGGTAGCCATGGGCACTTGCATGTGTCCCAGCTATGGCTGCCTATTTGTTGGCTACGTGGAACAGTCTATGTCCCAAACCTACACTTGTGACCCTCTCCCACTTTTCCTATGTTACATCGACGACTGCATTGGTGCTGCTTCCTGCACCCATGCTGAACTCATCAACTTCATCCACTTTGCCTCCATTTTCCTCAAATCCACCTGGTCCATTTCCAACACCACTCTATCCTTTCTCACTCTCACTGTCTCTATCTCCGGAGACAGCTTATCCACCGATGTCTATTACAAACGCACAGACTCTCACAGCTACCTTGTTACGGTCCGGTCTGTGAAGTCTGGGTTCCGGTCCATTGGCTCTGGACTCCAGGTCTTGCGGCTGTCCCTTGTTTCAGTTGGGTTTAATCATGTGCACCTGATCCTCTTCTTGGGGCTGGGAATATAAGTGGCCCTGGGGTTGAGTGTGGGTGCTGGTTTGTCTTGTCAATATCCCTTTGGAGCAACCTGCTGGTCGAAGGCCAGAGTAGCTATTCGTGATCTCTAGGCCTGGTTGGAGGACCCCTGCTTCATGGATCCTTGTTGTCTCTAGTCGGAGCAGTCATTGGGGTATGGATTCGGCCGTTTCCGGGACCAGCTGAGTGGCCATCTGCCACTCCGAGCTAGACATGGATTCGGCCGTTTCCGGGACCAGCTGAGTGGCCGTCTGCCACTCCGAGCTAGACATGGATTCGGCCGTTTCCGGGACCAGCTGAGTGGCCGTCTGCCACTCCGAGCTAGACATGGATTCGGCCGTTTCCGGGACCAGCTGAGTGGCCGTCTGCCACTCCGAGCTAGACATGGATTCGGCCGTTTCCGGGACCAGCTGAGTGGCCGTCTGCCACTCCGAGCTAGACATGAATTCGGCCATTTCCGGGGCCAGCCAAGGTTGCTGGCCGCCCCGAGACTCGGAGCCACCCCGGATTTAGCTCCCTTCCTGTCCTCGCCTCCGTTGGGTAAGTCAGGCTGTCTTTGCTGTTACCCTGCAGTTGGATCTGTCTCTTCCTGTCATTGCCTCCGTTGGGTAAGCCAGGCTGTCTTTGCTGTTACCCTGCAGTTGGATCTGTCTCTTCCTGTTGTTGCCTCCGTTGGGTAAGCCAGGCTGTCTTTGCTGTTACCCTGAGGCTGGTCTGTTCCTTTCCCCTCTCCATCTGAATCCCTGACAGTTTCCTCCCTGGTTTACCTCGGCAGTCATCCCAGCCCTGCATCCTAGGAAGGGTCCCGGCCCTGTGTTCCAAGAAGGAGTACCTCGTCCTGCCCAGGAAAGCCTCAAAGAATCTAAGCCTCATCCAGTCCTGTAACCACGTCATGTCCTCACCTAGTTCCGGGGTCCGAGCCCGAGTCAAGACCCAGGTTCTGGGTCCTTGTCCAGTCTCTGGCTCGGAGTCCAAGCCCAGGCTCCTAGTTCCCAGTTCTCTGTCCCGGTCCTGCCCTCCTAGCCATAGTCCTAGCCCAAAGTCTGTGTACCCATCCCAGCTCCTAGTCTGTGTCCTGTCCCGTCCCTAAGCCTAGTCCAGTCCAATTCCTAGTACTTCAGTGTCTTGCATTCGGGTCTGCTCCCAGCACCCACCCTTATATGACACACCTAGACTACACCTCTTTCCATCCTGTTACTTGTAAAAACACCATACCTTTTTCTCAATTCCTCTCTCTCCGCCACATCTGCTCTCAGGATGAGTCTTTTCATTCTAGGATGAAGGAGATAACCTCTTTTTTTCAAAGATATGGGCTTCCCTTTCTCCACCATCGACACTGCCCTCATCCGCATCTCTACCATTTCACTCAGGTCTGCTCTTACCACATCCTCGTGCCACCCCACCAGGGATAGGTTTCTCTTGTCCTCAACTACCACCCCACCAGCCTCCGCGTCCAGTGCATAATTCTCCGAAACTTCCACCATCTCCAATGGGATCCCACTACCAAACACATCTTTCCCTCCCCCCCCACTCTTCTGCTTTCCGCTGGAATTACTTACTAAGTAACTCACTTGTCTATTTGCACCCCTCCCCACTGATCTCCCTCCTGGCACTTACCCTTGCAAGCAGAACAAGTGCTACACCTGCACCTACATCTCCTCCCTCCGCAGCATTCGTGGCCCTAAACAGTCCTTCCAGGAGAGGAGACACTTCACCTGTGAGTCGGCTGGTGTGGTATACTGTGTCCGGTGCTCCCGGTGTGGCCTTTTATATATTGGTGAGACCCAACGCAGACTGGGAGACCATTTCACGGAACACTTATTCTCTGTCCACCAGAGAAAGCAGGATCTCCCATTGGCCACACATGTTAATTCCACGTCCCATTCCCATTCTGATATGTCTATCCATGGCCTCCTCTACTGTCAAAATGAATCCAAACTCAGGTTGGAGAAACAACACCTTATATACCGGCTGGGTAGCCTCCAACCTGATGGCATGAACATTGACTTCTCTAACTTCCGTTAATGCCCCTCCTCCCCTTCTTACCCCATCCCTGACATATTTAATTGTTTGCCTGTTCTCCACCTCCCTCTGGTGGGTGTTCTCCCCCCCCCCCTTTCTCCCTAGGCCTCCCGTCCCATGATCCTTTCCCTTCTCCAGCTCTGTATCACTTTCGCCAATCACCTTTCCAGCTCTTAGCTTCCTCCCACCCCCTCCGGTCTTCTCCTATCATTTTGCATTTCCCCCTCCCCCCACTACTTTCAAATCTCTTACTATCTTTCCTGTCAGTTAGCCCTGACGAAGGGTCCAGCAGCATTTTGTGTGTGTTGCCTGGCATTTTAAATCGTAATGAACCTAGCCTTACCAAGTGTTATCAGCACACACACACACACACACACACACCACACCCTGGTGTGATACTGGGAACCGGTGTTTCGGGTCGAAATACTTGATGTGGATAGCGACATGACAATCTGTTTCACATTTTTCAAAGTTGTTTTCACTCAAGATATTGCTGGAAATGTTAATCAACTTATTTGCTCTTTTTCGTTTGACACTGTTGTCCAAACTGAAATGTCTACCAAGGAGCCGTAGTTCATGTTGCAGAATCGGTACAGCACGGGACCCGGCCCTTCGGCCCATTCAGCCTGTGCCAACGCCAATTCTAACTTATTCTTCCTATATTGCCATCAACTTTTCCCATCCACCCGCACAATTTGCACTGAACAAATTACCGACCTGTTTTGTGCATTTACACACGCGGCTGTGATTATTGGGAAGAGTGTTCAGAGGATTCAATAGGACGCCTTTGAACATGTTCCCTTCAGATGTCCCTTCTAACAAGTCGTTGCATTTTAAAGCCTAAACATCACAATATCAAATAATTAATTTCCGATGCCTCTTACATTATTCGCTGCTGTTTCACGCTGGCTTTCGACAACTCTCACGCCGTCTTCGCAATAGGAACGCCTCAACAATAAATACAGGCCAATTCTGTTTGGGACAGATCCCTCTGCTGAATATATAGTGGGTCTTTCATCAATGGTACAATAAATACAGGCCAATTCTGTTTGGGACGAATCCCTCTGCTGAATATATAGTGGGTCTTTCATCAATGGTACAATAAATACAGGCCAATTCTGTTTGGGACGAATCCCTCTGCTGAATATATGGTGGGTCTTTCATCAACGGTACAATAAATACAGGCCAATTCTGTTTGGGACAGATCCCTCTGCTGAATATATAGTGGGTCTTTCATTAACAGTACAATACAACACACCACTGTGGGATCAGCTATTAAATCAGTCCGGGATAGGGCAATTCTATTGATCTAATCTTACAGAGGAGATCACCAGGATGCTGCCTGGTTTAGAGAGTATGGATTATGATCAGAGATTAAGGGAGCTAGGGTTTTACTCTCTGGAGAGAAGGAGGATGAGAGGAGACATGATAGAGGAATAGATAGAGTGGACAGCCAGCACCTCTTCCCCAGGGCACCACTGCTCAGTACAAGAGGACATGGCTTTAAGATAAGGGGAGGGAAGTTCAAGGGGGATATTAGAGGAAGGTTTGTCACTCAGAGAGTGGTTGGTGCGTGGAATGCACTGCCCGAGTCAGTGGTGGAGGCAGATACACTAGTGAAACTTAAGAGACTACTGGACAGGTATATGGAGAAATTTAAGGTAGGGGGTTATATGGGGGGCAGGGTTTAAGGGTCGGCACAACATTGTGGGTTGAAGGGCATGTACTGTGCTGTTATTGTTCTATGTTCTAAGCTAGTTGGTCCAAAAGCACTTTGCAATTAATTAGATTGTCAAAACGTCTACATCTCTGCCTCTTCATATGGTTTGATGTGAACATGGCCTCAGCCAACTCTCATTCCATTGACCCACCTAACGCTGTAGTTCCAAGAACTAGCCTGGGCTGATTCCAGAGGACATCGGTTTTAGGTGAGAAGTCCAGGGGCGATGTCAGTGCTAGGAGTTTTACACAGTGGCTGGACGCACTGCCGGGGGTGGTGGTAGAGGCTGATACATGAGGGACAGTTTAAAGATTCTTAGGCACATAAATGAGAGGAGACGGAGTGTTCATTTGTTTGTTTATTTAGTTATAGCCAGAATGGGCCCTCTGGGCTCTTCAAGCCTGCAGCCCAGCAACTAATAACAGGACAATTTACAATGACCAATTAACCTACTAACCGGTACGTCTTGGACTGTGCGAGGAAACCGGAGCACCCGGAGGAAACCCACGCGTCACGGAGAGGACGCACAAACTCCTTGCAGACAGGTTTAAGGGTCGGCACGACATCGTGGGCTGAAGGGCCTGCACTGTGCCGTACTGCCCTGTGGTCTGTGAGGTTCCCTGGCTCCACTGAATAGCAGAGGGACGACAAGAGCAGGTGAGGCGGACAACAGCCTCGGCTCGGACAGTATGGGGAGCAGGGGTAGCGGGGCACTACCCCAATGCATTCAGTCACTTCAGGAGGGCAACGGGAGTGAAAAACGACACAGGCACAAAACAATGTATGTAACAGAGATTTTAAGCATTAATGAAAAAGCTACACCCCACTGAATCAGCTGGCCCAGCACAGGTGAGAGAACAGACAAGATTCCTCCACGCTAGATATTCCTGACTCTGTATTTTCGGGTTTAGAAATGTCTAATAATTGCTACCGATTATAATTCTACATTCCCGATTTGCCGAGGCATTGTTGCGACGAGCTACCAATTACTCTGCGCGCAAGAGATCTCGGTGAGACCGGGATCCATCACACCACAGCTACCGTGCATTTGGATCTAGTCACTAGTCTGAGAGTAGGATTCGGTTTGATCCCAAGGCTTTCCCTGAGCAGAAGCGGCAGAGAACGAACGCTCTTACTATCACTGCCATATTTGTTCAGCACAAAACACCCTACAAACTGATGCCGCTTGATCTTCCAGTCGTTACATCACTGCAGACCTGGTAGGCCCACAACGAACGCCACAATAAATCAATGGATGAAATAATTCCAATCGTGTTAGACTACTGCATTCAAATATGGAAACGGAGATGTCTTTAGCATTGCGGATTCAATTGTTTTCAATAATTTTTTCAACTAACATTAGCCCCAAATTGGTGCAGATTGTTTCCAATACCCAGCTCATCACGGCGCGGTTTATTTAGCCGGTTGGAGTCCAGGCTCCGTACACTCGTAGGAGAGTGGCGGAACAGGAATCTCGCAGCCCGGAGACGTGGGAGGCGGCAGATGCTGCAATCTCAGACAACGACAATCTGCTGGGGGAACTCGGCAAGTCAAGATGCATCTGATGGGCGCAAACGATCGTCGACGTTTCGGATCAAAATACTGCGCAGGACTGAGATTGGAGAGGGGTGTCGAAAATAAACTGGCTGTCGCCTCTCTCCACGGTTCAGCACAGAAGGTCGCCAATTCCTTGTCCCACACAGATGCTGCTTGGATCCGTTGAGTTCCTCCAGCAGAAGTCAAAGAGTTTACATTGCAATGTCCTCTTTCATCCTCCGAGAGGTGAAGCGGAACGCAAACAATGGTGTTATTAATCTGTCTTGAGGTGAAAACTGTTGTGTCTTCCTGGAGATTTTGACGTGAGAGAGATCCAGACAAGGACCTCCAGCTACCGTTCGACACTACGCCATTTGTAGAGATCAGAACACAACCAGTTTTGAAATGATGTTTCTGTCACGTTAGTCATAAACGGTAGAGTCAAAGAGAGTTATGGCACGAAAACATGGCGTCTGCGCCACGCCGACACCGATTCTATATTAATCAATTTTCCCGGATTGATTTCCGACAGGAATAGATAATACTTGCTCCTCCATCACAAGAGGTACATAGCACACGCGACGACCAAACGCTGGAGGAACTTGGGAACCGCCGAGAGAAATGGACAGGCCACGCTTCGGG
This sequence comes from Hypanus sabinus, assembly GCF_030144855.1. Classification (NCBI taxonomy): domain Eukaryota; kingdom Metazoa; phylum Chordata; class Chondrichthyes; order Myliobatiformes; family Dasyatidae; genus Hypanus; species Hypanus sabinus. The sequence goes on along the minus strand of NC_082711.1, from coordinate 114,481,918 downwards.
CCGGGGCCCCTCATGTGGTCTGGATCCCTCAGCGCAACATTTGCCTGGCCCTTCCTCAGAGATCACTATCCAGCCCCCGTCTCTAATCTAGCTGGCGGCGCTGCCTGCTCTTTACTAAATCTACTGTTTGAAGAGCTGTCTGTACAGAACAAGATGGTTAGAGACCGCTGACCACAACTAAACTGATTTTTATACCTACCAATGGCTTATCAAAGAAAGGAATGGGAGCTGGAGACCGGCCCGTCAGGCAGAAGTGGCTAAACACCTAGTAATTACATCGAGTGAACCGGGCTTCAGACCAACAGACCGCATCGAACGAGGGTATACGGACTGGCCAATTATTATTGAACCAGCGATACAGACAGACTTAACTCAGAGATTGTCTATTGACAAAGAATGCGCGAGCTCTTTGCCTTAGTCAACCTACCCACTTTACACTAATTAATTACCCGAATCTACACCAATTATATAGCGAAGAAGTAGCATCACAGAGTAAGAAATCGGTATTTAACCGCTTGTTAGCAGCTTTTTAAATAAAGTAACAGAAACAAGATGTTAGTTCAGTGCAGGCTGTCTACGTTTCCCGCAGATAGTTGGGTCCCAGCCCGGGATCCACGGACCCCTTGCTTCCTGGTATTGGACAATGGCATGAATAAGGTTGGGAAGCCTGGGCTTCCATCAAATAGCATCTTCCGGGCCTGCTTAGATCTCAGCCGGGACAAAAAGTAGTCTTGGCTTCACAATAAAAGGACCGCCATTTCTCATCAATCTTCAGATTACCTCGTCTGAGATTATTCTAAAATAACATTAATGAACTACTTTTTTTTAAACCCAAGTTCTTCTGTAAATGGACAAGACAATCATCTTAATTATTTTCCTCCTTGTATTAAAATACCATAACTTACCTCGGAGACTTTTTTTCCCGTGTGAAAGATGTATTATTCTGCCATGCTTTCAGTGAAGGCGGGTAAATCTGATATTCCAGTTGTGGCCGGACGGCAGAAGTGGGAGCTGAACGTGATGGTACCAGTTTGTCAGTGTGGGCGTGTGTGTGTTTGGAGTGCACGTTGTAGAGTACTAACGATGGATCTCTTTAACATCCTGTTAGCTGGGAGTCCTGCCAGACAACAATCACATACCTGATCCCACTTCAAACACTCACACAGCCCCAGGGCGCTGCTCCCGACTAGTCATCCTGGAGCGGGAGAGAGAACCCGAACTTGCAAAGTGCAGCCCAGGACAGGGAGACAACTGGCAGACCAGCAACCGAAGGCGGTTGAACAAAGGGGCAGATAATGACATATCCAGCACAACAAAGTCAGCTGGATATCCGAGTAAACCGCGTCAGAGGGTGGCTGATTAAAACGTGGATACGGTGGGTGGATAAACAATTCGGAATGAACATGGAAGTCCGCCGCGTCTGGGCGGATCGACGGCGAGAGGACAGATTGGCAGGTTATCCGGTCTGTCACTGTCACCCGAGCTGGACCAACAAGCTGCGGTGGACGGCGCTTTTGCCCTCTCTTCAGCTCTGAGCCCGGAGGTGGGGCACTTCGCACCCGCACCTCGAAGCTTCACAAGAGGTCCCCATGGATCGGGTGCCTGACATTGTACATTAGTTCTGTTTACACTTAAATTAGATTATAATTCTTAAATATGATTTAAGCAAAGGCATTCTCATTTTAAAATATAATTATTTCAATCCTCGAGCTGAGAAGTCTTTACGAGTGGCGAAGAGACTCTCAAGGTCTCTGATACAATTGAAACCGGGAGAAAGCGAAGCGAAGTTGCTGGGCAGTGGGGCAGCTGGTCAGAGACGAACTCTGCAAGCAAACGGGAGAAAATCTGCCGATGCTGGAAACCCGAGCAACGCGCACAAAATGCTGGAGGAATTCAGCAGGCCAGGAAGCATCCATGGAGGAAGAGTACAGTCGAGGTTTCGGCCCGAAACGTGGACTGTTCTCTTTTCCTAGATACTCCCTGGTCTGCTGAGTTCCTCCAGCATTTTGTGTATGAACTTTGGAGAGTCGCTGTGAATCAACGCTTCCACCAATGCCACTACAGCCTCTTGTTCCCTTACGTATCTGACTTCAGTACGTTAGTTAAATATTGACTGACTTTATCTGTGCGCTTGTTCTGGACATAGCACGAATAGTTTTTCAGACACATTTTGGAGTACTCTGCCAATTGGCACTTTCAAGGACTGAGACGGGATGAAGAAACAAGCAGCTTTACCATTCTCAGATACTTTCGCAGTCACATTGACAATACATACTCATATTCCACGAAACTTCAAGTTCAAGTTTGATTATCTTTCAGCCATACACGATTATAGCCAAATGAAACAGCGTTTCACTAGGGCTAAAGTGCAAAACAAGTTAGCCAGAGCACACAGTGCATATAGTTATGATTGCAGAAAACACGCACTCACAAAACAGTACATAGCCCAAATCGCTGAATAACAGAGCCTGTAGAATGACGGTGCGTGGGACGCTGTCCTGGTCCAGACTGTTCTTCCAGCAAGCGAACACCGGAGGACAGCACGACTCCAGTGCACTCGCAGAAGTATCTTCTGTCTCCTATCCTGCCTCGGCATCTCCTCTACTGGGCGACAGCAACAGGTGACCCTGCGGCACGAGGGTCAAGTCCTTGCCGCAAATGAGGCAATGCAGACCGCCCGCTGTAGGGTCTCGCCAATAAACCAGTGAACCGGACTTGCAATACTTTACATGATCAATAGCTTTATTTTTACAATATTTTAATAAGTTTCATATACACAAATACAGAATTCATAAGGATACCTATTATAAATCAAAATCAAATAGCACAAAATGCACTGTATACAAACCACACTGATACAATCACGGTATCCCATAATGATGATCAATCAAAAAAAATAAATTGAATGATGAAATACAACAGTATGGTTAATTATATTATAAAAAATCTATACTCACTACCAAGACAAAGCTGGTTGGTAAAAAAAAAACAAGAGAAAAAAGATAGTGTTTTATAATAATAGCCCAGATCTATATTTTGATAAAAATTCAAAGATTTTAAAATAGTTCATGAAGGGTCCCCATAACGTTTGAAAATCTTGGTTAGAATCAGAAATCGAACAATGAATATTCTCTAGATTTAAACATCACATAACCATTGAGCATGTGTTGGGGGGCGACCTCCTTCCATTTAAGCAAGATCACCCTCCTAGCCATAAGAGAAATAAAAGCCAGTATCCACGAATGAGAGGGCTCCAAAACTATAACTCTTTCCTCAACAATACCAAATAAGCCGGCCAAAGGATTGGGTTTATACATGATCAATATCCAACAAAGTCTTGCGATCACAAGATAAAAAAAGGTCCAAGACAATCATTCGCATCTGTTTTTGGACTGTGCACGGTCGCGGTACAACAACGTACGCAACAAGTGCAGGCGACAACACAACAGCGGTACGCATTGAGCCCAGCTGAGCACCAGTCCTGTAGTGCTTAATGCTCTCGTTTACCAACAGATTGGAAAAGACGCAAAGGATGAACAATTACATCTTTGGTTGGACTCGGAAAGGCCACTTTGCGTCTGAGTGCTCCGCCATCTCACTGCGCTTGCATGGAATTTGCTCTCGGGCACACTTTCGGTACAGTGCTCGTATTGTGACTGGTACCAGGCGTTCCATGGTTCCACAACGACACACACAAAATGCTACAGACACTCAGCTGGTCAGGCAGCACGTATGGGAGTGAATAGAGAGTCGCCATTTTGGGCCGAGACCCTTCTTCAGGACTGAAAAAGAAGGGGAAGCTGCCAGAATAAAAAGGTGGGGAAGGGGAAAGAGGCTGGCAGGAAGGTGACAGGTGAAAGGTCAAGGGCTGGAGAAGAAGGAATTTGATAGGAGAGGAGAGCGGACCCTAGGAGAAAGGGGAGGAGGAGGGGACCCAGGGGGAGTAATAGGCAGGTGAGAAGAGGTTAAAAACTCAGTGGAAATGGGGGGGGGGAAGGGGAGTTATTTACCATGTGGAGAAATCGATGTTCATTGCGTCAGGTTGCAGGCTACCCTGATGGAATATAAGGTGTTGTTCCTCCACCCTGAAGGTGCCCTTATTTTGGCACAAGAGGCCATGGACCGACACATTGGAACAGGAATGGGAATTTTGCCACCAGGAAGTCCTGCTTGTGGTGTATGGTGTGGAGGTGGTCGATGAGGAGGTCCTCTTATTTATGACGGGTCACACCAATGTAAAGGAGGCTGCATTGAGAGCACTAGACACAATAGACGACACCAACAGATTCACAAGTGAAGTGCTGCCTCACCTGGAAGGGCTATCTGCAACCGTAAGTGGAGGTGAGGGAAAAGGTTTATGGGCAGGTGTAGCACTTAGGCCACTTGCAGGGATAAGTGCTGGGAGGGAGATTAGTGGGAAGGAAGTGACAAGGGAATCGCAGAGGGAGTGATCCCTGTGGAAAGTGGAGGGGGAGGAGGAGGTATAGATATGTTTGGTGGTAGGATCACTTTGGAGATGGTGGAGGATGATGTGTTGGATGTGGAGACTCACGGGGTGGTAGGTATGGACAAGAGGTACTCTAGCCCTGTTAAGGTGGTGGGAAGATGGGAGTGTGGATTATGGGAAATGGAGGAGATGTGGGTGAGGACAGCATGAATAGTTGAGGGAGGGAAACACTGTTCTTTGAAGAAGGATGACATCTCTGATATCCTGGAATAGAAAGCCTGATCCCGGGAACAGAGGCGGTGGAGGCGAAGAAACTGAGAAAAGGGAATAGCATTTTTATGGGAGATGAGGTGGGAAGAGGTATAGTTGAGATCACCACGGGAGTCAGTAGGTTTATAAAAGATGTCGGTTGACAGTTTGTCTGCAAAGATGGAGACAGAGAGATCAAGAAAGGGGAGGGAGGTGTCAGAGATAGACCGAGTGAATTTAAGGGCAGGGTGGAAGTTAGAGGCAAAGTTATTAAAATTGAGGAGTTTGCTGCTCCTGATTCTTCAAAGTTCAAAGTAAATTAATTATCAAAGTACATATCTGTCACCATATACTACTTGAGATTCATTTCCTTGCAGCATTTACAATAGAACAAAGAAATACAGTAGGATCAATGAAAACTACACACAAATAAAGACTGACAAACAACCAATGTGCAAAACAAGACAAACTGTGCAAAAATTTTAAAAAATCTACCTCAGCCTATCACCCGTACTGCCGTATAGGCCACCAACAGCAGCTCACCAGCGTTCTCTGTCCTGGGCCAATAGAAGGTTGATTGGCTTCCGCTTTCACCATACTACTTCATACGTCTTCTAGGCAAAGATCCTTCCTCTCTCAGAAATGAGATCTTGGCAGCTTCTGTTGCTCAGGGTTTTTATGGGATGGTATTACTAGCCCCAATCCTCCTTCAGCAGCTGGGCTTGGGGACTGTCCATGGCAGAGTTACAAAAATAAATAAGTATTTGTAGATCTACCTGGAGCTGACCAGCAGGCACATGGAATACTCCTTTCTCTGTGCAAGCTGTGCCCACCTTTCCAATGCATATTTCAACATCTACTTCATGCTCTAAAGCAATGATTCCCAATGGTGGCGGTTATGTTTCCTAAGGGACCATCAGGGGAAATAGTAGTTGTATAACCTTATACCATATATAACAGGTTGCCATGCTGGTTTAGTGGCATTTATGAAAAAACAATTCCAAGTCTGTTCCTTGTGGGGGAGGAGTGGAAATAGCAGCCTTACTTGAGGCACAAGACCTGACCAACTGTTAGTAGAGCAGACACTTCCAAAAAAGAAAGGATGAGGCACTGGAACACAGGAAGAAGCAGAGCACTGCAGGCAGAGAGCACTCATCGTCATGTGTCTGAAACTCGGCAGTCATCTGACCTTACCAACCAAGCAGATACTATTGGGGATGCATAACTTAGCAAACAGGGTGAACAACAGTTCCCTTGACTTACGGCACAGAATGAGTTCGTGCAATTTAACAGTTGGTAAGTCAAGTACACCCTCTCAACTTTCTACTACAGATCTATAGAAAACAAGTTGTGCAATGATATAGCACTGGCAGGAACCAAATGGTGAAATGGAGCCAATCAATGTATCTGCTGACCCTGAGGATTCCTCTCGAGGTGTTCAATGTGACCTCCGCTTCATATGCGTGGTCAAGAACCATCTTCGGGGATTATGACACCTTACGTGATTGGTCAGTTGTGCTAACTGGAATAGTATAGAGGTAGCTTGTCGAGCACCAGCTCTATCCTGACTAACATTCAGATTTCAATCTGAATCCTTGTCAACGTAATTTTTGCTGTTGTCATCGTCCTCATCTTTGCCTCTTCCGTCCATGTCAATTCATTGTCTTCATCAACATCCTGATAGGCGTTCCCAGTTTGTGTTAATTTTTCATTTTAATTTAGACCTGTTAATGATGGATAAATATGCATGGCATGATCTCTATGAGTCTGAAGGTGATGAAGCTTAGAATTCTAATCCTGCAAAGGAACAGAAACTACAGAAAGTGCATGTTACGTACCTGGAATATGATTTTATTCCAATGCCATCAGATCAGTGATGCTTCATGTGTCTTATTTGTAATTCCTTACTGTCTAATGAAGTCATGAAATCATCAAGATTGCAGGAACGCTTCCACAAAAGACACCCTGGTATTACTCAGTTCCAGAAAATGAAAGCAGCAAAGTTGTACACTCGAGTCATTTGCCAAGAAAGCTAAAAATGACTTTGATAGTGGTCTCATTGCTTTTTATAACATTTCCAAAATGACAGCAAAGTGTGGAAAATCTCATACAATTGGTGTATCAGAAGTACTCACCACAGTTCTCAAAATGGATACTAGTATTTTAAAATCAATTCCGCTGAGTTTAGCTCATCATATTGACGAAATTGAGTATCAAATATGCAGAGAGCTACAAAAAACAGAATTTGGGATACAACTGGATGAGTCAACTGTGCGAGACAAGACAGTGCTAATAGCATATGTACGGTTTATCAAAAATGGAAAAGTTTATGAAGAGATTCTCTTTTGTAAAAAGCTAAAAACAAACATCAATGGAGAATCATTCTATGATGAGCTCAAATGCATATTGAGGATAAAGTATTCTGACTAGGAACATGACTTCTTGTGCAACAGATGGAGTACCATATATAACAGGTTGCCATGCTGGTTTAGTGGCATTTATGAAAAAACAGTTCCAAGTCTGTTCATAATCCATTGTCAACATCTCACAGCCAAAAACCTCAGCCAGTGACATTTTTCAACCATGATTCTTGTAATATCTGCTATCAACAAAATTAAAGCTTATCTATTAAATAGCAGAATATTTTGCCAGTTATTCCAAGATACGATGAAGAGTTTGAATGCTTGCTTCTTCACACTGAAGCATATTGGCTTTCAAACGGCTGCTGCTTAAAACATTCTTTTTCTGTGTTTTTGACACTATAGTTAAATTTTTGCTCAAAATTGACAACAGATTGGGAAACAAGACTGAATTTCTACATGGAGCTGTGGCATGCCTAGCCGATCTGTATGAGAAAAAGAACATTCTAAATCTGAAACTGCAAGATGAGAATTTCAATTTAATCCAAGTAAAAAATGCAGTGTCTGCTTTTATCAGAAAATTGGAAATATATAAGCAAAACATTGGGGGAAGAATGTTCTCACAGTTTTCCTGCATGGAAAGTATGGCACTCTGTTTCACAGCCAGGATTTGCAAGAATACTGTTTACACCTGCAGTCACTGAAGAAGGATTTTCAGAATCAATTCAAGGATTTGAATGATCTGGAAATTCCGCACTGGGTAATTAACCCATTTCTTTGTAAGGTGGTAGACAGGAAGAGAGATTTCAAAAAGAAATTATCAAAATTCAGAATGATGAAGAAGCAAAAGTGCTTTTCAAAGCTGTCGGCTTTTGTGGTTTGTGGCTACAATGTCATACAAAATTTCCTGGCCTTTGGCTAAGTGCAAAAGTGCTCTTCACTGCATTTCCATCCTCCTACCTTATTGGAAGAGGGTTCAGTGCAGTGAACCACGTACTCACACAAACAGAAACTGCTTGGACATTGTTACATGTGAGGAATTAAAGCTTTTGCTGTCACAACTTGAACCAGATATTTCAACTCTTGCTAAAAACCATCAGGCTCAGGGATCACATTGATATCGAAGCTGCTGCACAGTGCACAGGTACCGTGTAAGCTGGCTTTAATGACAAATAAAAATTTAAAGCAGAATCCTTTTTCTCATGTTAACGTGTGGTAGACGTGTTTTTACACTATGGGGTGCCCGAAATATATTGTGCCTAAGAAGGGTGTTGCCAAGTATGAAGGTACTTTAGGAGGGCATTAGGCTAAAAAGGTTGGAAACACTGCTCTAAAGGAAGTGCATTGCCATTGATCAAAGGAGAAGGAGTAATGCTGATAAATAAATCCTTCTAATGGCTCACTGTTCTCTGGTGAAAGATTGTGAAAGAGCTCAAACACATGGCACATCCACATCTAGGAAATCTGTGATCCCACCTGCCCCAGCTACCCCTCTCCACCAAAGAGGAATCATAGCAGAGGAGGGGGATGCCCTTTGGTCACGTGTATCCCAGTACAGTACTGTGCAGAGATCTTAGCACATGTTCGGCATATAGCTAGGGAGCCTTTTGCACAGTACTGTAGTAATTTTATGTACTGCCGCCACTAAAAAAGCAAGTTTCAGGACATATGTGAGTGATGATAAATCTGAATCTGGTATGGGTCTCTGCTGTAGAGTGGGAGAGGGAAGGGGGCAGAGAGAGTGGAGGGAGTGGAAAGCACTAGAACAGTGGTTCCCAACCTTTTTTTGGCCATGCCCCACCTAATCACCTCTAAAATCCTGATGCCCCCTGTGGTGATATATAATTCTTATTATTCAAAAAGTGAACTCCTATTCACCTGGAGGAAGCCTAAAAGACCATTAACTTGGTTTAAAAAAGCTTCCAAAGAACATGGTATTCATGAAAGAGAAAAATAAAAGAACCAAAGGACTGTTAAAGTTCTGAGGAAGAAATTACTAAGAAATTGTAAAAAAAAGAACATTAAGTGATATTAAAATAACAATAATAATAAATAAATAAAACAATGCCGATTCGTTTCTACAGCATACAAAGACAGATACACCGTTTAAAAGAGATGACGCAATGTACACACCTTCACACCACCAAGAACCGAAAGCTACTGCAAAAAGCAGCATTGGCGCGACCTTGTACGAGTTTCTTACCCAAGATGAAGCTGAGTAGATTTACAACCTTCTGCAGCTTCTTCAGTCCTGTGCAATAGCCCCTCCATACCAGACAGTGATGTAGCCTGTCAGAATGCTCTCCACGGTACAACTATAGAAGTTTTTGAGTGTATTTGTTCACATACCAAATATCTTCAAACTCCTAATGAACTATAGCTGCTGTCTTGCCTTCTTTATAACTGCATCAATATGTTGGGACCAGGTTAGATCCTCAGAGATCTTGACACCCAGGAACTTGAAGCTGCTCACTTCTGATTCCTCTATGAGGATTAGTGTGTGTTCTTTCGTCTTACCCTTCCTAAAGTCCACAATCAGCTCTTTTGGCTTACTGACATTGAGTGCAAAGTCATTGCTATGACACCACTCAACGAGCTGGTATATCTCACTCCTGTACGCCCCCTCATCTCCATCTGAGGTTCTACCAACAATGGTTGTATCATCAGCAATTTATAGATGGTATTTGAGCTGTACCTAGCCACACAGTCATGGGTAGAGAGAGAGTAGAACAGTGGGCAAAGCACACACCCCTGAGGTGTACCAGTGCAGATAACCTGATCTACTGCTGCTCCCCATGGTTTTACTCTACCAAAGACACTTACCCTCCCCTACGCTCCATGCAACTTTACAAGCTTAAAGTTCTTCGACCTAACACAGTGGTTAGCATGACTATTACATCTCGGGAGTTCAATTCTGGCATCCTCTATAAGGAGTTTGTACATCCTCCCCATGGAATGCTCTGATTTTCCCCGACAGTCCAGAGCTGTACTGGGTAGTTGTAAAACTTCCTGTGATTGGGTTAGGTTAAATTGAGGTTGCCGGGGGGTTGCTAGGTGGTGTGGCTTGAAGGGCCAGAAAGGCCTAGTCCACACTGCATCTTCTAAATAACACAAAGTCAACTCTTACTCTGTCCATAGATGCAGCCTGGCTTGCTGAGTATTTCCAGTATCTACAGATTTAATTAAAAATTATTGGCTCAGTTAATCCTTCATGAGCCAGTTAAATTTCCAGCTCATTTAAACAATCAGAGTTCCTGTAACTGCAGAGAGTTTGGGTGGAGAAGAATGCCTGATCTATTATAGAATCATTGAGTCAAAGAGAACCACAGTGCAGAAACAGGTCCTTCAGCCCATCTAGTCTTTGCCAACATGGTCCTCTGCCTAGTACCACTTCCCTGCACATGCATCACATCCCTCCATATGTCGCTCATCCATGTACCTACTTGTTCTCTTTCAAAGTCAAGCTTTAGGATAAAGGTAACACACACACAATGCTGGAGGAACTCAGCAGGTTAGGCAGCATCTATGGAAGTGAATAAACAGTTGACAATTCAGGCTGAGATCCTTCTTCAGGACTGAGTCCTTCTATTTCTCCTATTGTCCACTTCCCTCTCCCATCAGATTCTTTCTTTGCCAGGCTTCGACCTTTCCCAACCACCTGACTTCACCTATCTCCTTCCAGCTGGCTTCCTTCCCCTCCTCCACTTCTTTATTCTGTCATCTTCCCCCATCTTTCTCAGTCCTGATGAAAGGTCTCGGCCCGAAACGTTGACTGTTGACTCTTTTCCACAGATGCTGCCTGACCCACTGAGCACCTCCAGCATTTTGTGTGTGTTACCCTGGATTTCCAGCATCTGCAGAATTTTTCATATGTAGGATAAAAGTAGCAACTATGCCAAATACCGGAAGAAGAGCAGGCCATTCAGCCTCTCATGTCTGTTCCGTAAATCTGTGCCTGTGCACAGAATGTTTGCAGGGCATGGTAGCTGTACTATACATACGTTTCTGTCCTTTGCATGCTGAATGACTTTTGGGGTGGAGCATGTCCTTGCTGTCATTTGATGAGACTCTGCCAGGTCTCCAGTCTCGTTCCATTAACCCGTATACAAAGTAAAGCAAGCCTCACCTATATCATTATATTGCCAATAAGCTAATCCTTGGTGTTTGATTACATTATGAAAAATATGTGCTGTATGTCTCCTTTCCAAGGTGCAGTGAGCCAAGCCATGTACAGTGTTAGACAGAAACTGTAGGTCCAGACAGAGCTTTAATAGTTGTACACAGATGTAGCCATTGATATCACCAATGCAGTGTTGAATATATTAGTTTTACTGTAGGGAAAAAACTCTACTGATAAGCAGGATCAAGCCCTCATAAATTTCCTTCCCGTGAATGCCCATTGTGCCCAGATGTTTGATGGGAATCGATATCATACATACAAGGTCTCAGAAGAAGACCTGCACCTCCAGCTTTGATTACTCCACGTGGTTTCTCAAATCACTGTTCTGATTCACATTCAAAGCCAAGCACAAACACATGCATGCTCTTGACTTCTCTCTCAAGAGTTGTCTTGGTCCTTACAGTTGCTTCATTGAAGGTAATGACATAACTCTTGCTTCTTTTCATTGCCAAGGATCACAAGCTCCAACAGCAAATTCTCCTTGGGATTGATTTTCCTCATCAAGTTTCTCCGCGTCCATCCCTCATTTCAGTCCAAAACATCACTGTGTTTCTACAATTCCTTTGGATTGTCCTCTCCTGCAGAAACCTTGGCTCCATGTTTCCTCAACTCTGCAAGTTTCAAGCCCTTATAGTTTGTTGAGTTATTTGTCTTTTCCTTTATATCCTTTCCTCCGGCCAGGGTCCTTCATCCCATAGCTTGTTCTTCCATATTCAGAATTCCTGACACATTTGGACCCCCACTCTGCACCTTGCCTCTTGTCCACTCTAGGTTTGTTCCAATGAGACTCAGATTGTCTACATGGACAGGGTGGCAGGGTAACATAGTAGCACAACATTTTACAGTGCACCAGCTACAAGAATGGGGTTCAATTCCCGTCGCTGTCTTGTACGTTTTCCTCATGACCGCATAGGTTTCCTCCAGGTGCTCTGGGTTCCTCCCACATTTCAAAGACGTATAGATTTGGGTTAGTGAGTTGAGGGCATGCTACGTTGATGCGGTAATGCATGCAATACTTGTGGGCTGCCCAGCACCATCCTCTCTGATTTGATTTGACACAAATGACCCATTTCACTGTTTGTTTCAATGTACACATGACAAATAAAGCTTATCTTTTACACTTCTCTATTCTACTTACTTACCCCAAGCTGAGGAACCCCACCCCCGGATCTGCAGCAAAATGTCCACCAAACACCAGCCCCAACATCGTCATCAGATCTGCCAACAAGACTGGTGCAATTTTTCTTGAAAAATGTCTGTCTTCCTCAGCCCTCTTTCTGAACCCTGACCCCATCACCAAGTATTAGGTTGTGGTTAACCAGGTTGACTTCATCTGCACTGGATATCTTCTTGGCATAGCCTCCAGCCTCACAATCCACCCCCACCTCAGCTCCTCAACCATGCAGTGTGACATCTTTCTCACTGTGACTGTTCCTATCGACCCATTGTTTCCATCAATTTATATATAAAAAAACAAAATTCTTTCTGTTTTGGCATTTCCTGTCTCCCCTATGTAGTCACTTTCCCCTTACATATGCAAAATTTCTGTTTCTCTCTGCCACTTGCCACTTTTCCTTCCAGGACCCTAAATGGCTCATCTCCACAATGGATGCCCAGTCTTCTACATTTCAATTGCACAGTGGATATCTCGAGGGATCGAGGAAAGTACACTTTCCCTTGAATAGTGGTCTAACCAGTCTTCCCCTCCAACAAACCTCCCACCTGATTGAACTATTTATACCACCTTCCTTTAACTCCATTTATTTCTGACATAAATAGATACTGCTATGGGGGTAACTTAAGTTTATCTCTTTGTAGGATACATGGGACCCATTTTTTCTCATCATTGGAGAAACCCTTCTTGACAATCGAGCAGGTTTTAGACTGAACTGCAGTTGCTGTGACCTGGTTCCAATTCTCAAGACCTCCATCAGCATTTCCAGTGCCAGACGATTGACATTGTTTTCATTCCAGCATGGCTATAGGGAAAGGTCTCACCTCAGTAAAGATTTTTGATGTTGATTCCACCTGTGCCTTGGAAATAGGAAAACTGCATCCATTTGTTTCAAGGTGGAACCCCACAGTCATAGCCCTGTCACTCTTTGACATCTGTGTAAGTGCATCTCCAACATACCTCAACAATAGACATTGTGTTAACACAGCCATCTACCACCACCTTGGTTAATGCTGTTGTACATTGAACAAAATTGTAGTTGTTTCACTTCTGGGAAATATGTCCTAAACCATTCACAGTCATAGCAACAATGCTCCATCTTGACAATAAAGATAAGATGCTGGATATCATCTTCTGTGGAACATGTAAACGCTACAGAGTACTTACAAAGAAACACTATTATTTCTGCAAGTCTTCCCGACTTTCATATCTCATCTAGCATTGGTGTGACATTGGACAAACTGGAGGTCAGCCAAATGGAAGACTGTTCTCTTACCTTCAAGCATCATTTACAGAAGATGAGGGAAAGGGGCTGATGTGAATAGGCCATTCAAGCATCTACTGCAATATTAGTGTGCTCAGACTTAGAGTTTGGTACTCTTATATGGACAGACAGTCCATCTGGCTAACTAATGGCTTTCAGGGAAGAAAATCTGACTGTGTCTCCAAGCCATCCAATATAATTTTCCCTCAACTACCTCCTCACTTCTGATGATAACATCTTGGCATTGTCAGCAACGTTAATGATTGGAGTGTTCAAAAGAATGCGAGGTGACGTTCTTTTGAATGGGATTGACATGCTGAGACATTGGGGGGACTGACCAAACGGACATTGCCTTTGGATAAGGAGTTGGCCACTTAGTATAAGACAAGGACTTTTTTACTAGTTGGAGGGTTTCAGATTTGGGTAGTTAATGATCTTAGAAGGTTGTGGACCTTCATCAATAGACTTCTGGTTATTAAGAGAATAAAGAAAAATGGCGATGAGACGGGCAGAGACAGCGATTGGTCATCATCTTTATAAATGGCAAAGTAAGCTCAAGAGGATGCACTTGCTATTTCTGCTTGTTTCCCTATTTTCTTACCTCATCTGGCATTGGTGTGACATTGGGCAACTGGACAGCAGCCAATTAAGAGCTGATATGTTTAGGACAGGAAATCAGGACAGCATAAACACATCACATTTCGCACCCACAAAGCTGCAATTGTTTTGCATACCAAGGTTTCAATATTAAAGATGTTAAGTCTGGTGTTACCAAACCTGCCTTGAAATCAGCCTTACAGGGCGGTAACCCACTGATTAATCTTCTTTTTCAATTATGTTAATTATATGATTTCAATGTGATAATAAACATTATAATTACCATTTAATGTTAATTATATTTTACCTGTGTGACAACAGATCATTGCTTATAATTATGTGAATACAAAGTCCATAAAAAGTACAGATCAAAGTTAAAGGAGAATCTAGTTCACAGCCAGGTTCTCCTTTCCGCAGTGCATACACAGAAATCTTGTGGTACGCTGTTTACATTCATCGTTTGTGCCCCTGCCTAGTGACTAGATTAGATTAGATTCAACTTTGTACAGAGACAAAGCCAAATGAAATGCAGTTAGTATCTAACCAGAAATGCAAAGAATAGTGCAATTTACAAAATAACTGTGAATAAAAAGTAAGTGCTACAGCACACAAATATAAAAGTACTGAGACAGTACAATATGGGTGCAATACTGCTTAGCGCTGTGATGTGAGATTCAGCAGGGTCACAGCCTCAGGGAAGAAGCTCTTCCTGTGCCTGCTGATGTGGGAGCGGAGGCTCCTGTAGCGCCTACCAGATGGGAGGAGAGCAGAAAGTCCATGGTTAGGGTGAGATGCATCCTTGATAATGCTTTTTACCCTGCCCAGGCAGCATTTATGGTAGATATTCTCAAGGGTGGATAATTGGGTGCCGATAATCTGCTGGGCAGTTTTCACCACCCGCTGGAGTGCATTGCAGTCTGATACGGGACAATTGCCATACCGCACTGAGATGCAGTTGGTGAGTATGCTCTCAATGGTACAGTGGTAAAAGTCCGTCAGTATCCTGGGACACAGGTGAGCTTCCTTGATGTTGTGCAGGAAATAAAGGCGCTGTTGCGTCTTTTTGATCAGGATGGAGGAGACCAGGGACCAGGTGGGATCCTCGGAAGTGTGGACACCGAGGGATTTGAAGCTCAGTACATGCTCCACTACAGCTCCATTGATGTAGATGGGGACGTGAGTGTGGCTCCGAGCATGCCTGAAGTCCACAATGATCTCCTTGGTCTTCTGGGTGATAAGGGCCAGGTTGTTGTCGGCACACCACGCGGCCAGGTGCTGGACCTCGTCCCTGTAGGCTGTCTCGTCATCCCCTCTGATCAGGCCAACCACCATGGTGTCGTCTGCAAACTTGATTATGGAGTTAGAACCATGTTCAGGAACGCAGTCATAGGTGAAAAGGGAGTACAGAAGAGGGCTCAGCACACAGCCTTGAGGCACACCGGTGCACTGAGATGAGCACCGAAGATTACGATGGTGAGGAACATGGTCATGATTCTCATTCTGCACAGTTCATTTTAAAGAACAGTTGTGCAGGCTGCAGTTATAATCACAGGGAGTTGGAAAGTCTTGGTTGGAAAACCTATTGAACATATAACTTTTTGACACTTGTTATTTGTATTTTTAAATTGATATTGGACATCACTTGCAATATAGATATTCATACAGTTAAGAAAACAAAGTAAAACAGACTTATTCTTTAGGAACTATTCTTTTAAACATTAAATAGACCGTAAGGGTTTCCATTCTAAAGTAAAAATTCAGCAATGAAGTGTGAGATATTAAGATTGTAAATAGAAATTACAATGGACATTTACAAAATGGAGAAGATAACAGCATCTGTTAATCATAAGCTGGAACAATTTGATTCATACTGGGAAAAATAGCTTAACTACATAATGCCTCATACGCCTGATTTTATTCTCACAAATCAATGAATCTGTTGTAAAAAAAAAGATTGTACATAGTTCTTTCCTTTTGCTTGTTTTTTCTTTCCACTCTTTTTTCTAAGTGTATACCCCAGATAAATACTTTGTGGAGATTTTGTGATATATATGTTTATATGATATATATGTACAATGTCTGAAATACATCTTACGGAAATGTTTGTTTGATGAACTTCAATAAAAAAATAAATTACAAAAAAAAAGAAGAGCAACTATTATGTTCTACAACGTTTTTGAAAGCAGATTTTGGGGATAATTTGATGTCAATTTTAGAAATGCCAGATATGCATTGACCCTGGAATAAATGTACTTTTGTCCACATTGGGAAGGCTGGATCTAGATATAAGTAGTTCAGCCTATAAGACATGGTATTTTCCCTAGTATGTGGGGTACCACTTACACCATTCATGGGTTAATAATTAAAATAAAGTGCTTCTCCATTTGTCATTTCAATAAACATATAGATTAAAAAATTTAGAGACTGTGTTAATCTCATTGACATAAACAACATCTCTTCAAGAATATATTCTTTTATCAGCTCTTGTATCAAGATGATTGAATACAAATCAAACGTTCCATTCTGAGACTGAATTACAATCCAAATGTAAGGCTTGACAGAAGAATATGATACTTATGTGCTCTATATTACTACTTCAACAAATTAACACTACAGAGGGTCCATAGACATTCTCATCAACAACTAGCTTTCCAACTTCGTGATCTTTCTCCCAACAAATTTCATAGGTAACAGTGCACAAACGATGCTGTAAGTTAATACTTTAACATATACAGCACTATCACATTGAAACATCACAAAGCAATTGCTTTGTAAATGTGGTGATTATACAGGCAATAATTAACTGTCACTGTATGAAGTAATCTAATTACTAATAAAAACTAACAAAGCCTAGTAAATCCTCATACTTTCTTTACAATTTGTGTCATTAAACCACCATTGAGTTTGAGTTAGCAAAGAAGTGCTGTTTAATCCTGCACCAGGTTTACTGAATACATTGTGTAGATAATGGATAATTTGATTTTCAAAAGAAAAAGAGCAAGAAGAATTAAAACTGAGCTTGCAAACACTGGTATTGAACAAACGATGTGAGTAGAGCCACAAATGAAAAGGCTCTCAATACCTGAACTAGTTCCTGCTTGGTGTTAAATTTCATTACCGACATTTGTGAATGATGATTCGGTAGGTAATGTCAGAGACACCAAGATGTCTGCGTGGTTAAGTATGCAATATTAGTAGTCTCCATTTGATCTTAAAATGTACAGTTCTCGATAATGGAAAAGCAGATGTTGGTTAAAGTTGTCGCGCTAACTCTTGCTCACCCCAATCTTCTATTTTAGCAAGGAAATTACGGCTACAGTTTATCACAAAAGGCAGCAAAGTCTGTATTCCAGAATCCAGAGAACAATGTGTGAACTACTTTTGTGTGTTTGTAGAAATAAACGGAAGACAGAAACCTCTAGCAGTCGTGGTACACAACCTGGACTGACTGCTTACTGATCTTTATAAACGAGGAACAATCAAGGCACTACAGCGGTGGAAGAAGCACATCTACTTTTTAAACTGGATTAATGCTCCTTCTACGTTTCAGCAGCCATTCGTCTGCAAAGGGCTCACCAGACTCTTTTGGAAAGGTTAGGGGTGGAATGCACTTCAACATCTTGCAGAGTTTATGTGAGACTGCACTGGAGAGTGATAGAAAAGAGTGATTTCTACCTCCTTTTACTTCCCTCACCTCAATATGGTGGAAATATCAGGCACTGTAAATAGATAGAAAAACTCTCTGATTGCATGATTTTGAATAGTGACAAGATATGATCAAAGAGCTGGAGGATTTGATGGAAATTACAATGCCAAATGGAGACTATACTGAAAGGTTTAACACATCAAAGTTCCTGTATTCCCCATGCCAACCACCTCAGGGAAATCACTGAAAAGCTCACCAGATTGCTGTCATTCTCACCTCTTCTCCACCTCTCATCTCTACAGTAGACAGCTTCACCTTTCACTGAATCACACTGCAGGTCATTCATTCCAACCAATCCAAGCCAGTGTTTATACTCCCCTCAAGCTCTGCCTCCAGTCTTTTCTCATCAACATGAACTTCATTTATATAAAATCAAACACAAATGTGTATCTGATGAATTTCAGCTAGGCCCTCACCAAGAGCTGATGGACCCACTGAAGCTCCTTGCAACACACCAGCATTTTTGCCTCAGAAAAGCTGATACAATATTTGACACGGGTCAGAAGTTTCTCTTCTGTCCATCTGGATGATCTGACTGTGGTCTGGTTCAATATAAATATAATCTGTCAGAATTGTTAGACTAGCTCGTTAAAGTATATTTGTTTAGCTATTTTCTGCACAAATCCAAATAAAAAGACTTTAATGGGAGTGTAATTGAAAGTCAGTAATATGTGGGCTAATGATTTTTTTTTTGCTTTATCTTGTCTATTGCATAGTATGTGATTTGCCAACTAGTGGGAGATACTTAACTTACCGTAGTCCTCGAAGTTTAACCAGTCTTGCTCTATTCCAAATAAACTATCGGTGCTGAGGATTTACTATGCAGAAATAAACTATGCGCTGCCATTTAATTGTGCAATAAATCTGTATTTCATAGTGCAGTGGCATCTGCCACAGTCATCCAGGTTCGTGCACACTCAAAGTTCTGCAGAGCAAAAGAACGATTGCTGTCGGTTTGACTATAAGCACGGAATAGGCCCTTCTGGCACTTTGAGCCATACCTCCCAGCAATCCCCTGATTTAACTCTAGCCTTTACAATGACCCATTAACTTATCAGTCTTTGGAATGTGGGAGGGATCCCATGCAGACATGAGGAGAACGTACAAACTCCTCACATGCAGCAGCAGGTATTGAACAGGTTGCCTATACTGTAAAGCTTGTGCTAATCACTACACTACCGTGCTGTCCCATTCTTTGGTTAAAATTAACTACATCCTAGGTTTCTCTGACTGCTTGCCAGGAGGCATATTAAAACACTTCAATATAAACCCAACAGTGCAAGGTTATCTAAAAGTACTCAACCTGTCATTCAAGCAATTATACAGATGAAATTCCAACTATCTTTGGTGAGTCATCACTTGTACAAAGGGACACAGTACAATATTATCATGAGGCTGTTGCATAAGTGTTTTAATGCTGGGAGTTTAATTGTTACCTATGAATAAGAATGTTACCCTCAACCCCATTGCCACAGCCAACTGCTTTACATAAACATGAAGGAAACTACTGGATAAAATTAATTTATAGCAAGAAAAGTCTTCAAAGACATCATCTATCGTCAAAGATCCCCACCATCTGGGCTATGCTTTTCACGCTGTTACCACCAGGGCACAAAATCCTGAAGTCTCACACCACCAGTTTCAAGCACAGCTACTTCCTTTCAACCATTCAGCCTGCATAATCCCAACCAGCACCTCACTTTAGCAACACCTTGCAGTACAATGGGCTTCATTTCTTTGTACTAATTGTGCACTTCCTGGTAAGAAGTGTATACTTATGTTTTTCTTGTATACTTATGTAATTCCTGTGATGAATTAGAATCAGAATCATAATCATGTTTATTATCACCGGCATGTGACATGAAATTTGTTAATTTAGCAGCAGCAGTTCAATGCAATACATAATCTAGCAGAGAGAGAAAAAATAATAAATAAAATAAAACATAATAATAAACAAACAGGTACATCAATTATGTATATTGCATAGATTATTAAAAATGTGCAAAAACATAAATACTGTACATTAAAAAAAGTGAGGTAGTGTCTAAAGTTTCAATGTCCATTCAGGAATTGGATGGCAGAGGGGAAGAAGCTGTTCCTGAATCACTGAGTGTGTGTCTTCAGGCTTCTGTATCTCCTACCTGATGGTAACAGTGAGAAAAAGGCATGCCCTGGGTGCTGGAGGTCTTTAATAATGGACGCTGCCTTTCTGAGACACCACTCCCGAAAGATGTCCTGGGTACTTTGTAGGCTAGTGCCCAAGATAGAGCTGACTAGATTTACAACCCTCTGCAGCTTCTTTTGGTCCTGTGCAGTAGCCCCTCCATACCAGACAGTGATGCAGCCTGTCAGAATGCTCTCCACGGTACAAATTTTTCATTGGACATCTACATAAGTGCACATAAGACAATAAACTTGACTTTAACTATCTCAGGATTCAACAATGGATATGTTCTCATGTAGAGATGCTCAGTAAAATGGTCAACTTCAAAGTCCTTGGCTAATAGTTCCTGATTACTGCTCTGCCAACACAGCTCTAGACAAAAATACAGGATAAACAGTTGACTTTTTTTTGTTTGGGAAATATATGTCCAGGTAAGTAGAAATTCCACTGGGTCAGTAGTAAGATCATAAGATTCAGGAGCAGAATTAGGCCACACAGCCCATCGAGTCTGCTCCACCATTTCAACATTTTCCTTTCAACCGCATTCTCCTGCTTTCTCCCCATAATCTTTCACGCCCTGGCTAATCAAGAACTTATCAACTTCCGCCCTAAACACACCCAATGATCTGGCTGCCACAGTTGCCTGAGGAAATAAATTCCACAGGTTCACCATCCTCTGATTAAAGACAGTCCTCCTCATCTCCATTCTAAATGTATGTCCCTCTATTCTGAGGCTGTGCCCTCTGGTTGCAGACTCCCCCACCATAGGAACATCTTCTCCACATCTACTCTATCTAGACCTTTCAATAAGATCCTCCCTTATTCTTCTAAACTCCAGTGAATAAAGGCCCATATCATCAATCGCTCCTCATACAAATATGCCTTTCATCCCAGGGATCAGTCTTACGAACCTCCTCGGAGCCCTCTCCAATGTCAACAAATCCTTTCTTAAATAGGACCCCAAAGTTCCTCACAATACTCCAACTGCTACCTCACCGATGCTAACATTGCATTTGCCTTCCTCATCACCAACTTAACCTGCAAATTAACCTTTAGTAAATTATGCACAAGGACTCCCAAGTCCCTTTGCTTCTCGGATTTTTGAATTTTCTTCATTTAGAAAATTTCCTTCTACCAAAATGCATGACCATGAATTTCCTGACACCATATTCCATCTGCCACTCTTTGCCCAGTCTCCTAATCTGTTTACGTACAACACAGCCTCCCTACTTTCTCAACACTCCTTGTCCCTCCACCAGTCATCACATCTTCTGCAAACATGGCCACAAAGCCATCAATTCTGACATCCAAATCATTGACATACAATGTAAAAAGAAGTGGTCCCCACACAGACCCCTGTGGAACACTCTTTTCTCCTGCCAATCAGCCGATGCGCTATCCATGCTAGTATCGTTCCTCTAATATCAGGGGCTCTTATCTTGTTTAGCAGCTTTATGTGTGGCATCTTGTCAAAGGTAAATCCAAGAGCACAACATCCACCGATTCTCCTTTGTCTATCCTGTTTGTTATTTCCTCAAAGAATTCCAACAGATTAGTTAGGTAAGATTTTACCTTAAGGAACCTATACTGATTTTGGCCTGTTTTATTGTGAGCCTCCAAGTACCCAGAAATCACATCCTTAGGAATCAATTCCAACATCTCCCCAACCACAGAAATCCGGCCTAACTGGCCTATAGTTTCCTTTCTTCTTCTTCCTCCTACTTCTTGAAAAGTGGCGTGATATTTGCAATTTTCCAGTCCTCTGGAACCATGTCAGAATCTACTGATTCTTGAAAGATCATTACTAATGCTTGCACTTTCTCTTCAGCCACCTCTTTCAGAACCCTGGGGTGTAGTCCATCTGGCCCAGGTATCTTATCTACCTTCAATCCTTTCAGTTTCCCAAGCACCTGCTCTCTAATAATAGCAACTACACAAACTTCTCCCCCTCTGACACTCTCAAACTGCTGGCATGCTACTAGTGTATTCCATAGTGAAGACCGATGTAAAATACTTATTCAATTCATCTGCCATTTCCTTGTTCTCCTATTACTACCTCTTCAGCATCATTTTCCAGCTGTCTGATATCTACTCTTGCCTCTCTTTTACTCTTCACAAGTCTGAAAAAACTTTTGGTATCGTCTCTGATATTATTGGCTAGTTTATCTACAGATTTCATCTTTTCTCCCTCGGGACTTTTTTAGTTGTCTTCTGTTGGTTTTCAATCGTTTCCTAACCCTCTTCCTTCTCACAATACTTTGCTCTATTATATGGCCTCTCTTTTGATTTTATGTTGGCTTTGACTTCCCTTGTCAGCCACAGTTGTGTCATCCTGCCATTAGAATATTGCCACTTCTTCTTGGGGGTGTACCTATCCTGTGCCTTCTGAATTGCTCCCAGAAACTCCATTCATTGCTATTCTACCATCATCCCTGCTAGTGTCCCCTTCCAATCAACTTTGGCAAGCTCCTCTCTCATCCCTCTATGATTCTTTTTACTCAATAGGTTTATTTAATATCAGAGACCTGTATACAATATATATCCTAAAATTCTTTCTTTTTGTAAACATCCACAAAAACAGAGGAGTGTCCCAAAGAATGAATGACAGTTAAACATTAGAACCCCAAAGCACCCCCAGCTCCTCCCTCCCACCCCCCACCAGCTAAAAAGCATTGATGCGCTCCACCGAGCACTTAAGTGTGCAGCAAAGTATCAATAAAGACACAGAATTGCAGTACCCCAAAGACTATTCTTTCATCCGATAATTCAACATACCATAGGCTCTCTCTCTCTCTCCCTGATACGCGAAAATGAGATGTCTCCGTTTCACAGCGAGAGAGGAAACATAACAAACTCATTGTTGCGTTGCTTCTGAGGTCTGTGCCCAGAGAGTTGGGTCTCCAGACACACAGCCCCCAGCAGCTAACTCGCTGCTCCCAATATTCTGTGTTCTCCCAAGATGCTTCAGTCAGGGGCACCAGCCTAGAATCAGCTTGTCTCCAGAACCATGCAAATCCGACACCCTGAAGGCACTAACTCCAGGTCAGGGTCTTCAAAAGAACCTTGAAAAGCTTTTACTCCACTAAACATTGATACATCTGACTTTAGCTTCTCCCTCTTAAACTGCGGGTGAATTCTTTCATATTATGATCACCGACCTCCAAGGGTTTCTTTACCTTAAACTCCCTAATCAAATCCGGCTCATTAAACAACACCCAATCCTGATTAGCTACTTCCCTAGTGGGCTCAACCAAAACCTGCTCTAAAAGCTATCTTGTGGGCATTCCACAAATTCTCTCTCCGGATCCAGTTCCAACCTGATTTTCCCCATCGACCTGCATATTGAAATCCCTCATGACTATCGTAACATTGTCCTTTTGACATGCCTTTACTATCTCCGATTGTAATTTGTACCCATATCCTGGCTACCGTTCGGAGGCCTGTATGTAACTCCCATCACGGTCTTTTTGCCCTGAGAGTTTCTTATCTCTACCCACGAATAGTCTACATCTTCCAATCCTATGTCACCTATATCTAAAGATTTGATTTCACTTTTTATGAACAGAGCCATGCTAACCTCTTTCCAAAACTGCCTGCCCTATGTATACTTCATGTATGGCATACTTTATACATTTTATCTGGAAATGCACAGAGGACTGTGTGTCCTGCAAGACGATCCGGGTATTGCCTAACCGGAAACCTTGGACGAATTATGAGGTCCAGTCCCTTTTGAAGGCTAGAGCTGCGACCTTTAGGACTGGGGATAACAGTCGCTACATGGAATCCAGGCGTGAACTCTGGAAAGCCATTAAGAGCGCCAAGAGACAATATCGAGCCAAGTTGGAAGCCCAGGCTAACTAGAGGGATGCCAGTAGACTATGGCAGGGTCTAAATGAGATCACTGGGCGCAAAGAAAAGGCTGGGACTATCGATAACAGTATCGCTTCTCTTCCTGACGAACTTAACGTATTCTACGCAAGATTCGAACAGAAGA